>NC_141685.1:65703011-66231518 GCF_964263255.1 Lissotriton vulgaris | reverse complement strand
GATGTCACAGACGTGAATGTTTTTAAGGGTCAGACAGTTCAAGTACAGGGCCTCACACTTGGCTGCTGTAGAAAAGTATTTATAGCTTCACTTCAGATGAGCATCTTCCAAACACTGATGTAAAGGACTTAAGAGTATTTACAGAAAGGTGACAACTGGAAGTGACAGTCTGTATTTCAATGAATATATCAGTATTTTGGTTAGTTTTGCAATTAAACTGGACAGCGTATTAATTTTTTTAAATTATTTATTTTCAAATCCACAGCGTGGTACGTAGGAAAGTAAACAGAGGAAAATACCATGGAGTTATAAACACCAGATCAGTGACAATGCAGCATAGGTCATGTGTCAAAGCAACAATTAAAGAACATAGCTGCCAAGGTTTCATATTGCTATGTGTGACATTTTCATAATTTCAGTGTGATTATGAGTGACATTTCAATGACAATGAATGACACTTTTTTCGCGAGACGAAATCAAGCAATGAAGACGAGGGAAACATGTTTAATTAAATAAAATTTGAGCAACAAAAAAATCTTTAAACTGCTGCAAAGCACCTGAAACGCAATAAGCCTCAGGCTGAGGCGCAGAGAAGTCTCAGGCATAGCCAACAGCTAGTGCGCTGTAGTGTTTATAATTTTATAAACGAGTCTCCCTCAACATTTACACAGTTGTTTCAAAGTTTTTCAAGGAATGGCTTGTTCAACTCGAGGCAGCTCAGCACGAATTAGTAAATATACAAAATAAACGACCTGTTCTATTTTTCATCCACATGCTCCAATAATTGGTGTATTTTGCTGCACTTTAGTTCAGCTAGCATTCATGTACCACACGTATAAGGGTACGAGCTGCCTCACAAACATGGGCACAACCTTCGAGAGACACCTACCAGCCTCTTGAGAGCGCTGAATTTAATTTCCTATCATCACCCGAGTAAAGCACAATTTTGCTGTTGGCTCGCCCGGATAAAGTCAAGTGAAAACTAAGGGGGGGGGGGCAGACTGGAGCAGTAGCACGCACCCCAGGCATTTTGGTCGAGGCAGCCTCAGGCTCTTTGAAGCACACACTTAGAGGCTCATTATGATGGCGGGAAGATCGCCACCGCTGTGCCAGCGGTGGCGATCCTTCCGCCATCAAATGTTGATTTACCCACCGCCAAATTAGGATGGCGGTGGGTACCGCGGTGGACGGAAAGTCCGTCCGCCGCATTTCTGCCGGTGGCAGTTATCACAATTGTCTGGCAGACGGAGCAGGGGCACTAATAAGGTGGCAGTGCCTATCAGGCACCGTTCGCCATATTAGGATGTGGGAAATTAAAGGCCTTCTCATGGCGGCATCGGGGATTGGGTCTAGGGGGAACTAACCACTCCATCAACTGCAGTCAGTCCGAATGTTCTAAGTGACTCCGCCACCACCCAGGGATGGTGTGAGACCGGCTGAGAGTTGGTCAATCGCAATGCAGCGAGCCGCCGAGTTTCATTACCGCACCAGCAGCAGAGAGCACGTGTCACGGGAGGCAGCCCATGACAAGTGAAAGTAAGCTGCGTTACTGCGCAGTGATTCAAACCAGTCTGTACATTGTAGCAAGCAGGCAGCTCAGAGCCCAGCTCCCAATCAGTCTTCTGAATAGCGTGGGCTGCCTGCCTGGCCCACTAACACTAGTATTGTAAAAGACCAGCCCCCACTAGGTCCACGGCGCTTGACTGGAACAGGCGCTTTATGCGTGATTTCACATTTCAGTGCGGTGATGCGGACCACCACACTGAAATTTGTTAGTCTAGCACCTGATGCATGGTACTTGGCAGGACTGAAAGGAACAGCTTATTTCTAATTTTCTGTGAATGTGGCTTGTTCCTTATATTTGATATGGTTTTATATCCTTGCACAAGACTGAAATTTAGGCACTAATTAGGTTTTGAGTTTCTGATTTAAGAGCACAACTGTCTCCTAAATTATCAAGATAGCGGCCTCTTCCAGGCTTTGTTGTTTTGTTTACAGTAACCACCTCCCTCTCTCAACAAAGATTCACTGACAAACAAACAATAAAGTAATTTATCTTTGAAACAATTAATTCCTAAGATAGAGATATCAAATATGAACCAGAAATTTCTCACACAGTTTGCATTGTATCATAAAAATGAGTGGGTGTTACTGGTCTGAAGAACAGGGGAGGGGCATTTCAATACTCTAAAATATTCTACTCCTTCACATAGGCCCCTATATCATAGTACGCTCGTCATCAATACACCATTGATTAGTGAGTGCGCCAACTCTTTGTAGCATTGTCATGCAAGCAGCCTTGAGTGCCTCGACAGCGACGTTAGTTTGGACGTGTATACATCAGAGCCCTCAAGCCTCACACATCACGAGTGACATTAACACATTTGGAGGTCGGTCTGAAGTCTCACTCAAACCTGGCCCATTCTTCAAAACTATGGGGATTAACTAGAACTTCACACGTGTCTATTCGGCACAGAGCGGACCCTCTGTCTCACATTTTGTTGGAAAAACTTTTCTCATATTTCAACATGAGTACTGCACACAGTTCCGTTGAATGTTACATTGAATGTCTATTTTAGTGATACTTGGTTGTCAATCTTATCGCTTTGCATGTATTCTGATCATGTCTATAAATTTAGTAATGCCTCTTCCTTTGGCATTGTCAAAGTCAAATATTAAGTGACACCACTCCCTGTGTCTATTTTTTATACCTCATTTCATTATTGATTTTTCATATACAATGACATATAACAGGTATGAAAGTTTATCGATTCAGCAGAGTCCAAGATACTGTGAAAACTAGAACCTGTGAGAAGACATTGATAACAGGAAAAACAATAAATAAAATAACCCGTCTAGATAGAGGTGATGTGGCTCAGAAGATCCCGCAGATGATCAGGGAAGGAGGATGAGGGGGAACACAAGGGAATGCACATGGGAACAGGAAAATAAAATGTCAGGGTGCCGGGCCCCATGGTCGCCCCCCAAAAAGACAACTCCCACTACGAAGGCCATAGACAGCTAACTCTTCCAATGGTGGGTTAAATCCTGGGAAAATTGACATTTTGTGAAGCAAGGTCAGACGGGCTATGAATTGTGGTGCCACCCCTAGGTTGATGATTAAGGTATCCAAAATGGAGCCCCAGTAGCACAAAGTACTGTACAGTCTGCAGGAAATGCAAAATGTCACAGGCCATGCACTACACCTTCAGCACCTCCAGCACTTGGAATCGTCTGCCGTATGTGCTTTATAGATCCACTCCGGCATCCAGTGTAGGAACTTGAAATAACTGAATTTCAATCTGACCTCCTGGAGGAGACTTCCATGGTCTTTCCAAAGGTTGTGCCCGTCCTGCTCAGACAGTGAGAGGCACAGCCTCTGCTCCAACAAACAGCATCAATTGTGGGCAGTGGTGCTCGAAAAAAGGCTGTCCATAGTGGTAACATACAATCCCAACATGGTGTCCTTATATCCTTTCCACATCAGGATATAATGCAACATTGGGGCAGTCTCAAGATCATAAGGGGGAGCACCCAGCATGTGTCGCAGGCTCTGCAGGAGCTGTCGGTACTGTCAGTGATGCGATTGTGGCAGCCCATAATCACGCATAAGAGTAGAAAAGGGGGCCAACTCACCATCCCCTACTATATCATCAACAGAGCGTATCCCTCTGGTCCTCCACTGTGTAATCAGAGTTCAGATCATACTTGGCCCCAAGCAGCTCCTTGAGAAGAGCAGGGATCAGCAATGCGCTATACGTCTGAGCCAGGTGAAGCGGGAGGTCAGTCAACCACCACTGTTATGCCTCACAGTAGCAGCCAAATCGTTCATCGAATTACCTCTCAAGGACCTTCCTGCCCTCTCACAGCACCGGTGCATAGGAGATGGACCCAACGTTCTCCTCCAAGTTAGGGGAGAGGAGTTGGCCTAACGGCTAGGGCGGTCGACCTCGAACCTAGGGAAATGGGTTCGAGTCTCGGCAATGACGCTGAACATCCTGTGATTCTGGGTAAATCACTTAATCTCCCCGTGCCTAACAAAAATGAATGTGTCCTAATGTAACGCAACTGGTGCTATGTAATTCGCTCGGATACCCTATTCGGGTCAAGTTCGCACTATATAAAACTTTATTAAAAAAAAAAGTACTGGCTCAGATATTGGTACCATCTGTGCTTGTCTTCAGGGGCTTTATTATTATTATTATTATTTTGAATTTGTATATCAGCTCACAGCTACCCAAGAGGGTTTCCCGGCGCTGTACAAGGACACCAGAGAAGTAGAGCAGTCTATTGGCTGAAAAGCCATGTTTTCAAGGATCTGCGAAATGAAAGAAGATTAGGTTGCAGACGGAGGGGCAATGGCAGGGTGTTCCATAGGGTGGGGCCCAAGTAGGCAAAAGAGCGCCCACCCATGCGAAAAAGTTTGATTTTTGGGATTTGAAATTTTTCTTGGGTGGAGGATCAAAGACTACGGAAGGGAGCATAAGAGCAAACTAAAAGTTGCAAATAGCTGGGCGACGGCGAGTGCTTAATGCGGACCATGTAGGTTAGGGCTATGACTTTGACCCGCTTTTCCACAGGCAGCCAGTGGAGGTCAACACGCAGTCCGGCTGTGGGAGTAAATTTGGGAGCGCGGCAGAGTAGTCTAGCCGTGGAGTTTTGAACTCGCTGTAGTTTTCGTATTACCTCTTTGTTAACGCCCAGGTAGAGTATGTTCCCATAGTCCAGCCTAGAGGTGACAAGGGCCTGGACTATGGTACGCTGGGCATGAGATGGGAGCTTCCACACAATCCTACTCAACCATTTCAAGATGGTTAAACATGTGGCAGCAACCTTGGTGGCTTGCTGTCGCATGGAGAGAGAGTCATCCATAATGAAGCCCAGGTTACGTACATGGGTGGACGGCTGAGGGAGTGGACCCATCTCAGGTGGCCAATGTTGGGGGCCCCAGAGGTCTCGATCTTTACCCAGGAGCAGGACCTCAGTCTTGTCGCCATTGAGCTTTAAAAAATTGGCATTCATCCAGGTCACAACTTTACAAAGGCCGGATCTAAAAGCAGAGGGCTGGGCGGTGTTACCTGCTGAAAGAGAGAAGAGAACCTGGGTATCGTCGGCATAGGAAAAAAGCGACAGACCAGACTCCTCTACCATAGCTGCCAGTGGTTTAACATAAATGTTAAATAGTAGAGGGCTGAGAATCGAACCCTAGGGGACTCCGTGAGGAGAGGGACGAGGCTTTGATTTTGATGTGGTGGAAAAGACCTGGAATGTGCGGTCAGTGAGAAAAGAGCTAAGCCAGTTTAAGGCTGCCCCGGTGATACCTGACGATTGAAGGGTCTTAATGAGTACGGTATGAGAAACCGTATCAAAGGCCCCACTAAGGTCAAGTAGTATCAAGGCCATGGTTTCTCCTGCGTCAATCTTATGACGCAGCATTTCTGTCACTCCAAGGAGAGTGGACTCTGTACAATAGCCAGACCGGAAACCGGACTAGGAAGGGTGTAGGAGCCCATTTGTTTCAATGAACTTAGATAAATGTCCTTTGATATGTCTCTCCAGGATCTTAGAGAGAGAAGGCAGAAGTGAAATAGGACGGAAATTGGAAGGAAGAGAGGGGTCTGCATTAGCCTTTTTTTAAAATGGGACGGCCGTAGCATGTTAGCATGTTTCCAGTCAGGGGAAACAGTTGAGTTCGTAAGAGATGAGTTGAGCACCTGAAGAATATGGTCAAGAGAAGGTGATTCAATTTGTCGCAAAACTGTAATAGGCAATAGATCACAAGGAGAGCCAGATTTGATTTTGCTGAGATGTTGAATGAAAGATTTCATGTCCAGAAGTGGCCAGGAGTCAAGATTAATCGTTGTCTGTGTTGCAACAGAGCGATTATCAAGCGCTAAGGAAGAGCAGATAGCGGACTCCGCAAAGGAAGGAACAGGAGGGGTGGCAGTGATAGCCAGGGCCGAATATATAGTGTCTACTTTTTTAAGAAAGAATTGAGCAAGCTCTTCGCATTGTGCGGTATTGAGAATAGGAGGTGGTGGCAGGGTGGTAGCGCCCGATAGATCCTTGACAAGGTTGAATAGGGTTTTAGCACAATTATTCACCTGCGTAATAGACAAGGAGACATAGTTAGCGCGTGCAGCCCTGCAGTGGGAATGGTAAGAACGCTTAATGGTAAGATAAGCAAACATAGCTTCAGATGAATACGTTTTTCGCCATCGACGTTCAGAATTTTTACATTTAGTTTTCTCCCTTTTTAGTTCATCATTGAACCAGGGGGCGGGGGACAGGGATTATTTAGCTTCTTGGTCGAAGGTGGGAGGCAGATATCAAGGGTAGTCTATATCCAGTTGCGGAACGCTAACAAATCCAAAGTAAGATTATATAGGGCTTAGGAACATTATTAGACAGCAATAAATTAAACTTAGTCATGTCCAGGTTATTCCAATTCCTAAAGGGCATAGCCATGGGGCTGCTATTTGTGGGTGCAAGGTGTTGGGGCAACTACAGTAAAGCCCACTAAAAAGTGATCAGTCCAACTAAGTGGAATGGCCGCCGGGTAATGTAAAGAAGGCAAATTGGAGAGAATAGGGTCAAGGAGATGGCCAGCTTTGTGTGTAGACCCCCAGTTTTGAAGTAAAATGTTCAAAGCTGCTAGATCAGAAAGCAAGGTATTACAATTAATGCTAAAAAAAAGAAAAATATTTGGGGGAGCTGGCTTACATTTCTTGGCTAATTGGGTAGTCATGTAGGCAGAAGTGCTGGGTGTAGTGGTGTGACTGAAGTCAGTGGGGGGTGGGAGGGTTTAAGAAGAAAGTTACAGCCTGGACAGACTGAGGTGTTGGTGTTAGCATCCCAACAGACGCACATTGATCGGGGGTAAGTGCGAAGGTTGCGTAGCTGAGTGGAGGAAAACTTGATTTTGGTGTTGTTTTGAGGGTTACCAGGGGCAGGGATTTGGGCCCCAGGTCCCGGCCTGGTGCAGACGGGCTTGCCTTTGGCGCGCCACCGGCGGATGTATGACCTTACAACGCATGCTTTTACCACGCATGCCTATACAACGCGTTTTTTACAACGCATGCCTTTACAACGCATAGTGCTTTGGGGCGCTGGATAGTGAATAGTTTAATTTACTATTCCAACTCCAGTCCCCGTGGATAGTAGGGAAGGTGTTGGATAGTAAATTAAACCTATTCCCTATCCTAGAGCGCCCCCCAGCGCAATGCATTGTAATGGTTTGCGTTGTAAAAGTTGCGTCGTAAAGGCATTGCATGGTAAAAGTTGCGTTGTAAAGGATGTTTCCCGCCACCAGCGCGCCCGCTGCGTGCGTCCGCTACGCGATAGTTTCATGGGCTATTTTTAAAGAGCCCGCCAGGGCAGGGGACGCAAGCACTAGAGCGTCCCTTGCCTAAGATGACGGCAGCAAATGGCACAACCCGGAAGTGGGTAAAAAATTAGCGCTCAAAGTTTCCCCTTGGCCTCCCTCCACCCAAACAGTCAGCTCTTGACTGCGGTGGACCGGGGGGCAGAGGAAAAAGTGCACGATGCCACACCAGTACAAGGCAGCAAAAATGAAAGTCCCACAAGTACACACAGGTAAAATATTGACATTTCAAAGGCAATATTTCCCACAGTTTTTTAAAAGGTAACAAATCACGGAGGCATTAAAAATTAAAAGGATGCAGAGTGCAAAATGGTAGTCAGCAACAGAAGCAACTCGCAATTCTAACTGTTCAAGTTATACCATGCTGTATGCATACACCAATGGGCCTGAGGGGTTTCCAACCATCGGAGTTTATGGTCGAGTTCTAGAAGATCATGATCAGAGGTACTGTCTGGGAGGATCAAGGCGTAAACGTTTACAATGGACGCAGGAGGGGAAAGTATAGTCCACGTCCCTCAGGTGCGTCAACCACCATGGATCCATCAAGGCATGATCATCAATAATGTCAGAGAGGATGAACCGGTCTCGGGGCTGCCTGGTCGTATGGTTTCTGGACTTGTCAAGGTGCCATATTCCAGCCCCCCCCTCAGGAATACCCCGGCTGTCCCGAAGGAGAGCAGGAGTTTGATCAGCCGCCGGGGCATAGATAGAGCCCACTCACAAAGACTCATTGAACATCTGAACCTTGGCAAAAATATATCTGCCCTGGGGGGGCCCGCCACGTTCACAGTGTGCAAACCCCCAGGGATTTGTGAAATTAGATGCCCAACCCCCTTTCCCTGTGTTCCAAAGGAGTAGGTGGGTGTGTAAGGGTAGTCTGGATCCTGCTGGCATGTAGTACCATCCTCATCCAAACCCTTCTGGGATTATCATGTTCAATAGGTGACAGGTGTGTTTCCTGGAGCAATGCTTCATCAAGGAGGTGTATATTCTGAAATGAGAGGATTTTCTGCCTCTTGATAAAATGGGTCAGGCTGTTGACATTAAGAGGCATATTTAGAATCAAGTGGCGGAGCACGGCGTTGGCCTCCTTGGCTTAACGCCACGCTCTCCACTTCCGAAATACAGGGCTGTACTGTATTTACAAGAATACGGTGCAGCCCTGCATTTCTCTCTGTGCTGATGCTACATTTAGCTGCCTAGTGTCAACGCAGGCAGCCTTGTACCATAGTGCAAGGATTCCTGCATTGAGGGGAACAGGCCTGACAAGTTCCACGCATCAGTGGTTAGACTAACGCGATTCACTGTGGTGGTCCTCATCACAGTACTGAAATGCAGTCACACATTTGTATAGCTTTCTGAGCTGTCAAACGCTGGAGCGGTGCTATAATAATTAGAAGTCAAACTGAGCAAAGCTGTTCTTGTACATTTAAGGGTTCTGGTTTAGCTACATTCAGGCACAGTACTCCGATCCATCACATGAGACATCCTGTGATTCTGGGCAAATCATTCAATATCCCCGTGCCTAACAAAAATGAATGTGTCGATCTGTAATGCAACTGGTGCTCATATAAAGCACTATGATCCCTGATACCTCTGGGTCGAGTGCGAGCTTAATGAAACTCCGAAATAAATCCAGGGGACATTCATATTCCAACTCTAATGCTAACCCTATGAAGCACCCTACAACTTTATGGCTATTCACTCCATGAACAACCTGCTAGACATAATGGCCCCATTGCAACTGAAAAGAACATCCGCAAAAGACTCAAAACCATGGTATGATGGGAGACTGAATGTTGACAGCCGCTCGCTTAGAGTAATCGAACGACGCTGGAGAGCTACACCCTCAGCCGACCTCCTCAAACTTCTAAGAACTTCCAGAAACGCCTATTTTAGAAAGATCAGAAAATCCAAAACCGATTTCTTCAGGTCTCAGCTAGACCCAGCCAAGAACCGCCCCAAAAAGCTATTCGATCTTATCAAAGCCCAAACTAAGAGCCTAGCTAATATCCTCAACGCCAGCCCACTCTCACTTCCCAACTGTGATGAATTTGCCTCCTTCTTCGCCTCTAAGACAGTCTCCATTAAATCAGATCTACTCAAGGACCTAATAAACATCTCAGACTTTAAAAAGAGCCCATCACTTGGCCTTGGCCATGGAGCGGCGCAGTTAGCAGATACATGTACACACTCTTGCTAGCAGTACTAACAGTGGCGCATATGGCTTGGCATCACCATCATCGTTCCTTTGTAAAGTGTACATGTTTCTATTACTTTCATGTTTTACATCTCAAACCTTGATTTCCAAACCTGTGCTGAATATACTCAGCCAGCAGCCCATCTGGACATGATTGGAGGGGGCCTGATCCAGTCACTTATTGCGATTGTGAGGATGATTAAGTGGTGATGAACAGGTTTGACATTGAAATCCATCGGCTTTGAGTCTCTGTGCCCTCTCCTTTGAGATTTGACCAACCAACAGTGTTACATCAGGCCCCTCACACCTCTCCGATGAGGAACACCCTAGACCGGTGGTCTTAAAACCTTTTAATGCCACGCCCCCAACCCCACAGCGATCGTCGGGCTCCCCTCAGAATTTTTCACGATTATTCTATTCAATTGACAATGTTTAAGTATGTCTAGACTTATTTAAACATTGCAGTTAAGTACTGTTTTAAGAATGCAATCAAACACATGATTGGCAAACATACTATTCTGGTCAGGCAGGCTTTAATATAGCCTTATGGCCCGCTGCCGAGGGACTACGTCTCGGGTCTATAACGGTTTCAGGGCCTTTAACAAGCGGTATATCCAAAGGCAGAAGGGCTATAAGGCTATTGGAACATTCCACCCACTAAGGGTAGAATGTATTAAATTAAAAAGATAAAAACATGAAGACAAACATTGGAATGTTGGAGCTCCGGACTTATACCAGCAATTACAAGCCCGGAGCTGCTTCCATGGAGCTCCCAACATTCCAATGTTCTAATAATGTAGTGTAGTTCCTATATTCCCAATAGGCTCTGCGCATTGGAATAATATATACTGTAGGTTAGACGTAGGACTGAGGTCTACTAGGTCTCTACCGAATATATTAAAGTTAATAAACTGTTAAAAACCCATCTTTTTCCATAAATCTGTACCCCCCCTCCCCTCTTTTCTGCTTCTGTTCCCCCCTTCGACCTGGTGAATTCATGGTTCTTTTAGCGCTGGGATACCCCCGGGTGACTATCGCGCTTTATAAAAATAAATAATAATAATAATAATAATAATTGTGAGTGCCAGCTAGCTCAGAGGTCACTAGAAACTTTCTCAAATTCACAAGAAGGGATTAGTTTCTGACAACCGCATAAACATGACAACTTTGTTTCCCATGAAATAAGAAATCAATCTCTAGAGTCGCGGAAACAATAGATAACTATTTCACTCAGTCAATCGTGCATGCTTCGTTCCACCAGAGGTGCTGAGAAAATAGAGAGACAGGCGTTTTCTATAAAAAGTATTTATTGAACAGTCTTCTTTCTAAAGCATAAGAAATGAACTGCTCCAATAGCAATACTGGTTATAAAGTACAGGGCATATAATACGAACAGTATTATAAAGTAGTACTGTAAAAGCATGGTATGGTTTCTATGTCATAAATTGACTAAAATATATAAAATACATACAGTGATAAAAGAATGGCTAAAAGTACACACCTGGTGTTTCTAAAATACGCCTACCCCGGTGTACCTGACCTAAGCCTCGCACTAGGGAAGGAGTAAGTGAGGAGTACTTTAAGTTTAGTATTTCTTTGCCAAGAATCTAAGCAAGAATTCTCTTAGGGTCTAATCAGCTCTGTACCTTGGTTTAGAATGAAGGAGGTCTTGTATCTCTCTCTCAGGACTCGATTTCACAGATACCCACAAGGGTAGTCCGGAAACACTGAAGCTGGATTTCTCATCCAGAGAAAAGACAGCGTCTCTCAGTGCGTCTGCTGGAGGGTCGCTTATTTCGGCACTTGCAGCTGCAGGGCGTCGGGCAAGTAGTTAGTCAATCTGCTCCAAAACCACTGTGTGTTTGTCTGGGCAAATATAGGCAGATGTATACCTTGAAGGTGCTGAGTTTGACGTAACATTGGACTTAATAACGTCATTCGAAGACCCAATTCCTCGAAATCTCCAGGATTTCTTGGATAACTTAATATTCAAGCAGGGGGAAGTCCCTAGCTGCTGAAGGCTGGTTTTTCCAAGAAATCGTTGTTGATTCTCGGAACTTAGTGGAAGTAGCCGTTCCGTATTTGGGCTGTATGGTTCAGGCCTAAATATGGTAATGATTTCTATGCCTATATAAGGGTCTGATAAAGTATACCTATATAAGGGCATGAATCAGGACAATTACACTAGGGTCCTAGATTCGATTACAACAATAACAGGTACACGTACCCACAGTGTGTTTATTTGAAGTGGGGGTGGGGGTTTTGAAGAACATTTGGAGTTTCGTCCCTTTTGACATATACTCGTAGCTAGGATATAACAAACGAAACATGTTCATGATGGCCCATTGGAGAGCAGCTTACTGACGCTCATTATTTTCAGCTTAAAACAAAGCACCGTTATCAGCATAATGCTTCTTTTGATCAGAGCCTAGCGCCCCACCTGGAATCATCTCAGGCCCCTCTAGGAGGGCCCTCCCCCAGCCTGAGGCCCACTGCCCGAGACATACATTTCAAGCATTCTCAGTTCCTCAAAAAAAAATCACATAAGAGCTGACAGAATGTGAGTGAATGAATCAATCAAGATTTATTTAGGAATTAACTAATATTTCACGAAATTGATACAGCAATAGCACAGAAGAACAAGTAAACAACTGAAATGCATTTTAACATCAACTAATCAATTCATAAACACTGGTAGGAAACAAGAAACTAGTGGATCAAAAGGATAAGATACATCCAACTTCTAAAACAGATTACACGTTTGATTAAACATTCGAAGATACACAAACTGACTAAAAAGATTCTATGGTTAATCACGCTAGTTAAATCAAACCTGCGGAAATATCTTACCAGCAGCATCCTCCAACTTATGGGTAATAGGAATTCTTAAGATAATGAAGTCACTTTTTGACCTAAAACTCTATAGTTTGTTTGTGTCATACTGTTGGCCAATTACTACAGAACGTCCAAATCATCTAAGGTTAGGAGGAATGCTAGATTCTCACACTAGTGTTCTTAAAAAAATAATTTTAATTTAAAGGGCTTTAATACAGTGAAAATGTATCTCAATACATAACTGTTGCCAAATTGCCACTTTGTTATCATATTATCCATCCCCTCGGACTCAGCAACAAGGTGTTTCAGAAATGTATGACCTTTTTATTCTGTACACTGCAGTAAAAGCTAGGGACAGCTGTCTTGTTCATCAAACAAACTACCTTTTAAATTGGTTTGAGCATCCCGAGTACCCTCCACCTAGCTTGAGAATCCAGTTCTCGGTGAACACCCACCATTTTCTACAGGACAGGTAGCCAAGTCGGTAGGGAGCCATCTTTCTTCACTTGAATATCATTGGTTCACAAAGCCTTCCATACCAAAAGTGCCATGGTGGATGGAACTCTGGCGCTTTAGATGTGCTATGCTCTTTCTAGCATTTAACAGTAACTAAAGGTTTCATTTCCAAATTCTGACAGTGACCTCATCCTAGTCTACCGAACATAGAACTAGTGTGCTAGGATGTATCTCAAACCAGCTTTATAGGTATATCGGCTAGCACCTGTTTTAAAGTGAACCAGAGGCAGAAAAAGGTTTACACAATCAAAAGAACCAAATACAATCAATTTCATATCAATTAGATATGGTGTACTGGCTTTATAAGTACTGGTGTGAATATGTGCACAAAATGAGGACATTTTAACACAATTCCATACACAGATTTGAGCCGAATAAACTGTGTGATGACAGTGATCCTTGTGCCAATCATCTACTCTCGAGCTCATTAGGCAAAAAAGACAATGATCAGTACAGACTACTTACTTATCCCTATCTTGGCTCAGTCCAGGAGGGCTTTCAGTTCCATTATAGTCAATTATACATTTAAAGTTAAGCTTTCATAGGACTATGGAATGATTATTCCCCAGAGGAAGCCACAGAATTCTCTTTTACAAGTTACATACGACACAGCTCTAGCAGGTGCTACTCAGTAACACCAGCGGAGGGCTCCATAGATTGCTTTTGCTCGAACTTTAGCACTGTATGTTCTTACAGGGGCTTTAAGGAACAGCCTTCCTTCCATACTAAGAAAAAGCTTAAAACACTCGGTTAGTCCTGGACATAGGAAGACCGACATTCTGGATATGATTGTGGCATAAAGATTTCGACAAAAAGCCAACACTTAAATAAGCTTAGCTTTATAACTGTTCACCCTTTGAAGGTGCTCACAACTCTTTGTACTCGACTCCCTTATTCCGCGTCCATCACAGATACGGTGGTCTAGATATAATACAATCTAACACCCAGTATATAAAGTTGCACTAAATAAGACTCTTAAAAAAAGTCTTTTTGGAATATGACAAATCTATGTCTACATACCTCTTGTAGCAGAATACTTACAAGTACTGAACATTTTGTGGAATTTTTATGAATTATTAACAAGGGGAGTGCCAAACCACAGACATATTTTTACCTTTCCTTATAAATGATACATTGGTTGGACAAAAATTACTGAATTAAAAGAAGTGAAGCCCAGGTCTTTGTATCACAAGTAGCACTTCTCTTTCCATCAACACAAGAGAACTAGTCCCATCTCAAAGAAACCTTGTCAGTCATGTGAACACCAAAAGCAGAGCCATTCTGAGAGCAGTCACACTGTTGAGACAGGACCCCTTTCTAATGGCACCTCTGCCAGACTCCCTGCTGACAGCAGTCACGCTGTCGAGACAGGAACCCCTTCTAATGCCACCTGTGCCAGATGGGAAACATCACTTACAACGCAAGCATTACAACGCACTACCATTACATCGCAACCATTACAACGCAAACCATCACAACGCATTGCGCTGGGGGGCGCTCTAGGATAGGGAATATATTTAATTTACTATCCAACACCTTCCCTACTATCCACGGGGACTGGAGTTGGAATAGTAAATTAAATAATTCACTATCCAGCGCCTAAAAGCACTACGCGTTGTAATGGTATGCGATGTAAAAACCGCGTTGTAACAGCAGGCGTTGTAATAGCCTGCGTTGTAACGTCATACATCCGTGCCAGACACCTGCTGACAGCAGTCCCACAATTGAGACAGGACCCCCTTCTAATGCCACCTGTGCCAGACACCTGCTGACAGCAGTCACACAATTGAGACAGGACCCCCTTCTAAAGCCACCTGTGCCAGAAACCTGCTGACAGCAGTCACACAATTGAGACAGGACCCCCTTCTAATGCCACCTCTGCCAGACACCTGCTGACATGAGTCACACTATTGGGATAGGACCCCATTCTAATGCCACCTCTGCCAGACTACCTGCTGACAGCAGTCACACTGTCGAGAGAGGACCCCCTTCTAATGCCACCTCTGCCAGACCACCTGCTGACAGCAGTCACACAATTGAGACAGGACCCCCTTCTAATGCCACCTGTGCCAGACTACCTGCTGAGGGCAGTCACACTGTCGAAACAGGACCCCCATCTGTTGCCACCTCTGCTAGACCACCTGCCGACAGCAGTCACACTGTCGAGACAGGACCCCCATCTGTTGCCACCTCTGCTAGACTCCATGCTGGCAGCGCACATTATCTTGAGTTTGGGGCTCAACATCATTTCTTTACAATCAACAGTAAAATGCCAAAATCCAAATAATTTTTTTATTCTATTACATATCTAAAAACATTGCCTTTCTTTTTAATATGTAAAACTTAGTCATTGTTGTGTACATTTTATTGCACCGTGATTGGTTCTACCTTTATATTATTTTTCTGCAATCAAGCTTTCTTTTCATTTCTTTTGTGGAACAATCATGTCAAAATTCGGCTCCATTAGCCATCAAACAATCGTCGTCCAAGAATTTAAAATGGTGATTTTGCCTTACTATCACACAACATGCGGCTCAGTGACTTTTATAAATGATTCCTCACTCGCCTGAAAAGAAGCCGCGTGCTCACCCTGTCTATCACACAGCATGCAGGTTGGAGACTTTCATTAATAATCTGTATCTGGTGAACAGACACTGTGGGCTCAGCCTGGCTTTAACACAGCTGCAGCTCTGAGACCTTCATTATTGATCCTGCACTCTTCTGAAGTGAAGTGCTCGGCCTGGCTATCGCACAGCTGCAGCTCTGCGACCTTCATTATTGATCCTGCACTCTTCGGAAGTGAAGTACTCGGCCTGGCTATCGCACAGCTGCAGCTCTGCGACCTTCATTATTGATCCTGCACTCTTCTGAAGTGTGCTCGGCCTGGCTATCACACGGCTGCAGCTCCGTGACCTTCATTATTGATCCTGCACTCTTCTGAAGTGTGCTCGGCCTGGCTATCACACAGCTGCAGCTCTGCGACCTTCATTATTGATCCTGCACTCTTCTGAAGTGAAGTGCTCGGCCTGGCTATCACACAGCTGCAGCTCTGCAACCTTCATTATTGATCCTGCACTCTTCTGAAGTGTGCTCCGTCTGGCTATCACTCAGCTGCAGCTCTGAGACCTTCATTACTTATCCTACACTCTTCTGAAGTGTGCTCGGCCTGGCTATCACACAGCTGCAGCTCTGCGACCTTCATTATTGATCCTGCACTCTTCGGAAGTGAAGTACTCGGCCTGGCTATCGCACAGCTGCAGCTCTGCGACCTTCATTATTGATCCTGCACTCTTCTGAAGTGTGCTCGGCCTGGCTATCACACGGCTGCAGCTCCGTGACCTTCATTATTGATCCTGCACTCTTCGGAAGTGAAGTACTCGGCCTGGCTATCGCACAGCTGCAGCTCTGCGACCTTCATTATTGATCCTGCACTCTTCTGAAGTGTGCTCGGCCTGGCTATCACACGGCTGCAGCTCCGTGACCTTCATTATTGATCCTGCACTCTTCTGAAGTGTGCTCGGCCTGGCTATCACACAGCTGCAGCTCTGCGACCTTCATTATTGATCCTGCACTCTTCTGAAGTGAAGTGCTCGGCCTGGCTATCACACAGCTGCAGCTCTGCAACCTTCATTATTGATCCTGCACTCTTCTGAAGTGTGCTCCGTCTGGCTATCACTCAGCTGCAGCTCTGAGACCTTCATTACTTATCCTACACTCTTCTAAAGTGTGCTCGGCCTGGCTATCACACAGCTGCAGCTCTGCGACCTTCATTATTGATCCTGCACTCTTCTGAAGTGTGCTCGGCCTGGCTATCACACAGCTGCAGCTCTGCGACCTTCATTATTGATCCTGCACTCTTCGGAAGTGAAGTACTCTGCATGGCTATCACACAGCTGCAGCTCTGTCTCCTTTATTAATGATACTGCACTCTTCTGAAGTGTACTCAGCCTGGCTATCACACAGCTGCAGCTCCGTGACCTTCATTATTGATCCTGCACCCTGGTTTTCTGATTGTCCGTTCCCGGCGGTGCTGTGCTGTGCTGCCAGAGAGGAAGCGTGAAAGCCGGAGGTTCCTTTCAGCATCTTCCAGCCTGTTGCAGCCCCCCGCTTCACCCCCTGCATTTCTCTATCTCCCAGTGGGGGCAGCGAAGGTCGTGAGCACCGCGGGCCATTAGTGCCTAGCGCCAGGAGCACTGTGAGCGCTGCGGGTGACTTTAAACGGCCAGCAGCAGCCTTGTCCTCGGTTCACGGTGAGGCGCGCCAGCGAGGAGCGTGGAGGGAGGAGCCTGGAGCGTGGAGCGCCACGAGGAGTGCCGCGGGTGGCCTCAACAACTAGCCTGTAGCTCCCGCCTGGCCGCACTTCGCCCTGCTTGGTCCTCTTTGGCCCCCTCTGGCCCCCGCTCTCAGTGTGGCACTTCAAGCGATCCGTGAAAGTGCATTGGGCTGTGGTCTTCTTCTCCTTGACCCGTGCGCCAGATGCTGGACTTGTTGCCTCAGAGCCACAAAGCCCCAGAACCACATGAGGCGGGCAGCGTACCTGTGAAGGCATCGGCATCAGCAAGTACCGGTTCACATGCTGACTCTTTTCTCGAACTTGGATCCTGCCAGTGCTTGTGCCCGTGTCCGAGCCCGAGCCTCCCACCCGTCAACCACTCGCAGGACCGGGAGCAGCTGGGAGCAGCTGTCAGAGTGCAGAGAGCGGTGAGTGGAGAACGGCAGCGGCGTGTGGTGGCTCGGGGGCCAGTTTTATCTTCTAGGTGAGCCTCCTGAGCCTTGGAGCAGAGCTGAGTTTGGAGGCTTTTGGGCTGTGGATCCCAGAGGCGGCTCGGCTCCTCTTCAGGCTCCCCTCCGCCTTCGCCGAGGCGGATGATTGCTACTGCCTTGCTTTGCCTGCGAGTAGCGAGTTGTCACCACTGTGTGACCCTTTTAGCCGCGTTTTGCTAGGGTGCTGAAGGGGCACTGACGTACCTGTAGTGGGTATCAGCTGGCTGCAAGTACTCAAGACCTCCAGCCCTTAAAGCTGGGCATCTGGACCCCACATTTAGCTCCATACAAGAGGAGAGCATTGGAGGGGTAAAAGGTGGGGTAAAAGGAGGGGAGAATCGTGTTAAACTACTTGTGGCATAAGGCTCCGCCCTCGGGGGGCCATCAGCCGGATCTACGAGGGTAGCTAAATCAGAGAGATGAGATCAGGAAGAGTCAGACAGTCCCCAACTCGGAAAACCAAGAGTGATAAGCAGAACAAAAAAAAAAAACAAGGCGTAAAATCGGAAGGCTGCGTCACCAAGCAAAACAGTCCTCTAATATCACCTATACTAACAATGTTTAGAAACATAGAGGAAGGTACCAAAGGAAAGCTAGCTCCGAGCGACAGACTGCTATTGCTTAAAGACCCCGGAGCAGCTATCTACTCTACAACAGCAGAGATCCCTGGTCTTATGTCTCCTCTAGCACCCCTGTCACTTGCTCCGCTACGGAAAGGAAAAATGAAGGAACAAAACGAAGCAGGGCAAAATTCAAACCGTTCGATTAAACAATGGCTATTGCAAAAACCCAGCAAGAACAAGGATAAGTCCGGTCCGATTCCGGCAGATACGGTGGAGTTGATTAACTGTACTAGTACAAGAGCGACATATAAAGAGGATATATGCCTGAACTTGGACATTTCTCAAATGGACAGGTCAAAAAATGAGGGCTTCTCACACAACATCAATAACGGAAGTCGAGAACAAATGAACCAATTGAACCGAACAACAGGATCCCTAAACTTCGGCCAAAGGGCATTAATATACAGGGAACAATCCTGTTCCCCAACAACAACCTTTAAATCATCCCAAGGGGACTATACATCTTCTACTCCGAAGCCAGCAACAAACAATGCAAGAACATCTAGACTTCAGATAGTTGCTCAGGTCCACCAGGTGAACCAAGATGACCAACAAGGCACAGATCACGTCTGGCTGACGGTAAAAACGTCATCAACACCTAGAGACAACATGCAAACATCGGGTTCTGAAACGCTTGCTCAAAAAGGCAGAAAGCACTCCGTCAATCCTCAAAACAATACGGCTTTACAGGGAATTAAAACTACTCAAAGAAATATTAACAACAACCACTGTAGGGAGTTTGATGACAATAGCTAGCAGTTAAATCAAGATCAAGATCAAAAATCGAACCAAGAATTAAAACCGCAGTACCATCAAGGAGAGACAGCTATCAATCAAAGTGCTTTCTCGGAGATATCTAAATCACTACTGAATACATTACAGACAACAATATCAGCATTTAACATGCAAAGCGATAAAATAGATATTCAAATAGATCTTATGAATATGGATGTATGACGTTACGACGCATACTTTTACAATGCCTACCTTTACAACGCGGTTTTTACATCGCAAACCTTTACAACGCATAGCGCTTAGAGGTGCTGAATAGTGAAAAGTTTAATTTTCTATTCCAACTCCAGTCCCCGTGGACACTAGGGAAGGTGTTGGATAGAAAATTAAACTTATTCCCTATCCTAGAGCGCCCCCCAGCGCAATGCGTTGTAATGGTTTGCATTGTAATGCCCGCGTTGTAATGGTTTGCATTGTAATGCCCGCGTTGTAATGGTAGTGCATTGTAAAAGTTTTGTTGTAAAGGTTGTTCACCAGTCAAAATACTCTGCCCAGTGTGCATGTTGCCCAATAATTGGCAAACTAAGCCTTTTGCCTACACTCCTTGAACAAATAATATTAATTAATAAATCTACTTTGGGAGGGAAAGAAAAAAAAAAGAAGAGCCAACAAAAATTCAAATAGTAAACACCCAAGTTCACTTAAGCCCTGAATCTCGTAAAGAGGAGGAAACAGACAATCAGGAGAGAACAAGCAATAAAGATCAAAAACTATCACGCAAACAAAAGAAACGCAACAGGAAAGCATGTAACAAAACGTCCCTGCCAACAGATAAGTTAACAACAAAGACCTACCCAATGTTCAGTCTACCAAAGACGGGCAACATAACTTCAGTCTCCATCATTTCAACAGACGACCTGTCAGCCAGTACCACAAACCTAGAACTGGCAGTAAGGATAATCAAGTGGAAAGAAAATGAGATAACAAACATGGGCCAAAGAAAAAGGCCACCGAGAAGGGAATTTAACCAGAAATCAACAAACAAGGAAGCTCAAGGTCTTCAAAGACCCACAGAACAAAAACGGGCAATGCACTGATATCATCAAAGAAGACAGGAGAATCCAAGAGCAACTAGGTCCTATGACCAGCAGTTTAACACCTCACAATTGCTTAAAGGTAAAAGGGCAGGGAAATAATGTTGCAAATAATCAAGGTCAACCCAAAACAAAAATGGACCTTTGTACCAAGGAACACTGTGAAGAAGGATGAAAAGAATGAACAAAGGTAAATGATAAACATGAAATTATAACCACGGGGTTCCAAGAGTGCGGTGACTGCACGGCAGAAGGCCTGAAAATGACATCCCTAGAGGTCCAAGTGTTTGGCCCTGGAGAATCCTATACAATGGCGGAAAAGCGATGGAATTCCCAACTGATACAGGAAGGAGAGTTAGCCCGAAGGAAAATGGAACAGGAAGCAGAAACTGCCCATAGTTCGGGACGCTGGGCGGACGATCTCCAGGTCTTATGTCCTGCGGTGGGAGACAAGATCCAACATGTAAATATAAAAATGTAAATAAAAGACGACAAAAAGCAAATCATAGTGGAAAATAAGTCTGAAGAACCAATGCTTCAGTCAGGTCATTGTAACGATCCAACCAAACGGCAATTATTGCTAATCCCGGAATATGACTCAAAAGGGCATCATGATATATTGAACAGGGGGAATATATTGAAACTAACAGCAAATATCCCAGTGTTAAAATATTTGACCTAAGCGAATTTACTGGCAGTAGAATTTATAGGAATGGATCACCTAAAAAATAAGGAGCAAACATTGACAACTTGGCTGACCGAAGAAGACGCCCAGCATATCATGAATGCTAAGGCTCAATTTGAAGCTTGGGGAATTAAACTGTTAAAGCCTGCAACACCACGCTATCCTGGCCCTTTAAATAAAATGTTTAATCCCTGCAATGGTAACGGTCAAAAGCGTAAAGACATCACGCTGAATAATCAAACATTCCTTAAAGGAGCAATTGGTAGCAGCATTTCGACAACATTGAAAAGGGAGCTGCAGAACGACAAGTACACAGATTGGATGTGGCCAAGGACAATTGGGGCTGGCGGCCAGGAGCGCAAAATTCGACCTCATGCCATTGACCTACGAAAAAGAAACTAGCAACCCAAGATTTGAACAACATACAAATGCTCTCATGGAACATCGCAGGGGCAAAAAAATGGCTGGAGAACGGGTCCCATCAAGAAAAATGGGTAAACTATGATAGCTCTACAGGATACTTGGGCACTAGAAGTTCTCCCTTTGACAAACTACATCCATTACACAGTTCCAGCCAGCAAAACCAAAACCTTTGGTCGCCCAGGAGGGGGCCTGGCAGTCTACATATCCACAGAGCTAAAAATTGAAAGCGAACAGATGGCCTCTGTAGGACCTAACATCCAACTGATCAAATTATCAACTGGGTCAGCCAGCAGAACAAAAACCATCCTCCTCATAAACACATATGCGCATCCAACGGCCAGAAAAAAATTGGCCCATAACAAACAACTAATTGCAACCATCACAAAAATGAGGAGTACCTTTCCCTAATGGGACTTGATACTCACATGGGGATTTTAATTCAAACTTAATTCACACCCCGGATGAGGATGAATCTCTAACATCGGATAACATATTTTGGAACATCCCACATCAATATCAGCCAACGAGGCAAAAAACGGATCACGTAGGTCAGGGGTTGGTAAATGCCCTAGAGTTTCTAGGGCTAAGAGTAATAAATGGTAGAACTCAGCACGATTTCCCCCTAATCATACTTACCAAGGGGGAAAGACACGATCAAGATTGGACTACACAGCCATCTCAGTATCGCTGATGCCATTCCTTTCCCACTTCTCAATAGAGTTCACAACCAGGAGCGATCATTCATATCAGCGGATCCATTTTAGGTTAAAACTCATTAAACATCAGGTAAACGCAACAGCTGAAGGCTACATACACACAGCTAACTTAAACGACTTAAAACAACTAAAATGGTCAAATGACACAATTGAAATGCTGCAGTTAAAAATCAAAAAGAAGCTAACAGTAAGCATAGCTGGGGCCCAGAATAAAATTCAAGCATGGGAAAACCTCACAGAAGACTGAACTTCTTTAATGTCATCTGCACAAAAACAGACAAACAATCACGGCCATAAAAACGACTCGGGACGAACATTAACGGCAGGTCTGCGAGCCTTGAAATGAAAACTCAGAAAAATATATAAGGAGGCTAAAAAGAACAGTCCCTGACGCAGTGGCCTGGGACAGTGTAGGGGAGCTAATGAAACGCTATAAAAGAGAGCTCTGGGAAAATAAAAGAAAGAGCAATGATAAATTCTGGGCCGAACTTCTCTGTAGCTCCAAGAAATCCAACTCAAAACAGTTCTGGTTAATCATAAATAAACTGCATAGACTAGTGAACGCATTATCGTCCAACATACAAGAATCAGAGTGGGTGGAATTTTTATCCACAAGGTTTACTGAAACATCTACCTAAGATACATCCGTGGGAAACACTCACCACCTAGCTGCTGGAAAAGGCAAATTCGAAGAGGCCACTGAAACGATTAGCCATGAAGACGTGGTAACTCCTCATAAAAAAGAGCTACTAAACGTTGATACCATTCCAACGGAGGAAAATGCCTCTCTGATAGCGGCAATAAGTTACTCGCCACCTTCAAATGAAGGGGTTAGACGTATAATCAAGAAAGGCAGAAATGACGGTGCGCCAGGCCCCAATGGAATTCCCCAAGCAATCTTTAAACATGATATCTTGTTTTGGGGTAATTACCTTACTAACCTATATCAAGAAATAGAGCACCTAACCAGCATACCAGTAAATTGGCAAGGTTCGATTCTGACCCCTATATTCAAAGGAGGAGAAAGAGCAAATCCAGCTCACTACAGGTTGATAGCTCTGCTGGATGTAGAGGCCAAATACTATGCCACCTTGGTGCTAGAAGAGCTCAAAGTATGGTCTGATAACCTTAACCTCATCCCGGCCAACCAGACAGGCGTCAAACAAGGTTTAGGGACGACGACAAATATTTTAGGTCTATCATTAATTGCAAACAAGTATAAGCAGAGGAAACTACATCTTTACCTCTGCTTTATAGACCTAAAAGCAGCTTTTGATAGAGTTGATCGCCACCTCCTGTGGAAAAAGCTGCGAGCTTGGGACATCCCTGAAAAGCTATTAAAAGGCTTATTGCTATTTTATTCAAACACCTGGCTAAGGATCAAGATAGGTGATGGGTCCAGACTATCACGGAAGGTGACAACCACCAGGGGCCTCAAAGAAGGGTGTGTTCTGGCCCCTCACCTTTTTAATTTGTTTCTATACGACCTCGCTCAAAGGCTGGATTGTATTAACTCCCATCCCTTGAAACTTGGTAGATTGAGACTTTCTCACCTTGCATACGCCGACGATGTGGTGCTAATGAGCCAAACAAAGATCGGTCTCCAAAGAAGTCTTAATGAAATGTCAGCCTATACTTCAGAAAATAATCTTGAAATAAACATATCCAAGATGAAAACAATGGTGATTGGGGCCAAACAGAAAAGTAAACAGTCAATCTGGCTTAACGGTAACAAACTTGAGGAGGTAAATAAGTACCTAGGTCTCTATATTGATAATTCAAGAAACATCAGGGAGCAAAAAAGGTACATGCCTCAGAAAACAAGCGCGCTCATATTTGCTTTGAGCTTACTGGCTAAAAATCTGAAGGGCCCTTCATATAAACCCCTGCTAGCTGTAATGAAGGCAAAAATCCTGCCAACACTAACATATGCTAGTGTTGCCTTCCATGGCGAAGATGGAGAGGTCTTAAGTAAACTAATAGTTTCCATCTATAAAAAAGTATTCCAGATTCAAAGATCTGCCTCTCCAGCCCAGGTTTGCCTTGAATTCGGCCTAATAAATGAAGACATAGGCAGAATGTACGCGACAGTGAAAACTTGGTATCGCCTGAAGCAAAATGTAGCTACATCAGAAATAAATGAAGCCCTGTGGTCAAAACCTCCCTTTTTAGTCAGTACCTATGCAAATCCCATTAACTACAGGTACAACGGAATTATGGAATAAAAATCTGCCGTACCAATCTTTCAAACAAGCTATAAACAAAGTTTCAAAAATCCATTCGTCAACATTGGATAAAAATATTTTTAGATCAAGGTTGCACGCTTGGATGGTGATAAACAACTATAAGTCCCTTGCACCGGCGTTATATCTGAGCGAAACATTTTCAATTAATGTAAAAAAACAACTTCTGGCATTACACTTTGGGTCACTACCATCCTTGGCTGACCAGCCTGCTTGGGTGCATACAGGCTCTAAATCATGTCGGCTGTGCAACTTTCACAAAAAAGATTTTATCCATGTAATTTGCATATGCAAGAATCTGTATAAATAACGAGTTAGGATCCTAAAATCAAGCTTTAATGACAGAGGCATTAGATCCTGTAGAGCTGCAATAACGGCATGCCTAAATCCCTTAGATCCACCATTGAACGGTAGACTGATTAAATTTCTCACAGCATTTAAAAAGCTGTGCTAAATACGGCAACGAGGAACAAAAAATGGACTACCACTCTGCACAGAACTTTTATTAACAATATATATATATATATATATATATATATATATATATATATATATGTGTGTGTATATATATCAGATACAAAACGGCATCAGAAAACACGCACAGGAATCATTCAAGTGCAGTGAATGTTGAAGTAGGTTTTATGAATATTCAATATTAAGTACTGATCAGCGAACACACACGGGAAAATATCACTTAAGCCAAACTGCTCTGCCCATATACCCTGCACCTCTGCTGCCCTCCATACAAGGTAGGGCCTGTTCTTAAATGTATTCACCTGCACCTGGAGTGGTGTGGCTCACTGGTTAGAGGAGGCAGACCCGGGAGCAGAGGACGGCCCGGGACCAGGATTCAATTCCCGATGCGGCAGGGTCTTGGACCAGGGTCAGCGGACTCGATAATTCTCGCCTCTGTGCCTACTCTAACTAGGGATCACACTCGGCAACTCTGGGCATTAGCTTGCCTCATCTCCACAATGGCCCCCCACATACGCCGGGGATGTCTGGTTTCACCTTGGAGATACCCAGTAGGGACCATCTCACAGGGAGAGCCAGGACGGGTTCCCCAGCGGTCTACAGCGCAGAGATACTCCTTCGGGAGTCGATTCTAGCGCTTTAGAAACCCACAATCAATCAATCAATCAATCAATCTCACAAGCATAGACCTGCTTTCAACATTCCTTTTCCAGCACAAAACCTGCGAATAAGATTTTACAACCATGCAATTCCCATGACCTTTCATCGGTCTCTCCTACTCAAGCTTTTCAAGATCACCTGTACAAATCATTGTGGCCACATTTAATGGAACAATACTGAGGTGCGCTCATTCTTTCCACAAGATGGAGAATGCCCCCGAACAGCGCACACTGTTTATTATTTATTTTTATTTATTCAGCTTATAAAGCGCACTGTCACCTTGCAGGCATCCTGGCGCTAAGCAACTCAGAGTACAGATGTGTCGGATACATGGCCAGACAACTAAGTCTTGGGGAACAGCCAGGTTTTTAAACTTCTTCTAAAAGGGAAGAGCTCCCTAATTTGTCTGATCTCCCACGGGAGCTCGTTCCACAGTTTGGCCGCTGTCACCCCAAAGGATCTACCCCATGACCTGACTTTCCTAAACCTCGGTGCCTTCATCAGTCTCGCTGATGAGGAGCAGAGCCTTCTTGTAGGGATATACCAATCACATTGTTTTGGGCATTAGCGCAGGACCCATCCTAATAAGATTAAATACCCAATGTATCAATCATATAGTTCAATATACACAATCAGTTTGGGAAACACATAAAAACATGTAAACGTATAAACAACAAAACACAAAGGTGTATCAAAAAAAGAATTTTATCAAAGATTTCATTAAGTCAGCAGTAAATCAAAAAAGCAGGTAAGGAGATGCTGATATGAAAAGCATAGTGGCAGATAATCAATAATACAGCAAAACCTAGAAAGAACATCTATCTCAAAACAAGAAGTGAGTCAAACACTGTAGAGATAAGATGTAGGTCGACGTTTCGGTCTCTCTACAACAAAATTATCGAGACCATCTTCAGGACTGTTGTCATTAAAACACTGCTGTAAGCTGTGCTGTAATAAGAGGAACAGAAGTTGAACGCGGCTCAAAAATGCTGTTAGTTCGATTCTGGATGGCAGATAGCTCAGAGAGTGAAGTCTCTATGACATGGAAGATATGGACCAAGGATCCTTTTTAGCATATAAAATCTGTGTCCATCGATTTGGAATCTTATGAGCAGACGCAGTTTATCCAAATGTGATTACTGGGCGATTGAAAGTATCATTTCACGGTTATCTTGAAAATGAAGCGACGAGTCAAAATCAATTCGACTGGGAACACGGGGAAAGCCGACTTTCCCCGTGTTCCCAGTCGAATTGATTTTGACTTTGAGCCGCGTTCAACTTCTGTTCCTCTTATTACAGCACAGCTTACAGCAGTGTTTTAATGACAACAGTCCTGAAGATGGTCTCGATAATTTTGTTGTAGAGAGACCGAAACGTCGACCTACATCTTATCTCTACAGTGTTTGACTCACTTCTTGTTCTGAGATAGATGTTCTTTCTAGGTTTTGCTGTATTATTGATTATCTGCCACTATGCTTTTCATATCAGCATCTCCTTACCTGCTTTTTTGATTTACTGCTGACTTAATGAAATCTTTGATAAAATTCTTTTTTTGATACACCTTTGTGTTTTGTTGTTTATACGTTTACATGTTTTTATGTGTTTCCCAAACTGATTGTGTATATTGAACTATATGATTGATACATTGGGTATTTAATTTTATCCCATAAGCATATCGAACAACTTATCTCTCTTATGAAGTATATCCCTTGAAGGCCTCTCTACCCTTTCATTTGAATTACCCAAGCCCTCAAGGGTATAACTGGGTTCCTCACCCTCTGCTAACCACCATCCTAATAAGGGCTTTAAAGACAAGGCAAAGAGATTGAACTAGAACTGGTTCAAGCTCTATGTCTCTCTCGGCTGGACTACGGAAGTGTCTCGCTATGCGGTCTCCCCACAGCTACTAGAGCTCCCCTAAGAGCATCTACTAATGCGGCAGCGAGACTCATCACTGGCTCAAAAAGAAGGGCCCACATCTCCCCTGACCTTAAATCTCTAAACTGGCTACCATTTGAAGCCAGAATTCACCAACTCTAAAAATAAAATAAATAAACTCTCTGTCTCAGAGGATGCCAGTGCAGTTCTTCCAAGACTGCAGATGTAGAGGACCTTCTAGGCAGCCCTAGGACTATCTTGGCTGCTGCTGACTGGATCCTCTGTAGTCTGTCCAAAAGGAACTTCGGGGAGTCAAGCAATAGTGCATTACAGTAGTCTAACCTACTGAGAATCGCACACCTTACCACTAGCGCACGGCCTAAGGAGGTAGCAAAGGGAAGATTTTCCGCAGGGATCTAATGATCACAAAACAGCAAGCTTTCGTTTTTGTAACCTGAGCTTCCATAGTAAGTTTGTTGTCAAACATAATGCCCAGGTTACGGACCGCTTTTACAGGCCGAACTGCGGTTGAATTACCAGAGGGCCAAAAATTGCAAGGAAGGACATGAGGAATCCTGCTCACTGAGCAGGAAATCACCTCAGTCTTCCCTGCATAAAATTGTAATGAGTTGTCCTTAAGCCAACGGGCTGTGTCCCGCAGACAGTTGTGAAACACATCAACTGACGTCGAGTCCTCTCCCTCAAAGGAGAGAATCAGCTGCGTGTCGTCAGCATAGTTTACGATGTCAATATTGTATGCTTTGATGACCGCAATCAGGGGTTTCAAATAAATATTAAATAAAATAGGGCTTTTTGCCGAACCCTGTGGCACTCCATGCGACACGTTGGAGAAGGCAGATTGAAAAGGAGGGAGGGACACCACCTGCTGTCTGTCCTGCAGAAAAGACCGAAACCATCGTAAGGCACAGCCCCTCACCCCAACCTTGCTCAGTATTCTTAGCAGGATCTCATGGTTGACCGTATCAAAGGCTGCAGACAGGTTGAGCAGGATCAGCACTGCTGCCTGATCCCTGTCTGCCCACCTCTGAAGGTCATCCATAACGGTCACCAAGGCCATCTCGGTACCGTGGGCTGGCCGAAATCCAACTGCACCTCCTCCAGCAAGTTATGTTGCTCCAGGTGCCTAGAAAAAGTGTTACTGACCACACGTTCCACAATCTTGGCCGGGAACGGCAACAAGCAATTAGGTCTATAGTTCTTACAACACTCTGGATCAAGAGAAGACTTCTTCAGCAGAGGTGTCACCAGAGCTTGCTTCCATTGCGGAGGGACCACACCACTGGCTAAAGACTGATTACAGATCAAGCGGAGAGTTGGAA
Source organism: Lissotriton vulgaris (assembly GCF_964263255.1). Taxonomy (NCBI): domain Eukaryota; kingdom Metazoa; phylum Chordata; class Amphibia; order Caudata; family Salamandridae; genus Lissotriton; species Lissotriton vulgaris. The sequence goes on along the minus strand of NC_141685.1, from coordinate 66,202,951 downwards.
ACAGTTCTTCCTCAAACTCCTTCCAAATCTTGTGTGATACTGGGTCCAGGGGAGAACCAGAGGAAATACCCCGAGCTACCCTACTGAAATCCTCCTCCGCCAGAAGCACAAACTCAGATAGATATTCAGCGGCCTGACAAGCGGGGCTAATATCCACACCTTCAGAGACACTCTCCACAGGAGCGTCAACGCTCGTAGCCTCAGAGACTACACTCCCTGCTGCCTGAGGGCCACCCTCTAGATCAACAATGATCAGTTGGATTTTCTCCTGGAAGAACCTGGCCAGGTTCTCACAGAGTTCTTGAGAGGGGGTATCACATTCTTAGAATAGTCAGGGCTAGTAAGACTGTTCAGGATGTTAAAAATGTTTCTAGAGCTGTTAGAGGCATTGCAGATTAAGGAATAGAAATAGTCAGCCTTAGACCTTCTGATCTCCTTCTTATAATCGATAATTTTGAGTTTCCACAGGAGCTTGTCCATCTCCTTGTAGCCTCGCCTCCATCTCCTCTCAGCCTGTTTGCACGCTAATTTCAGGTCTTTCAAAGTATCGTTAAACCACGGGGCCGAGGCTCTGCCCTACATCTATGTTTTTTCAGGGGGGCACAAGAGTCCAAGGCCGAGGTGATCTTAGACACAGAGAAGCATAATTCTCCTCAACTTGCTTGTCTAATGAGAAACAATCCCTGACCTTGAACACAACATCAGAACCCCTCATCCCTGTGAGAGCCTTCCAGTCTCTACTGATATATTCTGTTGTGGAGTGAGATACCTGAGTATTAAGGGTATAAAGTTAAGAAAGAATTTAATCAGAAAGTGATCCGTCCATTCCATAGGCAGGATTTCGCCAATATGCAGAAGATGGGTTTCTGAGAAAATGAAATCAAGAAGATGCCCAGCTTTCTGAGTGGCCTTGGAGACCTGCTGAAAGAGGCCAAGACCTTCACACAAGTGAAGTACATTATAAAAACCAGAGTCGAAAGAGCCATTTAATCGCAAATTAAAATCACCCAAAAGTACTAATCTATGATGCGTGGCTGCCACATTAGTGAGGGTATCCAATAGTGATTGCTGCTGCTGTACACTAAAAGCCCCAGGGGGTCTGTAACAGATAATCCGCGTCAAAATAAGACCAGAACCATTTTTAATGGTCATGCCGAATAGTTCCAGTCCAGTAACCACATCAATATCAATAGTCCCCATCTTCAAGGTATCTTTATAAATGACCCCAACCCCACCTCCCCTCCCGTTCAGCCTGCACATAAAATAAAGATAAAGTGCCTTCTGCGACTCTCATACATGCCCGGCAAGTACACAGCCCCTACACAGCTTTTACAAAGGGCCAGATGCTTAGCACTGCTTTTCAAATACACACAAAATGCCATAGGCACAGCTCAACAATGTAAAATTAAAGTATTTCACAGTGTGAAATGCACCGCCAAATGATCCAAAGCGTGCAGCATGCCACCAAGGTTATTTACTATCTCAACTGCGTTCTACAGCAGCAAAGTTTGCTGTCACCAAAGTGTTCTTCCTTTGAAAAAGGTGCGATGCATGTGGTGTTTGTACAGCACAAACCTAACCAAAAATCAGCTGAGCTCCCTATCAGTCCAAGGCAGGCACAGAGTCAACGAGTGATAGGTGAGGCGGCTGGATAGTGGATTGTTACTGCATTGTGATCGAAGAGCCTGAAACTAGCAGCATGTGTGCTAATTCCTCAGCAGCTTTCCCTCTATGACATGTAGAGCGGGTGCAGGCCAAGATCTCTCAGAAATAAAACATGTATAGCTCAGTAATATTCAGAGATATAGGAGCGGAAAGTAGGATGCTGGCTTCCAATAACACAGCACTGAGCACTCCACCTCAGCCAATCTTTAACGATTGTTTGAAGAGCATAGCAACAGGAAGGTGTTTTAAATGCTGACAATCAACCTTTCACCAGCTGCACACAGGGGACAGCATTGGCTAGATGAACGCTGTGCTCCCGCAACCGCTCAAGTCATGCATACAGGTGCTACAACATGTGTCCTGGAACTCTCGTTTCCAATTCACTCAATTTACCTGCACACATTACAGTTAACTCTCCCCCCCACCGTATCAAGAGCGCGTTTCCTGATTCGACACCAGAGTGTCCGTGCTGTAAACTGGCTGATGCTGGTTTCTAACATATGGTGTGGGAGTGCCACCACTACAGGTGTCATGGCTCGAGGTTACAGCCACCATAGCGGAACTCGCAGACCATACACGGTCAACTACCCCTGAATGCTCCCTGCTAGGCCTTCACCCTAAAGCAAAGAGGGGGCAAACACTTACACAGGTTCAAAGACCTTGCATACGTACTTTTCAAGTGATGAATAGCAATTTCTTGGAAAGCGGCCTCTGTGCCTCACACTAAGAGGCGGCTGCATACTCCCCTGCACTGTGCACGAGCAGAGAACAACACACCACACATGCTACTCACTGGAGGAGTGGGGAGAAGGGGTGGAGGTGTGGGAAAGTAGGATCTGCTTTCATGGTTAATAGTGGTAAGGGTAATAACCCTATCTGCCCCTGGCAGGGACAGATAGATTGTCCCTTTTGTTTTGGGGAATAGAGACATTAGCATGCCCATTCTGGAAGTCCCTTTCAGAGAGGAAAAAAAATCCCTGACGTCTAGTAGGATTTCTGCCCCCGGGGAGACTGATCGGGGGTAATAACCCCCATCTACCTCCCAGAGGGGCAGGCAGACTATCGCTGCTGTGTTTGGGGTGGGTGCATAGACATGTCCATTGTGGGCAGCCTCCACCTCTCTATTATACCTCTCTATTATACAAAAAAAAAAAATCCCTGGTGCCTAGTGGGCTTTCTGTGACAGTTGGGTGCATTATAGTGCCCATGTAGGGCAGCCCACACCCCTAAGTAAAAAGAAAAAAAGAATCCTTGGTGTATAGTGTGCCTTCCGCCTCAACCCCCGGGGGGGCAGAAAGACTGAATATGGCCAAGTTATTATGGGGGAGCAAAGGCCCTTGCCCAAGGGGCCCGTCCCCCCTCCCTGGTATCTAGTGGTGGATCCCTGCTAGGGGATCACCCTCTTGTGGTGCCAAGAGCATGTAGGCAGTGAAAATGAAATTAACAGATCAGCTAATTTCACTTTCACTATAATGAAGTCAGCATGCCATGCACGCCAATTGTCAGTACACTGGAAAAAAGTGCATCGGGTAGCTGGATTTCAAAATAGTGGGGCTTGGACGTAATGGTTCAATCCTTGGCACCGGAGTGCCACAACCTTGGACGTAGCCGTTATGTCCAAGGCTTGGAAGGGGCTAGTAGATATTGCTCTGACATTGATGTACCTGGAAATGCTTCCCAACCATGATGTGCTTTACATATGCCACATATATTATGTAATTGATGCTCCCTGTAACCAATATTGCTCAAAGAGTTTTCTCTTGTTGATGTTTGACAAGAATAAAACATGCAATTAAATGTTTATGAGATAATGAGATGCAAACGTACCTCCATCCTGCACATCTGGGACAAGACTGCTGGAAAGAGATCGATGGGAAATGAGAAAGGTTTGGAGGTGAGCAAACCACTGAAACATTACCTGAAAGAACAAATTAAAAAATAATTGTAAGGAGGAGATAGATGGATACTAGAAATTACAATAGGGACAAGCAAGAGAAGGAAATACAATCACTTGCCCTGTGATTTTTTACAGAGCAAAAAAAAAGTTACAGTTAGCAAAGTACTGAAAAAAACACAATTTAGAACCTATAGAAACTGAAAACAGAAAAGCCTATGCATCTTGTTTTCAATGCCTATGATCATAGAAGAGGACTTGCTGTATGCATGGGAGGATTAACTAAGAGATCTATGCCCAGATGCATCAACCTTTTTAGGAAGTGCAAACGGTGCGATTCGCAAAAATCGGCCTTTTGCACTTCCTAAATTGGTTACTGGGATGCATCAAGCATTTTTTGAAAATCGCTATTTTTTGCGAGTTCCAAAAAATTTGATTGCTTTTAAGGAATCGCAAATTTGCGATTCCTTAAAAGCAATGCATCATCCTCAAAACATTTGCGATTTTACAAATTGCAAATGCAAATTACCACGAAGTTGAACTTCGTGGTAATTTGCAAAAATGTTTAAAAACGCATAAAAATGCATTTTTTAAACGTGTACGTTACAGGCACACATGTCCTTAGGACATGTGTGTATGTAACGCACATGTAAAAGTGCATTTCATGGGTGCAGGGGGGGGTCCTTTGGACCCCCCTCTCCACCCATGAAAGGCTTTGATGCATTCCGATTTGAAATTGCGAATTCGCAATTCCCATTCATTCCTATGGGCATTTCAGCCCATAGGAATGAATGGGAATTGCGGATTCGCTATTTGGAACTCGCAATTTTATTGGAATTCGGTAAAAATTGCGATTTTTACCGAATCTCAATAAAATAGCGAAATTAATGAAGCATTGCCATTTGCGATTCCTTAATTGCGATTCCTTATTTTTCGCAATTAAGGAATCGCAAATGACAACGTTGATGCATCTAGGGGCTAGTGTGCCATGATGGTGCACCAGTTGCAGTTTTCTGTAGTCATGAATTCCAATGGTCTCTGGGAAGTGTAGTCCTTTTATAACTGTGTTTAACGTGGATGCTGATAAAGCAAGGGATGAAATGCATAATAGTTGAGATTTTCTGAATCTTTACACTTAGGAAAATCTCAATTCTGAGCATGCATACAACACATAATGTGAAGTTTAAAACAAACAGATGGCAGGCAAGAAAAGAAGTGGAGAAGGGCAAAAGGGAGAGAAAGAAGCACATTGGTCGTGGCACTGTTCCTGATAGCCATAGAGCCCCTCACATTCACCATATGCTGCACAGAAGACATTTGGGAAACTGAAATCATAGCCGGCGACCTGAAATTACCCTGTATGTGGACATCATACTCCTCACTTTACCCTCTCCAAAACGTTCGCTGCCAGCACCGACGTTCACCATATCAGACTTTACAGTATTTTCAAGGTACAAAATGAACTAGACCAAAAGTGAAGTCTTACCCTTGATGGTCTATACCACGAGGGAAGCCCTCCGTGCACATCCATTTCGGTAAATCGACACAAAGATTAAATGTTATAAGTATTGATTATTACCGATTTTTCAATGATGATCAAAGACAATATCACTGCACTTACTGACCAAATGCACAGGGATTTCACTAAATTGATCAAATTGCAATTGTCGCTGTGGGGACGAGTCTAAACTGGGAACATGGTGGTAGTCCAAGGTTTAACTACATTTGCAGCATGCTGACTATACTGGTCCTGGGATCAGAACTATGCCTAATAGACGCAGCCCTTATAACATACTTCCGGCAAGGTGCGACTCGCGGACTGGCCATGTCGAAACTCCAAGCCGCTACTACAGGCGGACTGAGACTTCCAAAGATGGAAATATATCATATGGCGCATCAGCTCTCACATCAAGCATATCATTTTGCCACATTTCTGGAACGCATCAATTGGGTACTCCTGAAACAACAACTGTGGGTGGGCACGGGGACCGCAGGTGGTATATCTGCATCATCCCTCACAGATACCTCAAACAGAACTGCTTTGTGGGCCGAGTGCTGCAGAAGCCATGAAGGGGGGAAATCTTTGCCACCATGTACTCCGCCTTTGCTAGGGGGTGCTGGTTTGTTTCCTTCTTTCCCTGTTTCTCTCACAGATCGAGATCATAGACCCAGAAGGTCACTACGTAATATTAACAGGTAAACTGGATGGCAAAGATATAGCCTGTGTGAATATTTATGCCCCCAATGTGGGTCAAACTATCATTCCTATTCTCCCTAATTTTCTCTTCACCCGAATACATCATTACCCTATGTTACTGGGAGGAGATTTTAACTGCGTGGCTGGTGTAACTTTAGATAGATCACACCCCCACTGCTCACATCCCCACTACATAAAACTGCCCACGCATTTTGATGTTGGATTAACGATTGAGGATTTGTTGATACCTGGAGAACCTTAACTTCGGAGGGCGGCTTTGATTCTTATTACTTGGATACACACAAGCTATCAGTACACTTAAATGCTTTCTTATGCTCGGCTAGCGTACATGCAAGAGGTAGAAGGGTTGAATATCTGGTGAAAAACTACTGCAACCACCACCCGTTATTACTGATTCTGAACTGGGCGCTGTCCAGACCCCGCACTGCAACATGGAAGCTCAATACTGCGAAGCTGATGACCTCGTCTTCAGATCTACCCTAGGGAACGTGATCAGTTATTACTTTAATGACAAATACGTGTACGACTTCCTCCCCACTAGCGGAGTGGGAGGCATTCAAAATAGTGGTACGTGGTCACAACATTCTCAGCAGTAGTAGGGACTCAGCTCCAGCTTCATACTGAGATCAAACACTTGGAGCACCTCTTAATAAAACCGGATCTACCGTCAGAGGGAGCACAGGTGCTGCATGACACACTGAGAGCATAAAGCGAACAACTCCTAAAACTAGTGGAGAGACTCACGGCATACGAATAGTGAGCATATATAAAACTAGGGCACACATATTATGTTATAAATGCAGCAGATTACTACTGTGGCTGCTCAATCTTGATAGACAGGGTCCCCAAATACTGCAGATACACAACAAGGAGAGGGTGACCAGCTTTATAGGTAAGCCGAGATTAATACGGCCTTTGCTGTCTATTATTCTAACATCTATGGGTGCTCTGATGTGGACCCAACCCAGCCAGTGCAGGATTATGTTCTATCGGCAAGTACGAAGCAATGTCACCGGTAGCGGCTGCATCCCTAGGAGGTGATATCCCAATCCAGGAAGATATGGGTTGAGTAAAGCCCTGGGCAAGGTACCAGGCTCAGATAGCTTGACCCTGGAATTTTATACATCTTGTGCAGACTCGCTTGCCCCAGTCTTGACTACACTGTATAATGCAGCAATAACAGCGGGGGAACTACCACCAATGAAGGGAAAGTCCCTTTTTGTTCCACTCCACGAAAAAGGGTAGAGTGATAAGATAACATCCAAAAGACTGCTCTCCATATTAAATGTAGATTATAAACTACTTAGTAAATTGTTGGTGACTGGGCAACCATACAGATGATCTTATTCACACGGATCAAATGGGTTTCATACCTAAACGCAGTTTGATCCCTAACATTCGCCTAATGCTCCATACCCCATCAGTGGACTATCCAACAGCACTAGTGATCGGCACTGACACAGAGACAGCATGTGACTATCGGAGCTGAGACTTTCTTGATGCTACGCTGGCCAGCATGGGACTGGGGTATGGCTTCCTCACCTGGACACGTCTGCTATATTTGCCCCTGATGTCTCGGGTTCGAAATGGAGTGCAATATCAGCACCCTGTAGGATAGAGATCGATGTCACATAGGGTTGCCCGCTGTCGCCAGTGCCATTTGCCTTGACTGTTGAACCTTTGGCCCTGATACTCTACACCATCCATCATTATTGAGGAATAGTAATTGACGAACACCCCATCTATATATCCCTATAATGAGGAAATATAAATGTTATGGTCAAGTTGTGTTCCCTAGCGCGTACCCCACCGTCTCCATGTACCAGCTTAAAGTGCATGTAACTTCCCTCCTGTACCAGCTATGAAGACGCAAATACATTTGCGTCCAACGTTAACATGTCCCCTTTCAGACCCACCCTGAATGGGTCAAATAGTCCGTTCCTAAGTATGCTATGCCAACGTCTTTTTGTAGTGTACCTTACATGTTTGTCAGCTCTGGCAAGGTAGGCCCTGAATTTCTGCCATCGAGCCTCTTTTCTGGCTTCTGACTCTGAAAGCCTCAGCCCAGGCTGCCTCTGTACCCGTGAACTCTGACTTACTTCCAGCGCGGCCCACCGCGCTCAGCTCAGCCTGCTGCCTGCCAAGACTGACTATAACCCTCGAGTTATCTGTTCCGCTCCTCGAAAATACATTCCTGCCTACTAGCTTCAGTAAACATCCTCCTCAGCTGCAGAGCCAAAGGGCCGACCTGTCTCAGTGCAAGTAATTCATAGCCTCTGTTACCATGCTCCCATGGAAGGCCCCATGCCCCACGCTTCTCATGCAGACACTTAGGCGCTTATACACGCACTCACAGTTAGTATAGGATAGCTTCTGCCCCAGAGACCTTTCTGTCCAGATAATATGGTTCCCAAACATCAGATATCAGATATGATAGAAGTACAAGTTGATCTGACATGCCAGACTTCTGTCTCTTTCCGTCAGTGTAAATGTCAAGTCCCCTGCACCCTCCAGTTTCACGTCTATCACACGTCATGCAGCTGCGCGCGCATCCAAGTTTCCGATTTCTGCTGACATTGCAACATTTCTGTTTAGTGCCACCCCCTAGTGACACCTACCTGTGACGTTTCTAGCACACACCCCCAGTTCACGCCTAGTCCACGCCTTCTGATTACGTACTAGTAACACGTGGATACTGTTATCTTGTCTTCTCTCAGCTGTTACGCCTACTGTACTGTTTTCTATGACATGAATTAAGTATATAAGCTATGTACTGTCAATAAAATGTAGCGCTCTATCCCTTCTTCCACCCCTGCGGTGGGAAGAACATGATATTCTGGTCTTGACCATTCCTTTTTGAGGAATAAAACCCCTAAGAACTCTAACACCACGGACTCTGGTTTTTTCTTTCCGATTTGAGTTATTATTGATTAAGTACTTACCTGCATAGAAATTAAGACGGTAAATTATATATTTACATCATTTTGGCGCCCGAATAGGGACCCCTCCCCCACCTCACGCGCCGGTTGGTGCGTTGCAAGCTCTGTCCCCTGCCATCAGTTAGACGGAAACTACGCGTACCGGCAGGATTTCCTGCATCTCCCTCTGGCCCACGGAGGTGACGAAGACTGCGATCAGTACCCAGACGAAGCGGTGAGGAGTGCGGAGGATCCCGACCAGAGCCTAGCCGAAAGTAGCAAGGTCCGAGGTGTCAAGAGGCCCACCAGTTTTCCGAAGTTTCCCGAAGTTTTCCGAAGTCGAGTCAAGTCCAGTCCAGTCGAGTTTTCCGAGGCCTTCTGTTTCCGTGCTTCCCGGTGAGTACCATTGCTGGGACGTATCTAGACGGGTTTGGGTACACAAGTCCGGTCTGCACTGTTTTTAGACAGTGTATCTGTACTGTTTAGCAGTATATCTAGTATTCTGAAGTTCTGCACTGTTTACCAGTGTATCTGTGCTGTTTAGCAGTACATCCAGTATAGGGGGTAGTCATATATGTTTCAAAAATGTCTTTTCGTGTGATTAATGTCGTGGTATGAATGTGACAGTTTTTAAATGTGCCTTATTGTGTTCTTGTATAGCTAGCTGTATTCAGTATTAAGTAGTAAGGATTGAGCATTCAGTATTAAGTAAACAAGATGCAGTTTTTCGACAAATTAAAGCAGATAGGAACTAGGAAAGGGATACTAGAGGAAGCAATTCCTATCCCCCCTAGGGACACTCCAGGAAACTTCATGTACCACAAACATGGCATAGATGCCATATTATATCTAGAGTTATGGGCCGACTATACTAAACACCTAGACGAAAGACACAGATGGCCTGTTAACGGAACATGGGATGCTGAGTGCATCATGAAGGTGGAGGAAGTACTATGGAAAAAGAAAGCCAGACAATCTCAGAAAGACGCCATAGAGTTTTGGCGTAAGGAATCGCATAAGCGTGCTGAAAAAGCACTACGTAGAGAAGACAGACTTAAAGAATCAGAAAAGGCCCAAGAAAACAAGTTAGTTACCGAGGGGATCCGAGTAAAAACAGAGCAAGTAGACCGCGCACGAAATAACCTCGTGAACGGTATGTATCTCGCGGCTGAGGGTTCGCCTGAGGCCATTTCTGAAATACCGAAAAATCTGCCGCCACCATTAGTTCTAACTAAAGTAATGCATAAGACTACTAAAGACATATTCCTGAATTCCTATCTAGAGGATGTAGCACCCGCCTACACCAATCTGCCTGTCCGCGCCCTGCCTAACGACAGGGACGGGGGTGGTAACCCGCCCCAAGATCAAATTCCGCCAGTACCATGACAGAATCCTCCTGTTCCACCACCTCCACCACTTCCCGCACTTAGAGTTGATCTACCAAAACCGCTTCTACCTGATCCTACTAAAAGACAAGTTCAAGTTCAGATACAGACTCCGCCGAGAGATGATGCCCAAGCTTCCGCCTCAGGGGGTGCGACCGGGGGTCTACACACCCCGCCATTGACACGCAGGTTACAGCTCAGGGACTTGCGGAGTCCTTTTACGTTCAAGTCTCCCAGCCTTGATGTATTCAAGGAAAACCTTTCAGTTTGCAGATATGATCCAGTACCCGGTAAAGACAATGTAATGATGATGGCATCACTACGGTTAAGATCTGCTACTGATTTTCTGCTATGCTATGCAGGAATGAGGGAGCGCCTAGATAGAATATATGAGTTTGTTCAGACAGGGAAAGACCCTGACAGTATTCAGGAGGCCATGGAGAAACAGAAAGTTGACGTTCAAGCACAGATACTACGTTTTTTTATAAATTGCCTAATAAGAGAACGAGACAGGCCTGGGACAGATCAGAGTGAATTAGATGCACTAAACAAGTGGGGTCAAAATATATCTGAAGGAAAACACGATAGGGGAACTTGCATAGCCAGTATGTACAAGAAAATTAGAAAGGCAGTAATAGATATACACCAAAAAGAGAAAGAAAAGGCTTCCTCCGAGGAGGAAGAAGAACTTGAAGAACCAGAAAAGACTACAGATACTATAGCGTATGTAGGTAAGGGAACTTACCTTAGGAAAGGTATCCGTCCGGAAAACAAGAGAGTTTTCCTCTCTGCCTTAACAAACCCGAATTCTTCTGAACATCAGTTCCAGGAGACTGATAAAAGACTCCGAGACCGAGTGGGGTACCACATACTCAATTCAATGGATGAACAAGAACTGGCCCGGTCAGCCATATTATGGGCTGAAAATCCGGATATGTATAATGATGATACATTAGCGCAGACATTTCTGAACCTCTCCCCAGATGAACAGAAACTAGCAGGTGTATACATGATTCAGCACCTCCTCACGAAATACAGAAACCAAAATTCTGATCCAGGTCCCTTACACGAAACATTAGAAGCACTACTCATGGATAGATGGAGAGGTCTCAGTACCAAATTAATACAAATAATTCTAGAACAACGACATAGATATAACACTTTCATAAACTCTGAATATGTTCCTGCTCCGCCCCCAGAAAGGAAAACGTATCACATGCAATGCCTGAGTGGCATTGAAAGTCAGAACCCCTTACGAGAAGTACACCCAGTTATGGGTGCGGACAATCTCTTGAAACGTGTATATGTACACACGCCACTGACCAAGTTAGAACTGTTAGAAATGAAGAAACTGGTCCCGAGCCATGATAAAGACCAAGCAGGTTCACATAAGCCTTGCGCTTATTTTTCTAGTACATTGGACTCAGTAGCCCAGGCACTCCCTGCGTGCTTAAAGTCAGTAGCAGCAACAGCGTTAGCAATAAGACAGAGCGATTCAATTGTTTTAGGCCATCAGTTAACAGTACAAGTTCCACATTCTGTAGAGGTTCTTTTAAACAGAACTCAGACTCAACACTTGACTATAGCACGACTGACAGGTTACGAATTAACGCTATTCCAGCCACACATAGAGATCAGACGCTGCAGTATTCTGAACCCCGCAACACTGTTACCTACAATTATGACAGATCCAGCCCCGCATGATTGCATAGAGATCATTAATGCAGTAACAAAGCCCCGACGAGACTTAACAGATGTTCCATTGACGAATCCAGACCTGACACTTTATGTGGATGGTTCATGTATGCGAACAAGTACAGGAGAATTAGTGGCCGCATATGCCGTGACCACTGAAACCGAAGTAAAAGAAACACATCGTATTGACACACTGTCCGCTCAAGCAGCAGAGCTTATTGCTCTGACCCGAGCCTGTATTCTAGCCAAGAACAGAAATGTCAACATATACACTGATTCCCGTTATGCGTTCGGAGTTGTACACGACTTCGGTATGTTATGGCAAGAACGAGGTTTTCTGACCTCTCATGGTGCCAAGATCCAACATGGTCCCCTCATTCAAGCACTGTTAGAAGCAATACATCTGCCTTCAGGAATATCCGTCATGAAGTGTAAAGCACATACTAAAGTCACAGATTCTGTTTCCCAGGGTAACGACCTGGCAGACCAAACAGCAAAACATACAGCACTGACTCACACTCAGACAACTGACATGACAAAGACAATAGGACCGACACATTGTATGACAGTCAGGGATCCCACACTAGATGTTATCGATATTCAGACACATGCTACCCCGGAAGAAATAAAGAAATGGATTGAACTAGGAGGGATCCAGACAGATCAAGGTTGGGTGACGAAGGGAAAATCTACATGGTTTCTCCCTGACTCTATGGTTCAAGTCATGATTAATACAGCACATAGTCCAGCACATCTAGGAGAAAAAGCGATGCTAGACAGTTTACAAAATCTTTGGAACAATAAACACTTACGAGCAGCAGCAAAACAGAAAGTGCGTACTTGCATGATCTGTTGTCAGTTCAATCCAGGTAAAAGCGTCCCTGTAGAGCAAGGTGGATTTCATCCTCCCGATCACCCTTTTGAAGTCCTCCAGATGGATTATATCCAGATGGACCGTTGTCGAGGATTTAAATATGTTCTTGTAGTTGTTTGTGCTCTGTCCCGTTGGACCGAAGCATACCCAGTCCCAGATTACACTGCTCCGACCACTGCCAGGCAGTTGGTTCGTGAATTCTTCCCACGGTACGGCTTGCCTCGTGTCGTGTACTCAGATAACGGTCAGCCATTCTCATCCGAACTAATGAAAGAAGTTTCTTTATTGCTAGGATACCAGTGGAAATTTCATTGTGTCCGACATCCCGAAGCCGCAGGCCTTGTAGAGAGGCATAATCAGACATTAAAGACACGACTTGCTAAAATATGTAAAGAGAAAGGGGTCGACTGGATAGTCGCCCTGCCCGTGGCACTGTTCTATATGAGGATGGTTGCCCATTCGAGATCAGGACTATCCCCGTACGAAGTGGTCTTTGGTAGACCACCGAATATGTGGGGGACGCCCATTCCGAAAAAAATTACTGATGTTGATTGCAATATGTTGACAGATTACCTTGCCTCCTTGATGTCTGCACTCCAATCATGTCGTTCACAGGTTGCCGCAGCCTTCCCTGACAACACTGATGTAAAACCACATGATGTCCGTCCAGGTGATCTGATCCTCATAAGGAACTTCGACCGGAAAAGTCCGTTGGAGCCCCGCTGGAAATCGCCGAAGACCGTTCTACTTACTACGAGGACAGCGGTGAAGGTTGAGGGCAGGAAGGGGTGGGTCCACATGAGCCATGTTAAACTGTGTAATGAACTGAAATCCGACCCAGGCTCATCCACCCCTTCCAAAGACTGTATCGAGCCCAGTGACTTTAAAACTTCCAAGCGAGAAAAAACTCCCCAAGAGGAGTACAGACTCAAGCTCCGATCTAGCAAGTCAGACAGTTTAATTGTTTAAGTCCTCCCCTAGGTGAATCGGTTAAATAGTTTCTGACATGTATCCCCTAGATCGAGATAGAGAGAGAGAGAGAGAGAATTCAAGAAACGTACATACTGCAAATCACTGCGTAGTCACTGTATAGTGACATTGTTAATAATGTTTTTTCTAAGTCTTCTGATAATAGTTGCAAGTATACTTCTCCCTATCTACTACCCTATTTTCAAGCGTGAACAATCTGCTTACAATGTCTCTACTGAACACACTTTTAGCGAGTTACCTCCACACGAACTCTCCTACAGACTTGCGCTGCGCAACAACACATTCATTAGTATGCTACACCATTCCCATCAAACTAACAATGCTACAGACTGCTGGATATGTGGCCGACTCCCTCCCTACCAGAATTACAAGGGAGCTCTGCCCCTCTTTCCGTATCCGTTCACTCACAATGGCTCCTGTGGTGCATGGTTTAAAATAATTAATTCCTTAGATCCTGATATTGCTGTTTTCGACGGGGGCTGGGTCTGGGGTAACTTGAACTTGGTCCTGCTCGACGTCTGTTACCCTGATAAGGAGGGACTCCCCACTAGAATAGGAACTGATCTAGAAAATGAAGTATATGGATTAGGTAATTACACAATTAGCCTTATGATTCTTACTGTTGAATCCGAAGCCGCACCAGTTCTACCCGTTATGTCAGTATTACCAGTCACTGGTGAATTATGTATCAGGAAGAAAGGTTCAGTACACTTAGGTCATAGTAAATGCACTACTGTGGTCGAATTCAGTGATCATGGTAAATCGTCCTTTAAATCTATCCGTCATTCCTATTTTGTTTGTGGTCATACCGCATACATACGCCTACCTCCAGATTGGGATGGTACCTGTTACATTGCATTCCTTCTGCCACCTGTTTTCCTAGCTCCTCCTGATTACCACAGAAATACAAATCTAGTAAAGAATAGACCCAGAAGAGATATCCCACTTGTCGACTACACAGAAACGGCATGGGAACAGTACACCGATTTTAATAAAGGATTCTTTTTCTTTTTAGGACCTGTTCAAAATAGTAAACTAATACGCAGATTAACTAGAACACTTGAAGCAGTAGTGAATGAAACTGCCTCCGCCCTAGGTAACTTAACAGAAGAGCAGTCCGCCATGCGGGTTGTTGTCCTTCAGAATCGTCTTGTTATTGACGTCATCTTTGCAGATAGAGGTGGAGCTTGTAAGGTCATCGGGTCAAGTTGCTGTGTTTTCATTCCACAAAACGCACCATCTGTATATCAAGCTATTACCCGTCTCCATAAAATTGCAAATCAGATACATCAGAATCCAGGCACCTGGACTTGGTCTGGTTGGTTCTGGACAACGTTCACCGCTTGGGGATGGAAGATCCTATCCTTCCTAGGCATTGGCCTAGTCCTAGTATTCAGTTGCTGACTGTGCCTGCAGTGTGGGCCAGCGATTTGTGGACTGTGTGCCACGTCTTGTATTGAACATTCCAGTTTTCTCTCAAAGCGTAAAAGAAAGAAAGGAGAGCAAATGATGTTACAAGAACAAACCGATCGATTCATGAGGATCGATATATCATGAAGGGTCCGTAGGGAACAAGGAGGGAATGAGGAAATATAAATTTTATGGTCAAGTTGTGTTCCCTAGCGCGTACCCCACCGTCTCCATGTACCAGCTTAAAGTGCATGTAACTTCCCTCCTGTACCAGCTATGAAGACGCAAATACATTTGCGTCCAACGTTAACATGTCCCCTTTCAGACCCACCCTGAATGGGTCAAATAGTCCGTTCCTAAGTATGCTATGCCAACGTCTTTTTGTAGTGTACCTTACATGTTTGTCAGCTCTGGCAAGGTAGGCCCTGAATTTCTGCCATCAAGCCTCTTTTCTGGCTTCTGACTCTGAAAGCCTCAGCCCAGGCTGCCTCTGTACCCGTGAACTCTGACTTACTTCCAGCGCGGCCCACCGCGCTCAGCTCAGCCTGCTGCCTGCCAAGACTGACTATAACCTTCGAGTTATCTGTTCCGCTCCTCGAAAATACATTCCTGCCTACTAGCTTCAGTAAACATCCTCCTCAGCTCCAGAGCCAAAGGGCCGACCTGTCTCAGTGCAAGTAATTCATAGCCTCTGTTACCATGCTCCCATGGAAGGCCCCATGCCCCACGCTTCTCATGCAGACACTTAGGCGCTTATACACGCACTCACAGTTAGTATAGGATAGCTTCTGCCCCAGAGACCTTTCTGTCCAGATAATATGGTTCCCAAACATCAGATATCAGATATGATAGAAGTACAAGTTGATCTGACATGCCAGACTTCTGTCTCTTTCCGTCAGTGTAAATGTCAAGTCCCCTGCACCCTCCAGTTTCACGTCTATCACACGTCATGCAGCTGCGCGCGCATCCAAGTTTCCGATTTCTGCTGACATTGCAACATTTCTGTTTAGTGCCACCCCCTAGTGACACCTACCTGTGACGTTTCTAGCACACACCCCCAGTTCACGCCTAGTCCACGCCTTCTGATTACGTACTAGTAACACGTGGATACTGTTATCTTGTCTTCTCTCAGCTGTTACGCCTACTGTACTGTTTTCTATGACATGAATTAAGTATATAAGCTATGTACTGTCAATAAAATGTAGCGCTCTATCCCTTCTTCCACCCCTGCGGTGGGAAGAACATGATATTCTGGTCTTGACCATTCCTTTTTGAGGAATAAAACCCCTAAGAACTCTAACACCACGGACTCTGTTTTTTTCTTTCCGATTTGAGTTATTATTGATTAAGTACTTACCTGCATAGAAATTAAGACGGTAAATTATATATTTACATCAATACGAGAATGATCTATAATTGTACCAGCGTGAGGAACATGCAAATGTGGATAACGCATTTAGAGCTTTGGATGATTTTAGCCAGACGTCGAGAGTTCAGGTGAATTGGGATAAGTCAAATGCATTCCCGATACAAGCTCTGACACTAGCCACTATTTTGCCAGAAATGGGGCAGGATCTCTGCTCGGAACCAGTCACATTATGCTTCCTGGGCATTCATATTTACTACAACTTGGCCGATCTTGAGCAATCTTCAACTGGCACTGATTTTTGCAGACATCCATACATTTCTGGCTAACACTTCCTCTATCAGTCGCAGGCAGGGTGATACTGTGAAGGTGGTTTTCCTTCCCAGTCTCTTTCATTACTTTGTAGCTCGCCCAATTTGGCTCACAAAATCCATCTTTTGGGAGATTAACAGCCTATTGATATACCTCATATAAGACACAGGACGTCGTAGACTGGCATTAACCAAACTACGGCTCCCCACTGATGGAGGTGGGTTAGCGGTCCCTGACTTGGAGCTTTATTGCCTGAAGGCGCACCTGAAATGGGCAGCTTACTGAAGACATTGTCGATGGGGGAGAGGGCCGTGATAGAGACTGGCCTACACTTTCTCTGCGCCAGTACCATGCTATGGGCCAGATTGATTAGCCCTAATGCTCAAACAAGCGTTAAATATCTGGTCTTTCGCTGGACATCCTGCAATTTCAATGGGCCTGGGTCTTGCAGCGAACACAAATGAGGGTTCCGTATGCGAAGTACCTTACACTGTCGGCATTACTACAGCTCTCGCATGAGGGATATTGGTCTAGGTTGTTGAAGAGAAAGGGTATGAAAGTGCTATGGAGTGGGTAACAGGTGGAAAACTAAGGAACTTTGTGGAACTCGTAAACAAATATACTCTACCTTCCCACCACTATTTACTGTATGGGTCAGTGGCGGCAAACATGTGGAGGCCATGGGGAGGACAGGCAAGAACCCCCGAAACAGAGGGGTAAAACCATGTGGAAATAACGCCAATCCACAAGGTGGAGGGGCAGGGTGGGGTTAGAGATCTGAGAAGTTCCAGAAGATCCAGTTGTTACACAGCTGTAGAAGGCCCAGCGTATCCTTGCATCTGTAACACTATTCAAAGCATCACATAACAAACATCTGCCGTATTACATCATATAACAATAAACAGTAAAGGCATCCTATCTGCAGAGGCTACACAGCTTTGCTCCTTTTTAACACCACACACAGACATACACACACATACACACACACACACAGAACCACAAAGACACTACCACACACAAAACAGGACAATAAATCAACCCAGTAACCAGAAAAAAAGCAATACCCAAGGTAAATATGAAAAACTAACCAGATGCCACTCAACATGTAAGAGGAGCCTATCTATTAGGCACTTTGATAACACGAGAACTCCTTCTTAACCAAGAACTCTGCACCATTCCCTGCAACAGACACGTGTTTGTCACTTACATGTTTTTCACTTTCATTCTGACGTTTTCCATTTCTAGCCACTCTTGTCATATTTCACCATTGCCCATTCGAACCACGAACAGCATTGCCTCTAACCTCGATGACTCTAACAGGATCTCTAGATTTCGAAGATGCATTTCCTAGCAAAATGGTGTCTTCCTGATACTTGCCAAATCAATCATTGCGATTTTGACCTCCTGGACATATTTTTCCTTACACCTCACGTCCCTCTGGCACCGAGCATCACTGTTTGTCACTCAATTTCCCGGCATCATCACTTGCTGTAGACATTCATCACATCATTGACCCATCACCTCCATCTTCAAAAAGGACACAACGAGGACACCTCTTTCCTCCTCCTCATGAGTGTGAAAGGTGCTTTACCAGAGATCGAAAGAGGGACACAACGACGACACCACTTTTCTCCACGTCATGTGTTTAAAAGGTGCTTTACCAGAGATCAAATGAGGGACACAACGAGGACACCTCTTTTCTCCCTCTCATGAGTGTAAAAGGTGCTTTACCAGAGATCGAGTGAGGTGTACAGCTATAATCCCTCTCTAAATATCTGGTTGTTACTTCACAGTCAACTCTGGATGTCACCGCGCTCTGGATACACTCCACTAGAAACCTGATGAATCTCTCCACTTTTAGTTGGCCTGAGTGTGGTACAATGGCGTGCATAAATGTTTCACTCCACACTTGCCTAAAATCTCTGTCATGGTGGAAGAAGTAAATTGAACTCCGTTGTCACTGAGCAGCTCCTCTGGAGTCCCTTCTCTAGCAAACACTTCAAAAACAAAAGGAATCACAGAGTTCGTGTTGGGTTCGGCTATACCACATACTTCCACCCGCCTGGAAAGATGATCCATCATTACAATAGTGCATCATATTGGAAGGTAATTCATGAAAAGGGTAAAAAAAAAATCAACCACAATTCTCTGCCACACCCTACCAGGACTTAAAACAGGCCCAGCAGAAGGCACTGTGGTCACCAAATGTTTATCACTCAAACAGTAGGGTGCACAATTTCTCACTAATCTTTCTACCGCCACATCCACTCTAGGCCACGCTTAGTGGTACCCATACCCAGATGGCCTACATGAGCTGTCTCCAAAATCTTTTGGTGGAAACATCCTGGTGGAATCAACTTATCACCTCTTACCAACAATCCTCCTTCCAAAGATAATTCATCCGCCACCTTGCAATAAGATTGCAAAGACGTCTCCAAAGTTTGTACCCTAGGCTTTCCAAAATTTCCTAAACTTCATGAGCTTTTTCAATGCAGTATCCTCCCTCAACCGATCACACAATACCATTATATCTGAACAAATGACCAAATCTTCCTGTACATCCACTTAACTGCTTCGCTGCGGCGGCTTTTCCCGCTGTGTGCGGCAATTTACAAAAAGCCGCATAACATGACGAGCTGAGCTCGTCATCCGCACAGGAGCGCCGTAGCTGATGATGAGCTGAGCTCGTCATCAGCATCGAAGGGGTTAACAAAAATCTAATGGTAACCAAGACAGAAAGTCCTTTTTAATGTTCTTGCCTCCTGCAATATGAATCACAATAAAATTGAACTCCAATAATTTGATAGATAATCTTGCTAAGGATCTTAATTTGGATTCTAGACAAAATATCAAAGAGTGTCTGTGATCGCCCCTCAAACTATATTTTCTTCACCAGAGATATGGCTTAAACTTGCAGACACCCCAAAAGCATTCCAACATTTCTTTTTTCTTTTACAGAATATTGTGTTTCCGTCCCATCCATCACTTGTAGCAAAAGAGACTCAATGCCATATGCAGTAGCATCCACAGACACAAAAATGTTGCATCCTTCCAAATAAGACTGTAGCGCGGGAGCAGAGATAATACTTTGTTTGATGCGGTCAAAACTTTGTTGACATATTGCAGACCATTCAAATTCAACTTTTCCATTTTGTTTTTAAGCAATTGCCTAAAGCATTCAGTCAGGTACTAAAAAACACCAGAGTTGCTTATTATCAGTCGGATGTGGTGCATTTATAATACGATCAACAAAGCTCTGTTTGGATTTACTCCAATCCGATGTCAACACAAGGCCTGGGAGCTCAACTTAATTATCTACAAATATACTTGTGTCTTCTCTGATAGTAACCCCACTGGATTACAAGGTGAACAACACTCTTTCAACACATTTATCATGCACTTCTTTTGCATCACGAAATCTCAAGATTATTCCTGAAATATTACTACCTTTGAGATGTTCTCAAACATTTTCCTCATGACCTTTTGAAAAACAGAAGCAGCTGAGGCCATCCCAAACTGGAGTGACAAAGGCAGCTGATGACACGCTGCTCTAAGGCCCGTTTGGACTGACCTACAGCACAAACTTTCTCTTTTGTACGCTACACATATGAAGTGAGTAAAAAGCAGTGCACTGAGTTCAGATTACCTTTTCTGTAAACATCCCTCATAGTGTAGTAAAAATGAACGCAGCATGCACACTTTTCTTCTACTGAAAGTCCTCCCTTGTTGTGTTATAAAATCCAGTGCACTGTAAATTCCCCTCATGGTACAGGTAAAAGCAGCCAGCGTGCACACATTTCTCATAGTGTAGTAAAAAGCGTGCAATGTGCACAGATTTCTCATAATATGGTAATAAGTAGTGCAGTCAACAAATGTACGACCCTTGTAGTGCAGTAAAAAGCAATAGAGAGTGCACAAATTTCCTAGTTGGTAAAAAGCACCGCAGTGTGTACAGATTTCCTCTTTAAGCTGTAAATACCTCTCTTAGGGCCAGAGGTATGACCATTGTAATCATTTGCAAATGGAGAATCGGGCCATTTGCAACCACTAAAATGGCTTTTCCAATGTACTGACCCTATTTTGGAAGTTGGTGACCTATTACCGACCTGCAAAATAGGGTTTGAGAGTCGCTATCAGGAAGGGGTGTTTCAAGGGCATCCATTCCTAATAACGAGTCGCAGGGGCGTGTACGAACGTTTCGCGACAGGAATATGGTTACAAAACATTCATATTTTACCAACTCCGTGAAAGAGATGGTACATATTTCGCCATAAGGAAGGGGTCCCCAAGGGACCCCCCCCCCCCGTCGTGAATGCGGGTGCCAAAATGATTTTAAGAACAGCCAGTGGCCCCTCGGATCACGGCCTACTCTCAAAAAATGAAAAGTAACTTTTCATTTTGTTTTTTAAATGCATTCCACTTTTCTTTTCGGAAAACGGGCTCCATCTCAGGAAAAAATAATGCTTTATTTAAAAAGCCACAGACATAGTGACCATCCCTGTGTTGACAATCCATTCCCAATGGGATGCAAAGTACGGCCTAACTCATGAATTTTGATGAGGAAGGTCATTTGCGAACCGATTGGGCATTGCTAAATGTGTCACTTTAGTACACTGCATTGCATTAGTCTCCAATTGCGAATCGCACAAAATCGCAATTAGAGACTCGTAAAATGAAACGCCCGTACATCCGCCTCAAAGTGCAATAAAAATCTATGCAGTGCACATATTTCTCAAGTCATAGTGAAAATAAGTACAGCCTGTACATATTTCTCGTAGTGTAGTGTGCTAATAGCAAAAAAGCAGTGAGGTATGCACACATTTCTTATTGTGCAGAACAAATCTTAGTACTGTTAAAAGATTTTTCAAAATGTATTAAACAACAGTTCAGATGGTGCACATATTTTCATACAGATTCCACAGACAACAGAAAACAGAACTGAAGTGTACACTGATTTCTCCTCCATTAGTAAAAAGCAGTGCAGCGTCCAATTATTTTTCAAGGTGTAGTAAACAGTAGTGCAGTGTGCACATATTTCTCATAGTGCAGTAAACAGTAGCTTGCAATGCTTTATCATAGCCAATTAAAAGTAATGAAGTGTGTACACAGAGTGCAGTAAACAGCAGTGCGGTGTGCACAGATTCGTCAGTGCAGCAAAAAGCAATGCAGCCCATATATTGCCGTCACACAGAAAAAACAGTGTGGTGTGAACAGATTACTCAGTGTAGTAAGATGCAATGCAGTGTGCCACAGATCCCTCATATTGCAGTATGATGCAGTGCGCACATATTTCTTAAAGTGTAGTAAGATGCAGTACAGCATGCACAGATCTTAAAGAGTAGTAATATGCAGAACAGTGTGCACAGATCCCTCATATTGCAGTATAATACAGTGCAGCATGCACAGATTTCTTAAAGTGTAGTAAGATGCAGTGCAGTGGGCACAGACCCTCATATTGTAGAATGATGCAGCGCAGTGTGCACAGATTTCTTGAAGTGCAGTAAGATGCAGTGCAGTATGCACAGATTTCTTAAAGTGTAGCAAGATGCAGTGCAGCGTGGACAGATCCCTCCTATTGCAGTATGAAGCAGTGCAGCATGCACATATTTCTTAAAGTGTAGTAAGATGCAGTGCAGCGTGCACATATTTCTTAAAGTGTAGTAGGCTGCAGTGCAGTGGGCACAGACCCTCATATTGTAGAATGATGCAGCGCAGTGTGCACAGATTTCTTAAAGTGCAGTAAGATGCAGTGCAGTATGCACAGATTTCTTAAAGTGTAGTAAGATGCAGTACAGCATGGACAGATCTTAAAGAGTAGTAAGATGCAGAACAGTGTGCACAGATCCCTCATATTACAGTATAATGCAGTGCAGCATGCACAGATTTCTTAAAGTGTAGTAAGATGCAGTGCAGCATGCACAGATTTCTTAAAGTGTAGTAGGCTGCAGTGCAGTGGGCACAGACCCTCATATTGTAGAATGATGCAGCGCAGTGTGCACAGATTTCTTAAAGTGCAGTAAGATGCAGTGCAATATGCACAGATTTCTTAAAGTGTAGTAAGATGCAGTGCAGCGTGTACAGATCCCTCATATTGCAGTATGATGGAGTGCAGCGTGCACAGATTTCTTAAAGTGTAGTAAGATGCAGAACAGTGTGCACAGATCCCTCATATTGTAGTATGATGCAGTGCAGCATGCACATATTTCTGAAAGTGTAGTAAGATGCAGTGCAGTGGGCACAGATCCCTCATATTGTAGTATGATGCAGTGCACCTTGCACAGATTTCTTAAAGTGTAGTAAGATGCAGAACAGTGTGCACAGATCCCTCATATTGTAGTATGATGGAGTGCAGCATGCACATATTTCTTAAAGTGTAGTAAGATGCAGTGCAGTGTGTACAGATCCCTCATATTGCAGTATGATGGAGTGCAGCGTGCACATATTTCTTAAAGTGTAGTAAGATGCAGAACAGTGTGCACAGATCCCTCATATTGTAGTAAGATGCAGTACAGTGTGCACATATTTCTTAAAGTGTAGTAAGATGCAGAACAGTGTGCACAGATCCCTCATATTGTAGAATGATGCAGTGCAGTATGCACAGATTTCTTAAAGTGTAGTAAGATGCAGTGCAGTGTGTACAGATCCCTCATATTGTAGTATGATGCAGTGCACCTTGCACATATTTCTGAAAGTGTAGTAAGATGCAGTGCAGTGTGTACAGATCCCTCATATTGTAGTATGATGGAGTGCAGCATGCACATATTTCTTAAAGTGTAGTAAGATGCAGTGCAGTGTGTACAGATCCCTCATATTGCAGTATGATGGAGTGCAGCGTGCACATATTTCTTAAAGTGTAGTAAGATGCAGAACAGTGTGCACAGATCCCTCATATTGTAGTAAGATGCAGTACAGTGTGCACATATTTCTTAAAGTGTAGTAAGATGCAGAACAGTGTGCACAGATCCCTCATATTGTAGAATGATGCAGTGCAGTATGCACAGATTTCTTAAAGTGTAGTAAGATGCAGTGCAGTGTGTACAGATCCCTCATATTGTAGTATGATGCAGTGCAGCATGCACATATTTCTGAAAGTGTAGTAAGATGCAGTGCAGTGTGTACAGATCCCTCATATTGTAGTATGATGGAGTGCAGCATGCACATATTTCTTAAAGTGTAGTAAGATGCAGTGCAGTGTGTACAGATCCCTCATATTGCAGTATGATGGAGTGCAGCGTGCACATATTTCTTAAAGTGTAGTTAGATGCAGAACAGTGTGCACAGATCCCTCATATTGTAGTAAGATGCAGTACAGTGTGCACATGTGGAAACTTGGCAGAGATCACTGTTAGCATGAGCTGAAGCCATTTTATTTGTGGCATCCATTTTAGTTATCCATGTGTTTGCCATGTGCTTCCCCGTCTTCGCTGTTGCCTGCTTCTCTATTACGTCTGAGGCATCATCCATAGTTAACTCCTGCAGCAATGAGCCAGAGCACTGCTCATGCTCAGAAAGGGCCTGCAGCTGCTAGGATGCCCCTGTTACACACTTGACTATCAGGCTATTTTCACTAATGTCAGAAATATTGTAACTCCGCCCACTCTGTTAACTAGGCAATACTTATGTATCCTCATATGTAACTGGCTATTTGTGTGCACACTTGTACTGCCTCTTTTTGAGTCTCCATGTTTACTCAGCAGTAAATAGGGTATAAAAGGCCCTTGGGTTCTGTACTCCATGTGCTGCCTCATACATTGCCTAAGGGTTATGTGTCGATGTAGTTCCACTCATGAGCAAAGAAGGGCGAACCCCTGCACCAGTGAACCTCTGAAAAGGCTCACCCACGACACACAGAACCCTCATATTGAAGTATGATGCAGTGCAGCGTGCACAGATTTCTTAAAGTGTAGTAAGATGCAGTACAGTGTGCACAGATCCCTCACATTGTATAATGATGTAGTGCAGCGTCCAGAGATTTCTTAAAGTGTAGTAAGATGCAGTGCAGTGTGCATAGATCCCTCATATTGCAGTAAGATGGAGTGCAGTGTGCACATATTTCTTAACGTGTAGTAAGATGCACAACAGTGTGCACAGATCCCTCATATTGCAGTAAGATGCACCGCAGCGTGCTCATATTTCGTAAAGTGAAGTAAAAGCAGTGTGCACAGATCCCTCAATGCAGTAAAAAGCAGCGCAGCATGCACAGGTGTCTCCCAGTGCAGTAGGATGCGGTGTAAAATGTATGGATAGTGCAGTACAGATCAGTGCAGCAGGCACTGATTCCTCACAGTGCAATAGTATGTAGAGCAGCATGCACGGATCCCTCACAGTACAGGAAGATGCAGTGGAACATATTTGCCATAGTTCAGTAATATACAGTCCAGTATGCTGAGATTCCTCAGAGTGCACTAAGAGGCAGTGCACACAGATTTCTTAAAGTGCAGTGAAATACAGTGCAGCATGCACAGACGCCTCACAGCGCAGTAAGGTGAAGTGCAGTGTGCACAGATTCCTCATAGTGCAGTAAGATGCAGTGCAGCAGTGCACAGATCCCCTCTTTAACACAAATGATGCCCATAAACACCCCAAGGGCCGGAAGGAAAGCCCCCCAGGGCCCCTGGATAGAAGAGCCCAGCTCAGCCCCAGGGGCACCGGATAGAAGAGCCCAGCTCAGCCCCAGGGGCCCCCACATAGAAGAGCCCAGCTCAGCCCCAGGGGTCCTGGATAGAAGAGCCCAGCTCAGCCCCAGGGGTCCGGATAGAAGAGCCCAGCTCAGCCCCAGGGGTCTGGGTAGAAGAGCCCAGCTCAGCCCAGGGGCCCCCGGATAGAAGAGCCCAGCTCAGCCCCAGGGGCCCCCGGATAGAAGAGCCCAGCTCAGCCCCAGGGGCTCGGATAGAAGAGCCCAGCTCAGCCCCAGGGAGCCTGCCGGATAGAAGAGCCCAGCTCAGCCCCAGGAGCCCCCGGATAGAAGAGCCCAGCTCAGCCCCAGGGGCTCCCGGATAGAAGAGCCCAGCTCAGCCCCAGAGGCCCCAGGATAGAAGAGCCTAGCTCAGCCCCAGGGGCCCCCGGATAGAAGAGTCCAGCTCAGCCCCAGGGCCCCCCGGATAGACAAACCCAGCTCAGTTCCAGGGGCCCCCGTATAGAAGAGCCCAGCTCAGCACGGCTCCTGCAGAGATTCCCTCCAGGATTATTTGGTCTATTTCTACAAACACAGCAGAAGGTGCTGACAATCTCCTACCTGAGCAGAGACCTGTGCAGACGTGTCCAGGCTCTCTCCTCCCCCTGGGCCTGGGGGTTAGATCTGGGATCTGAGGGGGGCAGATCTGAGGTCTGGGGGGCAGATCTGGGGGGGGTCTGAACATGGTGGTAACTGCCCACCAGACAGGGCTACTTCCTCCTCTGCAGCACGCTGGACACACCAGGAGACGCCGGAAATGATGTCAGCATCCGCTGCTGGTGCTATCTCTGCCGCCGCTGACCCGGAAGAGGAAACCCTTCTCCCTTTCATACAATGTGCAGCTCAGTGGATTCATCAGCAGGCGAGGAGCGCCCTCTGGTGGCCGCTGACGGAACCGCTGCCTCCAGGCTCCAGCAGTGAATACATTTCACACAAACAAGCAATTTCATATAATGAAAAGACCTGGGTGCCTTAGATTTTTAAGATGTTACAGACAGGGTTGACACCTAAAACCAGCTGAGATGGCAACACTAGTCACAGACATGGATGATCTTAAGTCACACAATACAAATACTGCATTTACAATACAGCACTCCACACAGAAGGGGCATTACTAGGCTGTCAGTGCGACGGATATGCAGTTTGTTTTAATTTCAGGAATTATTCATTTTAGGGAATCTCGGTTGTGTTAATGTATTTTTATAATTGCGTTGGCTGGTCTGTTTTAAAGCGGGTTTGAGTGGGGGCCTGACTCGTGCACAGAGTTACATAATATTTGTTTTGGGTGAGTGACCAAGATACAATTTATGTATTATGTATACACAGCTTGATTGCAAGAGTGGTTGCATTAATTCAGGAGTGGAGTTTTAAGTGTGATTTCATGGTGTAAAACATTTGCTTTAAAGGATTGAATATTTCTGTATGAAATACAGATTGTGAGGATGGATTTTGGATAGAACTGACCAGGATTCAACCCCTTGGACGTTTCATAAGTGAGGACTTTTCCACAGGTACACTGGATGTCCTGTGGTGCTCTCCATGCACAGGGGCTCGAGGTATTGTATACTTTTGGATTGTCTTTTTGTTCTTGATGAGAACGAACCTGTTTGTTGTGGCACATTTTGTTTTTGTTTTTTTTCCTTATGTTTCTGTTACCCGACTGGTGAACACATTGGTACACCTTGTAGTTGCTTCCAGGAAATTCACTGTGCAAAAACCATAGGTTAAATTAATAGATGATAATGTCAGTTATAATGTTACATTTGAAACTTAGAAATCACTGAAATTCACCAGGTATAGTTTACTGAGCTAACTATAACTCTCGCCCCCACCAATCACTGCTTAAGATCTCACATATTACATCACTTATGACATGTTAAATGACATCATTGATGACATCTAAAATAATGAACCCACATTTGTTTTTTATGAATTTTGCGCCAGGCGTTGGAATAAGTTTAGGGTATTCCTACCCTGCCCGTTATGTACTATTTTTTGGGACTTGCAGGGCACAGGAACCGAGTCCCTATGTCCTGTAAGTGCGGCCGCAACATTTCTCTTAATGTTGAGTCCAGACAGTCACAACGCTCACTCCCACGGGACCAGTCTCAAGTTGACCAGCAAGAAAAAAAGCTGTCTCAGCCAATTAGAATACTTTTTTTTTTTAATTCCCAGTTGATCAGGATTCCCCCCAAACCAACTGTCCCAATATCAAAACTACCCAACAAATTTACACCAAATCACAACATGCTTTGACAAAGCCGACCGGTCATGCTTGCATTG
Source organism: Lissotriton vulgaris (assembly GCF_964263255.1). Classification (NCBI taxonomy): domain Eukaryota; kingdom Metazoa; phylum Chordata; class Amphibia; order Caudata; family Salamandridae; genus Lissotriton; species Lissotriton vulgaris. The sequence continues at coordinate 66,175,267 of NC_141685.1, read as the reverse complement.
TGTGTCCTGGCTCACAAATTAAAGAAAAGCCTGCTGAAGTGAAAAAAACTAAATAACAATGATTGCGTTCAGTACACAATGCATTTATGAGATTTAAAAAAATAATGTGATAATTAAATATACTTTTCAGATGGTGAAATAGTCCGCCAAGCATTGCAAAGGAAATATTCCATAAGAGGAGGAATAATCACACTAAAGAGCCAATAGCATGAGGTGAGAAGTATATTCTCCTTTGGGTGGAGCCAAAGCTCACTCAACAACAGGTGCAGCCGCGGTCCGTGCAGGTAACAATAGTGGGGTGGTGAGGCCAGGTTGGGGGGGATTTTGAGGGACGATGCTGAGGGAAAATTAAATAAATAACTAATTTTCCTTCAGCATCGTCCATCAAAATACCACCCAACCGGCCCCATTGCCACACCGCTGTTACCTGCACGGCCCGCGGCTGAACAGGAGTGCAAATAGCAGCGCCATCAAGCTAGACCTAAAAAGCATAAGACACCATCATGGGTAGTTGTTCAGGGGACTTATGTCTGGGTAAAACAAGTCCTAATTGAAGAACTGTATTATAAAGAACACAATGAACAAATTATTATAACTCATGCACCTCCACACAGAGTGTATTCAGTAGCCAAATTACACTAACTATAACTTGCCACTCTACCATGCACTCCGTTCTCACAAAAGATTTGATCTGCACTGTCATTACTGTTCTTGTAAACACTACTATTTTAGACAGTATAATATAGAGATAATATAAAACAGTAGAAGTAGTTCATGGAGAAGGCACGAGTTATAGTTACTGTAGTGTGTCTACTGAGGCAAAGACTCTGAGGCTCGATTTACAAAGGAAATCTGAGACAAAATTCTAACTTTACGGCTTTTGGTATTCACCGAGGTAATTTACGAGTCATATCTTTTCGTCCGCAGTAGGTCCGGAACAGCGTACAACAGCAGGGTTTATGTAAAATGAGGGTTCCGTTTTGCTCATAACCACAAACCCAGAATATTGTTTGTGTCAGAAATAAATATCATTCATGCTTCTTCTCTTCTGAATCCAGATTTCTGTTCTAGGCCAAGAGACCAGACTGTAAAGCAGGGAGTCAGTAGTTCTGCATTCTAGCTTCTAAGCACTGGAATTCTTTACTGTTCAAGATTCAATTTTTACCTTGCGGTCAAGCTTTCAGAAACCTGTTAATAACTAAAATGTTTAAACTTCTTTGTCTCCTCGGATTTGATTGAATGATGATGGGAGGGTTCTACATCAGAGCTTCAGAGGTAAATGTCAGCACTGCGAGGGTTAACCCAGAGAGCTGCAGCTCACATTTTTCTGCTTTCACTTCTCCTGCTTTCTACACTGTTCTCTGGCCACTGTCACAGAATCATCAATGATGAATAAAATTAATAAACACCACAACACAACCAGATCTGAATATTCTCCATTGGGAGCTTGTTAAATTGGCCTGAGTGTGTTGGGTGTTTGTGTTTTATCACTAATCTCTAAAATTAGCTGAAAATACCCTTTTAAATCTAAGCATTGTTCATAGTGTTGCTTTTACAAGAAACACAATCAGATGTGCTTGGATTTTTAGTTTGTCATAACTCTCCCACAGAATAAAAACCAACAATGTTTCTTTCCATATAGGCTCCCAAATGTTTTCTGGTATTCCATGTTTTACCCCCAAAAGTAGGGAAATGATCAACAGCAGGGAAAATACTCTTGTATAATTTTTTAATATATTTGTTGTTCTTCTTTCTTACTAGTTCAGTCTTCTAACATCTGCTTTTTTCAGCTAGTATGTGAATGTCCCAGATAATTGTAATGTTATAATTTTCTATAATGCCTTTAATGGAAGTGGAGGTCCCTAACGCCTAGAGCCGACACCAAATGCTGGAGGCGTGCGTGTCCGACCCCTCGCTTCAACGTTAGGCTAAGTAAGGGCACCATCTGAGATAGCCCTGCTCACCCCCTTAGAAGCTTGGTACGAGCAGCGAGGCTTATCTCCATGGCACGAGTGTTCAGTATGCGCAACCAAGCTCACAGTAACCCCACGATGTCATCACAAATAGACTCCAAACGAGTATTGATAAAAAGGAGTATAATCTTTATATAAGCAATTATACGCTACAACCACATGATGCAAAATCAACATATAAGAATGGGTAGTATTCTTTCCGGTGGGTTGGTAGGTTCTAATCCCAACCACCGCTTCTTAACCAACAGTTAAGCTCACTTCTAACCATTTCCCAAAAGGTTATGCAAGTCGTATTGCTAGAATCACACACGTTGCAACAGGAAAAAATACTGCAATGCGTGAGGATATTTTCTTATACAGTGCAACAGAGAAACAATGCCATACGTAGCACCACAGTCATGTACTTGCAAATTAAGGAATAATGCAATGTGTATCACCATCAGCATGCCCTGTACCAGGAAGAAACAAAGCAATGCGTCATGCTACAATCCTGTACAGTGCAATATAGAAATAATACACTGTGCCACGTTATACTCAGATACTGTGCACTGAAGAAATAATGCAATTCACCACATTACAATCAGGTAACATGCAAGGGAGAACTAACGTAGTGCGTAGCGCACCAAGCATAAAGTTTGTCATGCACAAATGTGGTCAGGCGTCATACGACGGTTCGATAGTTCGTTAGCAGCAACTAGGCAAAGTGAAATACAGCACTTTTACGTGCTCCGTTAACAGTGCCCCCACTATGTATCAAATGTTGACACAAAAAGTACTGCTTCCCACTCCGGTTGCAGTACTGCCCCGTCCTGGGTCAGCCCGGGCCAGGATCAGAGCCGAAGCAATGGCTCGCGCAGCTGACTGAAGTGGGAGGCCAGGAGAGTGTCCCTACGGGCCCACACCCCACCCCAGGTGTTAATCCAAGTTACCTGAGGGGGTGCAATCCCTTTCTCCTCCCCGACGTCAGCGACTTAGGCCTTGATCCAGAACTCCTTCACGGGTTGTGGCGGACTCGGGCCAGTGGCTCAGTTCTTTTGTGGCTGCCGGTTCGGGCTGCTGCTGATTGACTCTGAGGGCCCCAATGACTTGGCCCTCACTCCGGTGGTCTCAGTTCACACCAAGACCCACCCTCAGTACTGTGGAGACTTTACTTCAATTCGGTGCACACTCGAACCCTGCACTCCTCGATAGCACCTCAACACGCACACCGTACGTCCGAGACTCGCCTCTTCTTTGGTGCTCACAACGATCAATCAATCAATCAATCAATCAATCATGACACTTGTATTGCGTGCTACTCACCCAGAAGGGTCTCAAGGCGCTTGGGGAAGGGGTCCGCTACTGCTCGAACAGCCAGGTCTTGAGTTGTCTCCTGAAGGCGAGGTGGTCCTGGGTCAGCCGAAGGTGGATGGGGAGGGAGTTCCATGTCTTGGCCGCCAGGTAGGAGAAGGATCTGCCTCCGGCGGTGGCTCTTCGGATGTGTGGTACAGCGGCGAGGGCGAGGCTGGCAGACTGTAGCTGGCGGGTGGGCGTGTGGAAGGTCAGGCGGTCGTTGAGGTACTTGGGGCCCAGGTCGTGGAGAGACTTGTGTGCGTGGGTGAGGAGCCTGAACGTGATCCTCTTGTTGACGGGGAGCCAGTGCAGGTCCCTCAGGTGGCCGGAGATGTGGTTGCGTCGGGGAATGTCCAGTATGAGTCGGGCGGAGGCGTTCTGGATGCGTTGGAGTCTTTTTAGTAGCTTGGCTGTGGTTCCGGCGTAGAGGGTGTTTCCGTAGTGCAGTCGGCTGGTGACGAGGGCCTGGGTGACCGTCTTCCTGGTTTTGGTCGGGATCCATCGGAAGATCTTGCGGAGCATGCGGAGGGTGTGAAAGCATGAAGAGGAGACGCGTTGACTTGTCTGGTCATCGAGAGGGAGGAGTCCAGGATGAAGCCCAGGTTGCGTGCGTGGTCTGTAGGCTTGGGGGCGGTGCCCAGGGCTGGGGGCCACCAGGAGTCGTCCCAGGCGGAGGGTGATGGTCCCAGGATGAGGACTTCCGTCTTGTCTGAGTTCAGTTTCAGGCGGCTGTTCTTCATCCACTCGGCGAGGTCTTTCATACCTTCGTGGAGGCTGGCTCTGGCAGTGTCGGGGTCTCTGGTGAGAGAGAGGATCAGCTGGGTGTCGTCGGCGTAGGAGATGATATTGAGGTTGTGTTGGCGTGCGATGAAGGCGAGAGGTCTCATGTAGACGTTGAAGAGGGTGGGGCTGAGTGATGATCCTTGCGGGACGCCGCAGATGACTTCGGTGGCCTCGGATCGAAACGGGGGGAGGCGGACTCTCTGTGTTCTTCCGGAGAGGAACGAGATGATCCAGCACTCTTCACCAATGCTCCGCTTGCACATCAACACGCACCCTGCGCGTTCGAGCCTCTCCTCTTCTCCCGGTGCACACGATGTCCAGGCACTCTTCACCAACGCCCTGGCTGTATCACGACACGCACTCCTGCATGTCAGAGATTGACTTCTTCTTTTGGTGCCTCTGAGGCCCAGGCGCTCCTCACCAACACCCGGGCTGCACCGCAACATGCACCCAGCGCGTCCGTTTTTCCCTTGGAACTCCAGGTGCCCAAGATCACAGGGCACAACTTGCAAAGGTCTCAGGCTAGACAGAGCACACACACCCACGGGGTAACTGAGAGTCTTCTCTGGAAACTTTTATATTCCTGAGTTTCCAAAACAGGGTGCCCGCTCACCTCGGGCCCTTGGGATTTCAAGACACAGCACAACCCACAGTTTTTTTTCAAGCAGGGGGACCCAGCACCTCCAAACACTGCCCCAACAGCATCTTCCTTAGTTAGAAAAGCAAACTGCAGACCAGCCCCAGATCACGAATCAAGGATTAGACTTTCCCCTGCAGTCTCTTCAGTTGCTCCTTCTTTAGCAGAGGGTCCTCTTTACAACAAAATGGGTCCAAGCCTTTTCAGTCTCAATCCATATCTGTTTCATTCCAACGGTCAGGTGTTTCAGCTCTCATTGTTATACTCCTAACTGTCTTTAAAGTTTGTATGTGCTCAGGGGTCACTGACCCCTTCCCTAAATCAGTTCTGGGTGTCCCCCTCCCAGTGTCACCTCTCTCCCTTTGATACTGGGGGTCTGGAGCCTTAATCCTTCAGCAGGAGATGGGTCAATTGGGTTACAACACCAGCCCAAGCCTTTTCACCTCCAGGGCTTCTCCTCCCCCTACTTTCCAGATGCAGGGCAGCCTGGTGCCAGCTAAACCCCTCCATGGGTCAAGCCCTCTCACAGCTCTACTCACCTTTCAGTTCCAGACAGACAATCCACATTATAGAGACACACAGAAATGCTCTGAGTACAAATTCAGACACTTTCTAAAAGAGTGGCTTATAAACACACAGTGACAAAACAACCTTCACAAAAAGATGCCTTATGACACTGTGAGTCCATACATAACAAACTTCACCTCTCCATTATAAACTAAGCTAACAAACACAACACCTTGCCTCCCCCATTCTGTCCTATGGGCAGAATGGCCATTCAATAGTGAAAAACGAAATGGTGAGATTTTCAGTGTCAGAACATAACACACACACAGTTTATGTTCTGCCTTTTACCTACACTGCACCCTGCTGAGGGGTTACCTGGTACCTACCACATGGGTGCCCCATGTGTATGTAAAAGGGAAAGGCAGGCCTGACAAATGGTTACATTTGTCAGGACTACAAGCTAACTTAGCATTCTGTGCGCAGGCCCTGCACTAAAGGCTTGAGTTCCCTTCTCGGCGCACTCTTGTATTACTAGCCCTTGCACACACAGTGCCATCACTAGGGACTTTTACTAGTAAGGCAACATACCAATCATGGCCAACCAATCACCATTACAGTTTACACAGGGAACGCCTGTACTTTGACACTGATAAGCAGTGGCAAAGTACCTAAAGGATCTAAATTGGCAACTCTATATCAGGAAAATAGTCTAGGGGGAAAGCAAAAAGTTTTGGGAACCAAAAAGGCCAAGTCCTACAGCCTTCATACCACAATAACTGCACTTTATTTGCTTCAGTGTACGTCCACAGAAGGGTCAGTATTATTGTTGAAGTACTTAAATTCCTTACCAAATTCACTGCATCTCTATGTTTTTTTCCATGCGTGTTGAGTGATGGTAAGTATTTGCTGATGCCTTTGTAGGGTTAAAAATTGGCAAAAGCTCTTCACACATTCACTGCAATGCTATGGCTTTTCATCTGTGGCTGTTCACTGATGTCTATGTAGGTTTGATAAGAAATAAAAGTTCTTCACAAATTCACAGCACTTGAAAAGATTTTATCCTGCGTGTGTTCACTGAGGATACCTCAATGCTGAATAGTAACTAAAACTACTTTGACTTTCAGTGCATTAGAATGATTTTTCCTCCAGTGTGTTCTCTGATGCGGTTTTAGGTGTGATAATTGACTAAAGCGCTTCCCACATTCACTGCACTTGAATAGTTTTCCCCAGTGTGTGTTCACTGATAACTTAATGCTGAAGAGTAACTAAAACAATTTTCACATTCACTGCAATTGTATGTTTCTTCCCCTGTGTGTGTTCGCTGATTAATCCTTAATGTTGAAGATTCACTAAAACTACTTCCACATTCGCTGCACTTGAACGATTTTTACCCTTTGTGTGTTCTCTGATGCTGTGTTAGTCTTGATAAGTACATAAATCTCTTCCCGCATTCACTGCAATTATATGGTTTTTCTCCAGTGTGTGTTCTCTGATGCTGTTTTAGGTGTGATAATCGACTAAAGCTCTTCAGACATTCATTGCACTTGAATGTTTTTTCCCCGGTGTGCATTTGCTGATGAATCCTTAATGTTGAAGATTCACTTAAACGGCTTCCAGATTCGCTGAACTTGAATGATTTTCCCCTGTGTGCGTTCTCTGATGCCGTTTTGTGTCTGATGATCGAACAAACCTCTTCTTACATTCACTGCACTGGTATGGTTTTTCCCCGGTGTGTGTTCGCTGATGAATCCTTAATGTTGAAGATCGACTAAAACTACTTTCACATTCAGTGCACTTGAATGGTTTTTGCCCTGTGTGTGTTCGATGATGAATCCTTAATGTTGAAGATTCACTAAAACTACTTCCACATTCGCTGCACTTGAATGATTTTTCCCCTTTGTGTGTTCTCTGATGCTGTTTTAGTCTTGATAAGTACATAAATCTCTTCCCACATTCACTGCAATTATATGGTTTTTCTCCAGTGTGTGTTCTCTGATGCTCTTTTAGGTGTGATAATCGACTAAACCTCTTCACACATTCACTGCAATTATATGGTTTTTCCCCTGTGTGTGTTCTCTGATGGTGTTTTAGGTCTGATGATTGACTAAAGCTCTTCTGACATTCACTGCACTTGAATGGTTTTTCCCCTGTGTGTGTTCGCTGATGCTTCCTTAATGTTGAAGAATCCCTAAAACTATTTCCACATTCACTGCAATGAAAGGGTTTTTCCCCAGTGTGTGTTGCCTGATGCTGTTTTAGGTGTGCCGATTGACTAAAGCTCTTCACACATTCACTGCATTTGTATGGCTTTTCCCCTGTGTGTGTTTGTTGATGCTTCCTTAATGTTGACGAATAAATAAAACTACTTTCACATTCACTGCAATCATATGGTTTTTCCCCTGTGTGTGTTTGCTGATGTTTTTGGCAAGATGATAACTGACTAAAACTCTTTACACATTCAGTGCAATGATATGGTTTTTCCCCTGTGTGTGTTCGCTGATGTCTTTGTAGGACTGATAATTTCTTAAAGCTCTTTACACATTCAGTGCATTTGAATTGTTTTTCTCCTGTGTGCATTTGCTGAGGGTGCATTAGTTCTGATGACCAACTAAAGCACGCACATCATGTGTCTGATACTTCTCTCTTGGTTAGTGTCTCTGAGTTGGGTATATATTTGTTTACATACCATGACTGTACTTCCTGATGGGCCAACATAGCTGATAAAGCATGTGTATTATTCTCGCATTCCCTGTATGTGTGTGATATTTTGCACATTTGCATTTCGATTTAACAAAAAAGTTCAATGGTCACCAACTACTTGCCACACTTATAATGTGTGTAAGGCTTCTTTGTGGGCAATTGTGTCTTTAGATCTGTTCTCCTTCTGGTCGGTGAAAATTGGGACAGTACTCTGTATTTTAGACAGAATAACTCCTCTTTACTTTAACAGTCAGTTGTTTGGCTCCACTCCATTGTGCTTTTCTGTGGTTGCTGTGGAACGGCCTGAAATAGTTTATAATACACCTCTAGCACTGAATAGTGGTTTGATATCACTTTAGAAAGGAAAGCAGTGCTGTAATCACATCCTACATTCGCACAATCAGAGCTGGCATTGGACATGTTTCCAAAGGAGGTGGTTTATCAGGGTAGTCTTAATTTTCTAGAGGTCATTTCTTCATCTTGAGGCATGGAGGTGCACCGCTGAGACTCGTAGAATCACGGAATTGCCCTTGTTTGCTTCATCCAGGATCTGTCAGTTTATGTTCATATTCGGCTATCTCCGGTGGCACTTATGTTTTCCTGAACACTGGAACTCAAAATTTTGGACTGCGTTTTTGCAGCTTTACAGTTTTATCTTCATTGGTCTTAAACATTTTGTAAATTCAAGGATTGTTTTCTGTTGGATGTAAAGAGAGTTAACATTACTTAAATGGAAACATATTGGAACATGCATAGACATTTTAATTGTAAAAACATCTCTTCATTGCCATCTCTGAAACATATGAAGGCACACAGTACCTTCACACGTATACCGTACACAGATATTTAAATAAAAATTCTGTTGAACATGCCACATCTTCTTTATTTCAGCAAAGGTGGTCATTTACCAGTGTTAATGGAGCAACTTAGTAAAAAAAACTAAGATGTATTTATTTTAATTTAGTAAAACACTGGAAAAAAACAATTTAGAACCCAGAGATACTGAAAACAGAAAAGCCTGTGCATCTTGTTATTAATGTTCATTATCAGAGAAGAGGACTTGCTTCATAACATAACACAGCATAACATAACATAAAAGGTGTATTTGTAAAGCGCACGATTACCCGAAGGTTATCTGGCGCTGAATAACAGATGTTTGTTGTTACCCAACTCAATGGTACTCATTGCACGGGAGGATTAACTATGAGACCTAGTGTGCCATGACAGTGCACCAGGTGCAGTTTTATGTAGTCTTGCATTCCAATGGGTTCTGGGAAGTGCAGTCTTTTTGTAACTGTGTTTAACGTGGATGCTGATAAAGCAAGGAATGAAATGCATAATAGTCTAGACTTTCTGACTCTTTACACTTAAGATAATCTCAATTCTGAACATGCATACAATACGTATGTCAAGTGTGCACTTGGAGTGTTTTTTCAGATAATGAAGGCGGTTCCCCTAGCACATGTGGAGTTTGATGAGAAGCTGCTGTGGGAAGTCCAAATGTCTCCATGGGCCTACGGTGAGCAGACACAGGCGACCAATACGTTGTGAAATGCATCACGTAAAATAGTAACCCCAACCCAATCCCACCCCCTCCCACAACATGAGCCCAAACCCACTACAGACAATCACTCTACCCTCACACGCCCCCCAAAACACCCCAACGTCGGCATTGAACCCTATGACTCAAACCACAAGTATAGTTACAGAGTAGGCGGAAGAGATGAGAAGATAATACGAAGAAAGACAGAAGGCAGAGGATCAGCAGAGGTAGAGGTTGCGAGTAGTCGAGACATTGCACCTTAGTGAGACCTCGGATACAGGAGGAGAGCAAGTAGGAAACAGTAAGCACAAGAAGAAGGCGGTAGAGGAGAAGGAAGAGTAATAAAGTAGTCTCTAAAATGGGTATCCTTCCGGGGTATCGCAAAAGGGCAGTGTTGGTCCTCCTTCAGTTAACAAGGGCGTCCAGGACAGTTGTTTGAGGCCCCAGCCGGACGGCCTGGAATGCAGCAAATCAGCTTCTGCAGCATTAGCAGTAGAGCATCCATGTCTGGCCATATGTGGAGCACGATTCAGAGTTCCTTAAGTGATATGTGCATGGGAAACTTTCGCAGAACTGGAGGCAGTAGCAGTGTTTTGAAGCAGCAGAGGGGCAACGAACACGGGAGAACCGCGCTCCCCAGAAGACAGCGGGGCCACGACCAGCTACACCGCCACGCCCATGCACTGGTGCCTAAATACTTCTTGCGTGTCCCGCTTCGCAGCAAACGCTCACAGACCTGGAGGCAATAGCAGTGTTTTGAAACAGCAGAGGGGCACACGAATCCGGGAGAACCACGCTCCCCAGAAGACAGCAGGGCCACGACCTGCTGCACCGCCACGCCCACGCATAGGTGTATTTAACCAGCATCCTATTTACGTCCCACGGAAGGCGCGCGGGCGCGTGCCGGGCGTAGCCTGGGCCAAGGGCGGGCCCGTTTGAGCCCGTTCGAGGCCGGGTGAGGACAGGACGGGCCACCCTCTTTCATCTTCACCGCAAAAGTCCAAGCCAAGGTTGGTGTGATTTAATTTTGATTGTTTCAGCCCTCAACCTTCAGCAGAGTTTTGTAGTGCCCGCTTTATTTCATTGCCCTTGATTAAAAGTACTGTGGCTTCCAAATCGGTTATGGCGGGCACAAAAGTGGAAAAGGGTAGAAAATCGATCCCTGGTGGGTCGTTTTTTGGAACTCTTGACCAATTTCTCACTAGGGCATCGTCTATGCTGGCCCAACAGATAGACATTACTGAAAAAAGGCTATCTCTGGATCCCAATTTCGACAAGCGGTCTTCTCTGGGTCGGTTGGCACAGGTCCCATCACCTATTAGGTTGGCATCACCTGAAACATCTAACAGGGGGGGCGGTGGAGAGGGTCCTCCTCACCAGGTGCAAATAGAAATAAGACATCAGGTATCCTTAGTTGGGGAGGACGCTCTATCTTCTGTGCAGGATACATTGGCGACCAGGATTGAAGCCCCGGGCCCTACCTCCAGGAACCTCCAAACTCGCTCCGCAACCAGTCAGAAGAGAGGTGCAGAGGCTGCGGTAGCATCAGCCAAAAGGAAGCGGGGGCGCACCCATGAACAAAAGGAAGGCAAAAATGCAAAAATGTAATGGCGGGGGAAAGGACCAATTGCCAACGGTCGTTGTGAGTCCATCAACGGACCAGCGGCCAGATCATGCATCTAGGGCATCCTCAGACTTTAATGATGCCTGCCACACAGACTTGGGTGAAGATTTCTGGGCCAAAATGGAAAATATATTTGTCAAGACTTGTGGCCCTTTGCACGATAGACTGAATGCCAATGAAAATAGACTCACATGCTTGGAACAATTGCACTCTGTCGTCCTCAGGGAGGGGGTGGTTTCTGATTCATTAGCAACTAAGGACATTCCATTGAGGCCATCTGGGTTGAATAATGCATCCTGTAACCCCCCGGTAGTGCCAAAAGACAAGCCCATAGACCTGCTACCCCAGAGACTCCAGGCGCGGAGTCAGGAGGATCTAGCTGGGGAGGGCACCATTGGGCATTCAGAGGGGCATAGACCCCTTGAGCAGGCGATGGGTGGTGGGCTCGCCAATCCCCATACTAGTCCTTCCGGGAGTGTAACTCTGAATCCCCCATCCTTTATTTTAGAAACTAATTGTCTGGATCTTCCACCTGAGTCCGCCCCGTATGTGGTTGTCCTTTCTGGAGTGCCAGCCCTGGGCCAAGAGAGCAGGGAGGATTATGCCATCCTTAAGAATCAATGTATACATTGGCTCAACTATAATAGGCCATTGCCACTGCACGTATCGAGTGAAATTCTTTTTGCACAACGTGTAAGTTGGGTAGGGCCACGGGTGAAAAACATAGAGGGAGACTGTATAGTCATAAATTTCAGGGATAGTAGGGTAGTGGACTATATCTCTAACTGGGCCCCAGGGTGTCCCGAATCACAAGTTCAATCTCTTCACCTGACTTATTTCTATCCCATGTCAAACAGGGTGAGAGGGTCACAGAACAGGGGTGACCAGGGTATTCTGGACCCTAGTCCACATGATACACGGATCCCCTGGATGAGGAATAATAACAACGGCCCTAGGAGTGATCTGCTCGCTCTCACCAACAGATTTAGTGTGTTAGACCAACTTGATTGACGCCCCTCTAGGGGCCCAGGGCGGCCCCCTTCGAGCGGAGTGGAGGGCCAGTCTATTGCCGCCTCGGAGGCTGAGGATGGGCCGATAGACAGTGAGCCACCTAAGGCAGGGCAATCACTCCCTACAAACACACCAGAGGAGGGACCTGTTTGGGGGGACAGCTTGAACCTAGTGGTCTCCGAAAACAGGGAGGGGTTGGGAAAAGATTCTATTAAAATTCTCTCCTGGAATGTGGCTGGAATTAAAAAAAAAAAACTGTTGTGCCCAGACTGGGGAGCTTTTGTGGAAAGTATTGATGTCTGCCTATTCCAGGAAACTTGGGCACTGGTAGGTGAACAAAGTTGCGGGTACTCCACCTTTAGCAAACCAGCAGTTAAGAAGGGGAGGGGTAGACCTTCAGGGGGCCTCAGCATTTGGGTCGGCACACACCTGGGGGCACAGGCTGTCCATGTTCCCACTGAGTCCCGAGATGTGCAATCTGTGTTACTTACACTCCCTTGAAACAGGCAAGCTGCACTAATTAATAGCTATTCGAGACCCACTGGAAGTGGGAAGGAGTCTCCAACTATAGATCAACTTGTGCAGTTCATTCCAACTCTGGACCCAGAAGTAACGCTAATTGTGGGTGGTGATTTTAATTGCCAGTTCGAGTTACTCACTGACTCATCCCACGACAGCCCAGACGAAGAGGACCAGCTCCGGCTCATCCCAGAACCGCAGATTCCGGTGGTGAGAGCATGGACCCCTTTGGTCTTACAAATTAATTCCCTCACTCTTTCGACCACTCTCAGAGCCTGTAATGGGAGGACCAACTCAGATAGACCAGCCCAAATGACATTTAATAGGGAGGGCCAAAATTCCCTCCTGGATTATATCCTGGTGGAAGCTAGAACCTGGGGTATGGTCTCAGACTTCAAAATCTTTCCTAGGAAAGACAGTGACCACAATCCCCAGGCCATGTATATGAAACCTGGGAGCCTGGGCCTGTCTAACCCAGGTTCCGATCCAAATTTAATCGCCCCTCCGCTATCCTTAACTGATAACAGGCGGAGTGTTAAGTGGCCATATATATTGGGTTCTCCTAACAAACTGGCAGATGTCTATCAAAGGGCCCTGCCCCACCTTTGCGGTATGGCGGAGGTGGAGGAAATTCCAGTAGTCACCATGGAGCCCCTAATTATCCACCAGGGGCTCGTGCGGGACCTTGGTGCTGTATTCTACCCAGATGGGAGATCTAAGGCAAAAACAGCCACAGTCCAACCATGGTACAACGCCAACTGTAGGAAAGCTAACAAGCATTTACAATGCAACGGTCTCGCCTTTGCAAAAGTTAGCGCTTTTGGCATTGTAAATGACAAATGTTTTATTTATGTGTTGGTTTTGGATAAATAAATGGCATTGTCATGAGCAGTAGAGAGTGAGTAGTAGAGAGTGAGTAGTAGAGAGAGTAGTAGAGAGAGTAGTAGTGAGTAGTAGAGAGAGTAGTAGTGAGTAGTAGAGAGTGAGTAGAGAGTAGTAAGTGAGTAGTAGAGTGTGTAGTAGAGAGTAGTGAGTGTGTAGTAGATAGTAGTGAGTGTGTAGTAGAGAGTAGTGAGTGTGTAGTAGAGAGTGTGTAGTAGAGAGTGTGTAGTAGAGAGTGTGTAGTAGAGAGTGTGTAGTAGAGAGTGAGCAGTAGAGACTAGTGAGTGTGTAGTAGAGTGGTGCGTGTGTAGTAGAGTGGTGAGTGTGTAGTAGAGTGTGTAGGAGAATGTGTAGTAGGGAGTGTAGTAGAGTGTGTAGTAGAGAGTGTGTAGTAGAGAGTAGTGAGTGTGTAGTAGAGAGTGTGTAATACAGAATGTGAAGTAGAGAGATTGAAGTAGAGAGATTGAAGTAGAGAGATTGAGGTAGAGAGATTGAATTAGAGAGATTGAAGTAGAGAGATTGAAGTAGAGAGTGTGGAGTAGAGAGTGTGGAGTAGAGAGTGTGGAGTAGAGAGTGGAGAGTCTGTAGTAGAGTGTAGTAGAAAGTAGTGAGTGTGTAGTAGAGTAGTAGAGAATGTGTAGTAGAGTAGTAGAGAGTAGTAGAGGGTGTGTAGTAGAGTGTGTAGTAGAGCGTGTGTGTAGCAGAGTGTGTAGTAGAGTGTAGTAGAGTGTGTAGTGTAGAGTGTGTAGTAGAGAGTGTGTAGTAGAGAGTGTGTAATGTAGAGTGTGTAATGTAGAGTGTGTAATGTAGAGTGTGTAATGTAGAGTGTGTAGTAGAGTGTGTAGTAGAGTGTGTAGTAGAGAGTGTAGTAAGTAGTGACTGTAGTAGATAGTGTGTAGTAGAGAGTGTCTAGTATAGAGTGTGTCAAAGAGAGTAGTGGCTGTAGTAGTGAGTGTGTAGTGAGTGTGTAGCAGAGTGTGTAGTAGAGAGTAGTGACCTTAGTAGAGAGTGTGTAGTAGTGTGTAGTAGAGAGTAGTGACTGTAGTAGATAGTGTGTAGTAGAGAGTGTCTAGTATAGAGTGTGTCGAAGAGAGTAGTGGCTGTAGTAGTGAGTGTGTAGTGAGTGTGTAGTAGAGAGTAGTGACTGTAGTAGAGAGTGTGTAGTAGTGTGTAGTAGAGAGTAGTGACTGTAGTAGAGTGTGTAGTACAGTGTGTAGTAGAGAGAAGCGACTGTAGTAGAGAGTGTGTAGTAGAGAGTGTGTAGTAGAGTGTGTAGTAGAGAGTGTGTAGTAGAGTGTGTAGTAGAGAGTAGAGTGCATAGCAGAGAGTAGTGACTGTAGTAGAGAGTGTGTAGTAGAGTGTGTAGTAGAGAGTGTGTAGTAGAGTGTAGTAGAGAGTAGAGTGCGTAGCAGAGAGTAGTGACTGTAGTAGAGAGTGTGTAGCAGAATGTGTAGTAGAGAGTAGTGACTGTAGTAGGGAGTGTGTAGTAGAGAGTAGTGACTGTAGTAGAGAGTGTGTAGTAGAGAGTGTGCAGTGATTTGAGTTTTACATCAAATTAAAAACGGGAACGGAACAAACTCATCCTATACATTATTGTGGTAGGTGCCCACGCATATAGGGTTAAATGATGCGTTAGATGCCACAGGTCCCACCAACACGCTTCCTTTATGATAGGAGAATGCCCAACATCGCGGAGATTTGCTCTCTGCTCTTCCCGGATATTTGTATTTTCAAATGTATAATGTTATCCTGCTAAACGAAGACGATGCTCAAACTTTAAAAGAAGAGAGTTTCACAGATATGTTAGTCCTTCCGGGCAAACGAAATGACCCAAAGAAAGATCAAGTGACAGTTTAGAGCTCCAAGTGAGTCTTAATAAAATCAGTGTCTGGAACGCATAGCATCAAAAAACGAGCGGGCATCAAACTGCAGTGTCATTCAATCAAAGCTTCAAGGCTTCTGAGCGCTAGCCGAGAATTATTTTTTGTGAAGCACTAATCACTGTGGAAGGTGCCCCTGCTATCCCAGATGTGAGAAGTCAGTCTGATATGAAAATAAGCAGTATTTGGAATGAATGTATTTGGCAGGGGGAAGGTGGGGCGGCGTAAGACCGTACTGACGAGTGAACAGGAGCCATTTTGTACCGAGTGATTCTGCCTGTGTGCATGTAGACAAACCAGGCAGCAGCATGAGCATGTGATTCGGTAAAATAACAAGCATTTACAATGCAATGGTTTTGCCTTTGTTAAAGTTAGAGCTATTGGCATTGCTCTTGACACTCTGAAGCTCCACTCTGCATTCTGAAGCTCCACTCTGCACTCTG
This sequence comes from Lissotriton vulgaris, assembly GCF_964263255.1. Taxonomy (NCBI): domain Eukaryota; kingdom Metazoa; phylum Chordata; class Amphibia; order Caudata; family Salamandridae; genus Lissotriton; species Lissotriton vulgaris. Next base: position 66,159,433 of record NC_141685.1, on the reverse strand, counting down.
AAGCTCCACTCTGCACTCTGAAGCTCCACTCTGCACTCTGAAGCTCCACTCTGAAGCTCCACTCTGAAGCTCCACTCTGAAGCTGCACTCTGAAGCTGCACTCTGAAGCTGCACTCTGAAGCTGCACTCTGAAGCTCCACTCTGAAGCTCCACTCTGAATCTGCACTCTGAAGCTCCGCTCTGCACTCTGAAGCTCCACTCTGAATCTGAACTCTGAAGCTCCACTCTGAATCTGCACTCTGCACTCTGAATCTGCACTCTGCACTCTGAATCTGCACTCTGCAGCTCCACTCTGCACTCTGAAGCTCCACTCTGCACTCTGAAGCTCCACTCTGCACTCTGAAGCTCCACTCTGCACTCTGAAGCTCCACTCTGAATCTCCACTCTGCACTCTGAAGCTCCACTCTGAATCTCCACTCTGCACTCTGAATCTCCACTCTGCACTCTGAAGCTCCACTCTGCACTCTGAATCTCAACTCTGAAGCTCCACTCTCCACTCTGAATCTCCACTCTGAAGCTCCACTCTCCACTCTGAATCTCCACTCTGAATCTCCACTCTCCACTCTGAAGCTCCACTCTGAAGCTCCACTCTGAAGCTCCACTCTGAAGCTCCACTCTGAAGCTCCACTCCACTCTGAAGCTCCACTCCACTCTGAAGCTCCGCTCCACTCTGAAGCTCCACTCTGAAGCTCCACTCTGAAGCTCCACTCTGAAGCTCCACTCTGCACTCTGAATCTGCACTCTGAAGCTCCACTCTCCACTCTGAAGCTCCATTCTGAAGCTCCACTCTGAAGCTCCACTCTGAAGCTCCACTCTGCACTCTGAATCTGCACTCTGAAGCTCCACTCTCCACTCTGAATCTGCACTCTGAAGCTCCACTCTGAAGCTCCACTCTGAAGCTCCACTCTGCACTCTGAATCTGCACTCTGAAGCTCCACTCTCCACTCTGAATCTGCACTCTGAAGCTCCACTCTCCACTCTGAATCTGCACTCTGAAGCTCCACTCTCCACTCTGAATCTGCACTCTGAAGCTCCACTCTGAAGCTCCACTCTGAAGCTCCACTCTGAAGCTCCACTCTGAAGCTCCACTCTGCACTCTGAATCTGCACTCTGAATCTCCACTCTGCACTCTGAATCTCCACTCTGCACTCTGAAGCTCCACTCTGCACTCTGAAGCTCCACTCTGAATCTCCACTCTGCACTCTGAAGCTCCACTCTGCACTCTGAAGCTCCACTCTGAATCTCCACTCTGCACTCTGAATCTCCACTCTGCACTCTGAAGCTCCACTCTGAATCTCCACTCTGCACTCTGAAGCTCCACTCTGCACTCTGAAGCTCCACTCTGAATCTCCACTCTCCACTCTGAATCTGCACTCTGAATCTGCACTCTGAAGCTCCACTCTGCACTCTGAATCTCCACTCTGAATCTGCACTCTGAAGCTCCACTCTGAAGCTCCACTCTGCACTCTGAATCTGCACTCTGAATCTCCACTCTGCACTCTGAAGCTCCACTCTGCACTCTGAAGCTCCACTCTGAATCTCCACTCTGCACTCTGAAGCTCCACTCTGAATCTCCACTCTGCACTCTGAAGCTCCACTCTGCACTCTGAAGCTCCACTCTGAATCTCCACTCTGCACTCTGAAGCTCCACTCTGCACTCTGAAGCTCCACTCTGAATCTCCACTCTGCACTCTGAATCTCCACTCTGCACTCTGAAGCTCCACTCTGAAGCTCCACTCTGCACTCTGAAGCTCCACTCTGCACTCTGAAGCTCCACTCTGAATCTCCACTCTCCACTCTGAATCTGCACTCTGAAGCTCCACTCTGCACTCTGAATCTCCACTCTGAATCTGCACTCTGAAGCTCCACTCTGCACTCTGAATCTCCACTCTGAATCTGCACTCTGAAGCTCCACTCTGCACTCTGAAGCTCCACTCTGAATCTCCACTCTGCACTCTGAAGCTCCACTCTGAATCTCCACTCTGCACTCTGAAGCTCCACTCTGCACTCTGAAGCTCCACTCTGAATCTCCACTCTGCACTCTGAATCTCCACTCTGCACTCTGAAGCTCCACTCTGAATCTCCACTCTGCACTCTGAAGCTCCACTCTGCACTCTGAAGCTCCACTCTGAATCTCCACTCTCCACTCTGAATCTCCACTCTGAATCTGCACTCTGAAGCTCCACTCTGCACTCTGAATCTCCACTCTGAATCTGCACTCTGAAGCTCCACTCTGCACTCTGAATCTCCACTCTGAATCTGCACTCTGAAGCTCCACTCTGCACTCTGAATCTCCACTCTGAATCTGCACTCTGAAGCTCCACTCTGCACTCTGAATCTCCACTCTGACTCTGCACTCTGAAGCTCCACTCTGCACTCTGAATCTCCACTCTGAATCTGCACTCTGAATCTCCACTCTGAATCTGCACTCTGAAGCTCCACTCTGCACTCTGAATCTCCACTCTGACTCTGCACTCTGAAGCTCCACTCTGCACTCTGAAGCTCCACTCTGAATCTGCACTCTGAAGCTCCACTCTGCACTCTGAAGCTCCACTCTGAATCTGCACTCTGAAGCTCCACTCTGCACTCTGAAGCTCCACTCTGAATCTGCACTCTGAAGCTCCACTCTGCACTCTGAAGCTCCACTCTGAATCTGCACTCTGATGCTCCACTCTGAATCTGCACTCTGAAGCTCCACTCTGAATCTGCACTCTGAAGCTCCACTCTGAATCTGCACTCTGAAGCTCCACTCTGCACTCTGAATCTGCACTCTGAAGCTCCACTCTGAATCTGCAGCTCCACTCTGAATCTGCAGCTCCACTCTGAATCTGCAGCTCCACTCTGAATCTGCAGCTCCACTCTGCACTCTGAAGCTCCACTCTGAATCTGCACTCTGAAGCTCCACTCTGAATCTGCACTCTGAAGCTCCACTCTGCACTCTGAAGCTCCACTCTGCACTCTGAAGCTCCACTCTGCACTCTGAAGCTCCACTCTGAAGCTCCACTCTGAATCTGCACTCTGAAGCTCCACTCTGAAGCTCCACTCTAAAGCTCCACTCTGAAGCTCCACTCTGAAGCTCCACTCTGCACTCTGAAGCTCCACTCTGAAGCTCCACTCTGAAGCTCCACTCTGCACTCTGAAGCTCCACTCTGAAGCTCCACTCTGAAGCTCCACTCTGAAGCTCTACTCTGCACTCTGAAGCTCCACTCTGAAGCTCCACTCTGAAGCTCAACTCTGCACTCTGAAGGTCCACTCTGAAGCTCCACTCTGAAGCTCCACTCTGAAGCTCTACTCTGCACTCTGAAGCTCCACTCTGAAGCTCCACTCTGAAGCTCCACTCTGAAGCTCCACTCTGCACTCTGAAGCTCCACTCTGAAGCTCCACTCTGAAGCTCCACTCTGAAGCTCCACTCTGCACTCTGAAGCTCTACTCTGAAGCTCCACTCTGCACTCTGAAGCTCCACTCTGAAGCTCCACTCTGAAGCTCTACTCTGAAGCTCCACTCTGCACTCTGAAGCTCCACTCTGAAGCTCCACTCTGAAGCTCTACTCTGAAGCTCCACTCTGCACTCTGAAGCTCCACTCTGAAGCTCCACTCTCCACTCTGAAGCTCCACTCTGAAGCTCCACTCTGAAGCTCCACTCTGAAGCTCCACTCGGAAGCTCCACTCTGAAGCTCCACTCGGAAGCTCCACGCGGAAGCTCCACTCTGCACTCTGAAGCTCCACTCTGAAGCTCCACTCTGAAGCTCCACTCTGAAGCTCTACTCTGAAGCTCCACTCTGCACTCTGAAGCTCCACTCTGAAGCTCCACTCTCCACTCTGAAGCTCCACTCTGAAGCTCCACTCTGAAGCTCCACTCTGAAGCTCCACTCTGAAGCTCCACTCGGAAGCTCCACTCTGAAGCTCCACTCGGAAGCTCCACTCGGAAGCTCCACTCTGCACTCTGAAGCTCCACTCTGAAGCTCCACTCTGCACTCTGAAGCTCCACTCTGAAGCTCCACTCTGAAGCTCCACTCTGAAGCTCCACTCTGAAGCTCCACTCTGCACTCTGAACGGTCAGACTCCAAAAATCGGCCCTAATCACAATAGTATTATTTCACGTGCGTGAATATAAGTCTTTGAAATTCTGGCCAGTGGTAATACACACAAGTAATATAAAATTGTTGTTCCAAAGAGCATTAAATGGAAATAAAACAAGTACCAGACCCATTGACGCCTGCACCTTAAAAGTGAAACTGGCTTAAGCAAACGCCAGGGCCACGTTGAAAAAAAAAGCCACACACATTAGATGCAGTCAAGGCGCGCTCACGAGGTCAGAAGGCACTCCACATGAACAACTACCAGACACATTGACGCCTGCACTTTCAAAGTGAAATGAAACAAAGTGAAACTGACTAAAGGAAGCGCACGGCCCATTAGATGCAGTCAAGGCGCGCTCACGAGGTCAAATCTCCAAAGGAGAAGCTCGTGACAGCCTGACTACAGCAGAAAAAGCTCGTAACAGTCTGATGTCCACACCATTCCCAGAAAAGTGGCAACATAAGTTGTCTCGCATAGACAGCAAAAGCTTCGCTTTTGCTTTCGTCTAGGCGAGACCTAAAAATGAACCAGTCTGTGCGGTCAGGCTCCAGGATAAAGACAAGATCAAGCTTTACCGGCGTTTGTACAAGTTGGCTATGATAAGGGCCAGGAAGGAGTGGGAAGCGGACAATTGGGAAGACTTAAGACTTAAGAATTGTTAGTTGTGGGAGCAAGGAAGGAAAACTGACGAATGAACCCAATATAGCTGCTTCGGCTTGGGAGATACATTTTAGGGGGTTGTACTCCCTCTCGAGCAATGACGAACTAGAGACCCCTCTCCCATGCCTCCCCCACGAGTACCGACTGGATGGGGCCTGGGAGATCACACCTGCGGAGGTTAAGTCTGCCATTCTGAACCTGTCCCCAAATAAAGCCCCTGGCTTGGACAAGCTACCGAGTGACCTGCACCACTCAGAGCCGAACATATGGGCTCCCTATCTCTGTATTTTATATAATGCCATTCTAAAAGGCATGGATCCTCCGGACTCATGGCAGGGTGCCGAAATCGTCACTATTTATAAAAAAGGTTGCCCTTTGAAACCGTCCAACTATAGGCCAATCAGCCTTATAGACGTCACCCAAAAACTGATGGGACGCATCATCTTGGGCAGAATACAGACTTGGATGGAGGAACATGAGGTCTTGTCTACCTATCAGGCTGGTTTCAGGCAGGGAACATCAACTGTGGACCAGTTATTTAGACTCCAGGTTCTATACTGGAGAACAGTGACTGTAGAGGGTGGCAGCTTCTACATGATCTTTGTAGACTTGCGGTCAGCGTTTGACCTGGTGCCCAGAGCTAAACTTTGGAAGGTGTTACATGAGTTGGGTTTACCAGGTTACCTCCTCAATGTTCTAGCTAGGCTCCACACTGATAACTTCGCCCAGGTGAGGTGCGGAAGGCAGGGTGAACTGTCTCCACGTTTCCCGGTCAGGCAGGGGGTCCGCCAGGGCTGTGTACTGGCACCCAACCTTTTTTGCCTGTACATCAACGGCCTGGTCGATCACCTGCTTGGGATCGGAAACATAGATGCCCCGAGGCTAGCCACAGGCCGGGTGCCCACTTTGATGTTCGCGGACGACACTTTGCTGTTGTCCAAAACATCGACGGGCATCCAGCACATCTTGGATGGCTTCGTGGACTTTTGTGTCTCGCGGGGATTGGAGATAAACCTGGACAAAACCAAGTTCATGATCTTCAATCCCCCGAGGCAGACACGCCCGAACCCTCTAGAGAGAGTTAACATCTTTGAATATTTGGGCATTACCCTGGGTGAACACTTCCAGTGGGATCCGCAGTTGGCCAAAGCTACACTTAAACTAACAAGAGTGGTGGGGGGATGCAGAAGCTCCACAGAGAGTCTGAGTTCAAACCTGCGGCCCCAGTCATAGAAATTTATAGTGTGCAGGCCAGAGCAGCAGCCCTTTATGGGACCCAACTCTGGGGGCATCAAAACTCCCCCAGTTTAACGAAGGTTGAAAACACCTTTCTAAGGAACATATTGGGCCTTCCTGTGAGCACTCCACTCGTCCCACTGCGTCTGGACCTAGGGTTGCCCCCCATTGAAGAGGTTATGTCATCACGCCTCTAACATTTTGGAAAAGATTATGGTCCGTCCCGGAACTTGTGTCCTATAGAAATGAATTCAGGGATATATGGGATGCCTTGAGAGGCAAGCACATTAGGTAGCTGTCTTATATAAAGTACATTAGTAGTATGATAGGCTTACCTGAGCTTTGGGAGACCCAGATGTTGCCATTATAAGAACTACAATCTAGCCACCCTTCAGGCGAGCTCTGGAGTGGGAAGACTGACCACAGAGTTCCTTGAGGTCAAGGCAGAATATAAAAGGGAAGAATTCTTGGACGTGGTATTCCCTGCACCAGCAAGAAAACTCTATATGCCATTCAGATTGGGCACTTTGCCTCTTAGATTTTTCTCCAGTAAATGGGACAAAAGCAACCAGAAAGATTGCCCCGTTTGTGGATATTCCTTGGGAAATGACATACATGTCTTTTTCTTTTGCCCAGGGTATCAGGGCGCACGCAAGTACTGGCTAATCCCTATTTGTAGAAACTTGGGATTTCGCCAGTGCTCACGCGCAATGAGAGTCCTAAAATACGACACCCACCCCCCTATTGTCTTTGCTGTGTCGTGTTTCCTGAATGCAATGTGGCATTGGAGTAGGAATTTGATTAGCGCCTAGTATGTACTCCTGCCACAATCAAATGTAAGTTCGATAATGAAATATAGTTTAATCTTATTTTACTATTTATTGATTCTATTGTATACTTAATGTATTTTAGAAGCATTTCATATTTATTGTCTTAATATTTGTATTGTACATATTTCTATGCGCTTTTATGGTCCTTTGAGGCTGAAATAAAGTTATCGAGCAATATGTCCATGCAGAAGCAATGATTCAGGGCTAATTAATTAGATTATGTCTTAAGCGTTTAAACTGGTGTGTGGTCTGCCAATTTGTCCCCCCCCCTGCCAGGGCACAGTTTATCTTCAAAGGGGAAGCAGCTTGACCTGGTTCTGATATAGGGGATGTGGATCTGATCCCAGGCAACTCCAATATGGTCGGAGGTGAATTGCAAGGAATAGGTCGTAAGAAATTTGTGACATGCTGTGAGTTTGTGACAAAATGCTGCTTCTCCTGGTGGGTAATTTCAAGGCAAGCAGGGTACGGCATTGCATAAGTGATGTTGGCTGGTTGAAGTTTTCTTTTGACCGGGAAGAACTTTTTTTGGGCTTCCTGGACTGCCAAAGTAAAGTCAGGGTATATGGCTATTGTGTTGCCTTCAAAAGTGAGTGTGCGCCACTCCTTGGCTAGACGGAAGGCTGAGTCACGATCATTTAAAAATCTAGGCACAATGGGCCGTGGGGTGGTGCCCGGAGGAGGACGGGCCCATCAGCAAGTGATGAGCCCTTTCCACCAACAACAGTGGAGAGAAAGCGTCAGTTTCAAAAGGAGTGGTGTACTCCTCCATTTTACCTGTATTGGTGGACTCTTCAATCACTAGAATCTGTATATTTTTTCTGCACGACCAAGTCTCCAGGTCCTCATTCTTTGCTGCTATAGCTTTTAGTATAAGATCCATACTAAGGACTTGGTCTTCTCTCTGTGAAGAGGAGTCTCCCAAATCCGATACTCTGTGCCCTGCCCCCCCAAGCCATCCGTTGTTTTTTTTTTAGGGTTTTATATAGCGCGAACTAGACTCGAGAGATTGGGTATCAGAGCGCTTTACATGAGCACCAATTTCGTTACATGGAGACACATTCATTTTTGTTAGGCACAGGGAGATTAAGTGATTTACCCAGAATCACAGGATGTTGAGAGTTGCTGCAAAGACGCGAACCCTGTTCCCCAGCTTCGAGGTCGCTGCTCTAGCCAGAAGGCTACATCCTCTCCACAACTCTTGGGTGATAAAGTCTATGCATGTGCACATGGAGTCCATCTTGGATTCTATAGAGCTGACGCTATGCTTCATCGTGATGAGGAGTAATTTCATGTCATCCTCGCTGGATTATTGGCCCGTCCACATCCACTCGGCCATTGTGGGGTCTGCATCGTTGCTATGATTCTGGATGATTTGCAGGACTTAAAAGGTACCTTTGATTGTTTCCCCTCCATTCTGCTCATCTCGGAAGGGTGTGTAGCAAGTTGCCCCGCGATACGGGAGGCAGGGCCGGCTAGGCAGGTGCAATCCTGATCTGAGCCCCCATGCTACTAGTATCGGTGATCCTCAGTTTGTAGTCCCCAGGTTCCGCCTCACCCTGTCAAACCCTCCAGAGGGGGCACAAGCAGACCCACACACTTGATGTGGTCTTCATATGTGCAGGAAGGCCTACAACAGCACTGGAGCGTAGGCCGGTCACACTACAGGCAACAGGAGGGGGACAAGGTGGCCGAGGGTAGAATGCTTAAGTACGCCGCAGGTATATAGGCCCCTCCACTCACGCAATGTGCTGGGGTGGTATAGCACTCGTCCCTGGCCTGGGCCACAAGCTATGCAACTGGAGTTAAGGATCTCCTGTGGGCCTGCAAAGCCTTTTGGTCTTGTAGAAATGCAGCAGCTCCGCCCTTCTCTCACCTCCGGGCTGCAGCAGCCTCCGCAACTCGTTCCCACATCCAAGCCATCAGCCAGCCCGCCCTCTCCTCAGGCAGAGCCCGCATTGAGATCCCAGCAGTCTGCAGCGAGCCCACACCGCAAGGATCTTCCAGCTCTCACTGCCCACATCTGTCAGGCAACCTGGCACTCACTCAGTGGAGCGGTCGCAGGCATCTCATTGTCCCGCTCCTGCGGCCGCTATCTCGGGATTCATGAAGGCACCACAAGTTCGGAGGCCTCTCTGATCGTCAGGCTCTCCGCCTGAGGTTCCACAGATAAGAAGCCAACCAGATACATTGCGGCACCTTACAATACTCAGTGCTGCACGTTTAGCAGGCTATATGGCTAGTGGGATCACAGTGATGTTTAGTCCCATGCAGCAGGAGGCTCACTCGAGTGCGGCCATGTTGGTAGTTCGCCCTCTGGCTCTCCAGTACCCGACAGGGTTGCCGCTGTCGCCGGTGCCATTTGCAATGGCTGTTAAACCACTGGCCCTGATGCTCTGCACCACCCATCATTATTGAGGAATGGTGATTGACGAACACCCAATTGATTTCTCCCTATATGCGGATGATCTATTGGTGCACCACAGAGGGCTAAGCTCAGATTTGGAGGGTGTGTTTAAGGCTTTTGATGATTTTAGCCAGATGTAAGGACTGTGTGAATTGGGGTAAATCAAATGACTTCCTGATACATGCTCCGACAACAGCTTTTTTTCCCGTTTTGGGGAAGGATCCAGTAGATAGGCCTTAGAGTCTCAGAGACCCCTCTGAGAGAGTCCAAAGCGTAAAGGGAGCCTCTCGCAACTGAGATGGGGAAATGATACCACTTCCCCTGGGATCACAGCTTACTGGACTTTGGACGCAGCTATTACTCGTCTACCGGTTTGTGCCCCCATCACCCTCCTCCTCCTCCTCTTTAAGGCTATGTCTCACACTCCCCCTCTTTCCCTCCTTTGTTCTCTGTCTCCTTCCCCTGCCCCTACCCCCTCTCCCTATAATCTCTCTCTTTGCCTGCCTGCTTTGTGTTTGTCTCTACCTAACATGTAACTATGTAGCTATGCTCTAAAACTGTGTAAACTTTGTAACGATGTAACCTTCAACTATGGTCTGATACTCATGTAAAACGCTCTGATACCCCCTGGTCTAGCCAGAGCTATATAAAACCTTTCAAATAAAACAGCTAATATTGGGAATTATTTTCTCTGTCTGCCAAATGTGGATTAACATTAACCCTGGGCTTAAAACTTAGCGTAATTTATACCCCTTGAACACCAAGTGAAAGGACACCACACAAGTGTTATGAAAATAAACAGTGTATTTATTTAGATCACAACAGCCCTGTACTCTTTATGAGGACAGGGTACTAAGCACACAACAAAACTCTTATGAAAATACTTTAAGTTGCACAATTTACACAAATGCCCGAGGGGCACGAAAAACCATATACTCTAAAAGTGGAATGCGAAATTACTAGCAGGTAAGTACTAATCTCATAGGGTTTGGAATCGCTAGGACTGGACTACTGAACCTTCAGATTACGAGCAGGAGGCCTAGGGGACTCGGGTGCAGAGTGTACACTCTCACGCGGGATGCGGGACAAAGTCTATGGATGCTAGTAAAGGCAATAGTTAATGTTCTCGGGCGAACCCGACTAGGTAGGTCAAAAACGAAAGTGGATCTAGACACTTAGAGAGTGGATCTACGCTGGAGCACCGTGGTACTCGGTTTGCCTAGCCCTGGGGCTGCGACTGCATAGGGTTCAAGTGTCGTCGGGAATCCTCGTTGACGAACCAGGAGCCTGAAAGAAGAAGTTGCTGGCAGGCGACCAGTGAAGATGGATCGATGCAACCCAAGCCTGGGTTGATGAAGATGGATACCTGTAAGCAGAGGGGACCAAGTTCTGAATCACTAGCCAGTGATAGATGGGCACCAGGATGGCACCGGATGGAGTCACCTCGACCAGGTGAGTGGGCGACGCTGTGCTCTGCTGTCTCTCGGACCAGGAGGCGTTGTCGGCGACCAGGATGGAGGGCGAGCTGTCCCACGGTGGTATCTGCTGTCGACGTCGCTGGGCCCAGGATTGGGGCAACAAGTCTTGGCAAATGCAAGCCCACGCGGTGGACCTAAGATGGCGTCTTGGAGTGGACCAGGAGGGTCCGCGGTGCTCCTCTGTTGGAGGGGAGCAAGGGCCAGCCTGGAGCAACCAGACCAGCGGCGGAAGTGTCGTAGTTCGTCGTCAAACGGGCCACTAGCCAACGGGCAAGTGACCTGGACAACGCGGTGAGCAGCAAAAAGCAGAAGGGCCCCACGCAGATCTCGTGGATGCTGGGGGGCTGGACTTCGGTGCTGGAGCTGCTCAGGGTCGGGGCTTCTCAGACCCCAAAACACTCACTCGAGGATCCCTCGGCGGTCGTGATGGATAGAAGTCGTGCAGTTCTGATGATGGCCGGTCCCTCGAGGTCTCGTCGCACCTACGGTTCTCAGCTTAGCTGTAGAGGTAGGTAGAGGTCAGAGGTGCCAGGGAAGCTGGGTCTCGTTGTGCTGGTCAGTCGGATTCCGGAGGAAGGACTTGCAGCAAACCGCAGTGTTCTTAGATGGTGCCTGCGGGTGCAGGGTGACTACTCCTTAGTCACAAGGGAGAAATCTCGAGAAGAAGTCGAGAGTTCCTTTCGTAGAAAGCAGTTTCAGGATTCAAAGATGATCTAATTTGGAAGGGGGCCCGCTCCTATCTTTATACTAGTAAAAGGGGCTGGCACGCGACTAGGTCCTGCCTATGGGTGGGACCATGAAGGGGGGTGGTTACACCCCTCTCCCATGCCGTACTTTCCCCAGGCCAGGGGCTGGTGTGCCCTTGGAACTGGTTCTAGCAGGCCTATGCATAGTGAGCACCGGGGTGCCACTTGCAGTCACCTTCCTCTAAAGCCCTGCCTACCCAGGATACACAAAACCCTGTCTGGGATGGTGCTAGCACCGCCCCTGACAGGAAACCCTTTGTCCAAGCTCCCCTCACTGGAAGGACTCCCAGCTGTAGGGGGTCAGACTTGTGTCTGTGGTGGCAGGATCCATTTTGTGATGCTGAGGCTCGAGTTAACTTTAACCGGGGTTCACAGTTACATACATGTCGTGTCCCTCTAGAAGGGTGGAATGCTAACCCCGTCGCCAGAATTGGCGAGGGGTTAGTATTCCAATTCGTATGACACCTTACTCGACATGTTTTGATAAAGCGATACCAGAGTTAGCATATAACCGCGAGGATTATAAAGCACTTAAGAGTATATGGTACGCGTTATCATGGAACAGCTATTAGGACTTGGTTCCGCAAGCTGCAAACGGGCTCAGCTCATGCTAGAGCGCCATTTCACATAATTCCAAGCACTCTGCCTTCAGGATTGTCAAGGCCTGCCATAGGAGTGACTGATAGGAATCTATGTGTCCATTTTAGGGTTAGATATAGGTATACTATGACTAAAGCAAAGGGTGAGTACACCACCTTGCCCCAGCTGTCGTGCAGCCAGTTGTGTCAGATTTAGATGGCCAGCCAGGGGTGGCATAATACATGCTGCAGCCCCTGGTAGGCCCTGGGTACACCTATGCCCTGAGTTACAGGGTCTGATAAGGTGGCCCAGTACCATTTGGATATGTACCTAAGGTACACGGAATCCATTTTACAGAGAGAGCAGTAGGCCTGGGGTCCTGATTGGCAGGGTCCCAGGCCAACTATGTAAAAAACCAGCTAAAACACAGGGCAAAAAGTTGGGGGCAACCATAGTCAGGATCTACCTTCCTACAAGGGGGAGGCAGATCAGGGGTACTGGCCCCCATTCCCCCCCCGTGGTCTGAAAGAGTGAGAAGGTTGTTTTGGGGTGTGGGGGCATTGGCATGCCCATTTGGGCAGCCCCCACCCCTATATACACAAATAACAAATCCCTGGTGCCCTATGTAATTCCTGCCCCCCCTGGGGGGCAGATTCGGGCTATTGCCCAACCTGGCCCCGATGGGGACAGAAAGACTGACTGTATTTAAAACTTTTGGAGGGAGCAAAAGTCCTTGCCCAAGGGGCTGCTTCCCCCTCCCTGGTGCTTAGTGGGTAGATCCCTGCTTGGGGATCACCCTCCTGCGGCAATCCCAAGCAGGGATCAACTGGGGAGGGGTACCATTGGAAAGGGGAGATTCTCCCCCGTCTCCCGAGCCCAAAAAAGGGAAATACCCCTACTGTTTACAGCAGAGGGATTTAGTACTCGTTTGCACATGTGGCACACGACGGCGACCATTCCGTCATGGACACGGAAAGGGTTAACCCAGAACTTTGACCATTCCCTGCAACAGAAAATAACAACAAAAGAGTGTTCTAGTGCAGATGGGGTGGGGGTCTGCACAGAGCACAAGGAGTCAAACACAAGCCCACTTGGTTTGTTATTAAAGCCCTCACTCACCGATCTGGTCGGTGACTTGCTTCATCATCGGGCCCCACCGGGTGTGACCGAATGTCACCCCGGTGTGCTGCAACGCCAGAGTTACTGCGGAGCTGGTCTTGTGAGGATGGAGGGGCTATGTGATAAGTAACGTGAGAAGTGTGAAGAGTGGTGGTTTAAAATTGCCTTGTATGTATCAAAAATTATTTAATAACTGATCATCAAGGACAAAGTAAAAAATGTGTTGGTAAACAAAGCCAACTAATTGGATGGTTTTGTACCAATAACATTAAGTGAAAGTGTGGTTGGTCAACATGTTTCTGCCCAAGCGGTATAGTTAACCTGGCATTCGTCAGGACCTAGAGTGTAAACCCCGGCGGTATGAGCACGCTAAGGCCCACCCGACCGTAGGCCTTGAAAGTGAAAAATCGTGTCTGTGAAGTAAAAAAGAGGAGGGCTCCACCAACCAAAAGGCGGGAAGCACACAGCCTCAGGTCTCCAGAAATATAGAGACAAAAATTAAAACTTCACAGGGGGTGATATTACACCCCATAGACCTCGGGAGGGGGGGGACAGCGCTTTTCGGCACATCGCCCACTACGCCAGTCTCCCGTTGATACACCTGATCAGCCCTCGGAACCGGGTCTCGCCGATGACTCTAATGGGAATTCTACATTTCGAAGAGCCCTTTCTTAACAAAAGGTGCTTTATCAGTGATCGAATGAGGTGCAGATCTATAAGCCAACACCAAATCGCGGATAGCTACTTCACAATACTCTGTATTTCACAGCACTTTGGATAAACTCAACTAGAAATGTGTTGAATCTCTCCATATTTTTGTTTGCCTGGGGATGTGTAAATGTTTCACTCCACACTTGTCTAAAAATTCTGTCACGGTGGAAGAAGTAATTTCAACTCCATTGTCCATGACCAGCTCCTCAGGAGTCACTTCTCTAGCAAACACTTCACAAAAAAAAAAAACGAATCACAGCCTTAATGTTGAGTTCTGCTACACCACCCACCTGGAAAGATGATCCATGTTGACAAAAAACGTTCTTAAATTGGAAGGTAATATATGAATAGGTCTCAAAAATAAGAACCACAATTCTCTGCCACACCATACCAGGACATAAAACAGGCACAGCAGTAAGCACTGTGGTCACCAAATGTTTATCACTCAAACAGCATGGTGCACAATTTGTCACTAATCTTTCTACCTCCACATTGACTCTAGGCTACAAGAAATCCTTTCTTATCCCATGCTTAGTGGCGCTCATAGCCAGATGGCCAATACGAGCTGTCTCCAAACTCTTTTGGTGGAAAACTCCTGGTGGAATAAACTCATCACCTCTTACCAATAATCCTCCTTTCACAGATAACTCACCCGCCACCTTGCGATGAGATTGCTGAGATGTAGCATACGTTTTTTCCCTAATTACCAAAATTTCACAAAATTCCTATTCTTGTTGAATACAGAATCCTCCCTCAACCGATCCCACAATACCATCATATCGGAACAAATGACCAAATCTTCAACTTTGGCAATGAAACATTCCTTGATTTCTTCCTGTACTTCCACCCCACACAAAATCTCCATCAACTGGTAAACGAGACAGAAAGTCAGTTCTAACACTCTTTCCTCCCACAATGTGAATCACACTAAAAATTGAACTCCACTAATTTGATAGATAATCTGGCTGTGGCTTTCTTAATTTTGTTTCCTGACAAAATATCAACGAGTGATCGCTGATCTGTCCGTAAACAATATTTTCTTCCCCAGAGATATGGATTAAACTTGCCAACACCCCAAACACATGCCAACATTTCTTTTTCCATTACAGAATATCTTGTTTCCAATCCTGTCATCCTTCTGGAAGCAAACCCTAGAGTGACTTCCTTCCATCGTTCACTTGTGGCAAAACAGCCCCCATGCCATATGCTCTAACAGCACAATCACAACAATATTGCGTCCTTCCACATAAGGCTGTAGTGCAGGAGCAGCGTCAATACTTTGTTTGATGCGATCAAAACTTTATTGACATTTTGCAGCCCATTCAAATTCTACATTTTCTTTCAAATAAATGCCTAAAGCACCAGTCAGTCCGCAAAGTTGTTTTAGAAACTTTGCACAGAATTCACAAAGAACTAAAAAAAGACCACGGTTGCTCCTTATCAGTCGGATGGGGTACATTTACATTACGATCAACAATGCACAGTTTGGATTTGACCCATCCGATATCAACACATGGCCTGGGTGCTTAACTTAATTTACTCCAAAGATACATTTTGTCTTCTCTGATAGTCACCCCACTGGATTCGAAGGTGGACAACACTCTTTCAACATATTTGTCATGAACTTCTTTCAAATTAGCAAATCTTAAGATATCATCCTGAAATATTACTACCTTTGAGAAGTTCTCGAACATTGTCCTCATGACCTTTTGAAACACAAATGCAGGGAGGCCAGAGGAGAATGGAGTGATGAAGGTACCTGATGACGCGCTGCTCTAGGGTCCATTTGGACTGACCGGTGCACATACTTCCTTTTTTGTAAGCTACACATATGAAGTGAGTACAAAGCAGTGCATTGTATACAGATGTCTCATAATATGGTAAAAGGCAGCACAGTCAACATATGTACTTTGTGTATTTCCCTTGTAGTGTAGTAAAAAGCAGTACAGTGTAGAGATTTGTAAGTGTGGTAATAGGTAGTGTAGTGTGCACATATCCTGGTTAAGCTGTAAATACCTCTCAGTGCGGTAAAAAGCAATAGAAGAGTTACAGTCTGTACAGATATCACATAGTCCAGCAAAAAGCAGTGCAGTGTGTTATTAGTGCTCTAACAGTGTAGCAGAAAGGCAGTGAGGTATGCACACATTTCTACTGTGCAGAAAAAATCTAGATGGTGTTAAAAGATTTTTCAATGTGTATTAAACAGCACTTCAGAATGCACAATCCATTGTGCACATATTTTTCACACTAAACAGCAGCGTAGTGTGTACAGATTCCTCAGAGTACAGTGAACAGCACTAAAGTGTACGCTGATTTCTCTTCGTGTAGTAAAAAGCAGCGCCGCGGCCCCTTATTTCTCAAGGTGCAGCAAACAGTAGTGCAATATGCACATATTTCTCAGTGCACTAAACAGCAGCATGCAACGCTTTATCAGTCTAGTAAAAGTAGTGAAGTGTGTACACAGAGTGCAGTAAACAACAGTGCAGTGTGCAAAAATTCATTAGTGCAGCAAAAAGTAGTGCAGCCAACATATTGCTGTCACACAGAAAAAACAGAGTGTTGTGAATGGATTACTCTGTTTAGCAAGATGCAGTGTGTTCAGAGTTTTTAATATGTAGTAGAAAGCAGTGCAGAGTACAGATTTCTCAGTGGAGTAAGAATTAGTGCAGTGTGCACAGATCCCCCCTATTGTACTATGATGCAGTGCACTATGCGCAGATTTATTACAGTATAGTCAACAGCAGTGCTTTATGTACAGATTCCTCAGTGCAATAAAAAACAGTGCAGCGACTCCTCATTGTGCAGTAAGATGCAGTGCACAGATTCCCTCTTTAACACAAGTGATGATCACAAACACCCCCAGGGCCGGAAGGAAAGCCGCCAAGGCCCCCGGAAAGAAGAGCTTAACTCAGCCCCAGGGGCCCCGGAGAGAAGAGGCCAGCTCAGCCCCAGGAGCCCCGGATAGAAGACCCAGCTCAGCCTCAGGGGCCCCGGAGAGAAGAGCCCAGCTCAACCCCGGGGCCCCCGGATAGAAGAGCTCAGCTCACCCCCAGGGCCCCCGGAGAGAAGAGCCAAGCTCAGCCCCAGGAGCCCCGGATAGAAGACCCAGCTCAGCCCCAGGGGCCCCGGAGAAAAGAGCCCAGCTCAGCCCCAGGGGCCCCGGAGAGAAGAGCCCAGCTCAACCCCGGGGGCCCCTGGATAGAAGAGCCCAGCTCAGCCCCAGGAGCCCCGTATAGTAGAGCCCAGCTCAGACCGGGGCCCCCTGGATAGAAGAGCCCAGCTCAGCCCCCAGGGCCCCATATAGAAGAGCCCAGCTCGCCCACAGGGGCCGCGGAGAGAAGAGCCCAGCTTAGCCCCAGGAGCCCTGGATAGAAGAGCCCAGCTCAGCCCCAGGGGCCCCTGGATAGAAGAGCCCAGGTGCCCTGGATAGAAGAGCCCAGCTCAGCCCCAGGGGTCCCCGGATAGAAGAGCCCAGCTCAGCCCCGGGGGCCCCTGGAAAGAAGAGCCCAGCTCAGCCCCCAGGGCCCCATATAGAAGAGCCCAGTTCAGCCCCAGGGGCCCTGGATAGAAGAGCCCAATTCAGCCCCAGGGGCCCCCGGATAGAAGAGCCCAGCTCATCCCAAGGGGCCCTCAGATAGAAGAGCTTAGCTCAGCCCCAGGGGCCCCTGGATAGAAGAGCCCAGCTCAGCCCCAGGGGCCCCCAGATAGAAGAGCCCAGCTCAGCCCCCAGGGCCCCCAAATAGAAGAGCCCAGTTCAGTCCCAGGGGCCCCAGATAGAAGAGCCCAGTTCAGCCCCAGGGGCCCCAGATAGAAGAGCCCAGCTCATGCCAAGGGGCCCCCAGATAGAAGAGCTTAGCTCAGCCCCAGGGGCCTCTGGATAGAAGAGCCCCGCTCAGCCCCAGGGGCCCCTGGATACAAGAGCCCAGTTCAGCCCCAGGGGCCCCCGGATAGAAGAGCCCAGCTCATCCCAAGGGGCCCCCCAGATAGAAGAGCCCAGCTCAGCCCCAGGGGCACCGGAGAGAAGAGCCCAGCTCAGCCCCAGGGCCCCCGGATAGAAGAGCCCAGCTCAGCCCCAGGGGCCCCGGACAGAAGAGCCCAGGTGCCCTGGATAGAAGAGCCCAGCACAGCCCCAGGGGTCCCCGGATAGAAGAGCCCAGCTCAGCCCCAGGGGCCCTGGGTAGAAGAGCCCAGCTCAGCCGCAGGGGACCCTGGATAGAAGAGCCCAGCTCATCCCCAGGGCCCCAGGATATAAGAGCCCAGCCCCCTCCCAGATGCCCCCAGATAGAAGAGCCCAGGTCAGCCCCAGGGGCCCCGGATAGAAGAGCCGAGCTCAGCCACAGGGGTCACGGATAGAAGAGCCCTGCTCAGCCCCAGGGGCCCCGGAGAGAAGAGCTCAGCTGAGCCCCAGGGGTCCAGATAGAAGAGCTCAGCTCAGCCTCAGAGGCCCCTAGGGGCCCCTGGATAGAAGAGCCCAGCTCAGCCCGGCTCCTGCAGAGATTCCCTCCAGGATTATTCAGTCTATTTCTTCAAACACAGCAGAAGGTGCTGACAATCTCCTACCTGAGCAAAGACTGTGCAGTCATGTCCAGGCTCTCTCCCCCTCCTGGTGCTGGGGGTCGGAGGGGGGCAGATCTGGGGGCAGAGGGGGCAGATCTGGGGTCTGTGAGTGTCTGAAAATGAATTTAATGCCCACCAGACAGGGCTTCTTCCTCCTCTGCAGCAGGCTGAACACACAGGAGTGGCCGAAAGTAATGTCACCGCCGCTGCTGGTGCTGTCTCTGCCGCCGCTGACCCGGAAGAGGAAACCCTTCTCCCTTTCATCCAATGAGCAGCTCAGTGGATTTCATCAGCAGGCGAGGAGCGCCCTCTGGTGGTCCCTGAAGGAACCGCCACCTCCAGGCTCCAGCAGAGAATACATTTAACACAAATAAGCATTTATACCTGTTAAGACCTGGAGGTTTAAGATTTTTATATGTGACAGTCAGGGTTGACACCTAAAACCAGCTGAGATGGCAACACTAGTCACAGACATGGATGGTCTTAAGACACACAATACAAATACAGCATTTACAATCCTGCACGCCACACAGATGTGGCATTACTAGGTAGATGGTGCCTCAGTACAGATGTTGCAGGAATGGATCCGGAAAGATATGCAGGTTATTTTAATTTAAGGAATTATAATTTTAAGGAATCTCAGTAGTGTTAATGTATTTTTATAAATGGGTTGGTTGGTTCTTTTATATCAGATTTGTAGGGTAGCCGACACGTGCACAAGCTAATATTTAAACACAGAGTTAAGGTTATAGTTAGGTAATAATGTCAGTTATAATGAAACATTTAAAACGTATAACCCATTAAAATTCACCAGGTATAGTTTACTGAGCAAACTATAATTCTCACCCCCACCAATCACTGCTTAAGACCTTTGCATATTACATCGCTTACAACATATTGAATGGCATCATGGATGACATATCAAATAACACCCCACTATTTAATTTTTTATTAACTGGGCACTGGGCAGGGGGGATTAGGGTATCCCTACCCTGCCTCCATATGTACTATTTTTAGTGGAATGCAGGACACAGGGTTCGAGTCTCTATGTCCTATAAAGGCGGCGGAACATTTCTCTTGATGTTGCGGCCAGCCAGTCAATTCGCTCACTCCCACGGGAGCAGTCTCAAGTTGACCAACAGAAAAAAAGCCATGTCGGCCAATTAGAATGTGTTTTTTTTTGTTTCCCAGTGTTGTGGGACTCCCACCAGACCAACCATAAAGATATTACAAATTTTTGAATTTGAGAAGAGTGGAGTGAAGTATCATAGAGTAGAGTGGACTGGCAAAGTGTACAGTGGAGTATATTGTTATACAGTATAGTGGCATTATGTATGGTACAGTTGCGTGGGGTGCACTAGGGTGGACAGGCATAGTTATGTTATGTTATGTTACAAACTTTTGTATTGCGCACAGCTGCCCCAGCTAAGGAACGTCCTGGCGCATGGCAGGTAATATGCAACACCTACAGGGAACATAACAGAATGAGAGAAAAAGGCAAATTATTAAAACAGAAAAGTTTTTAAAGCTTTACGAAAGGCTAAAAGATCATCTAGCAACCGCATCTCTACAGGAAGAGAGTTCCAGAGCTCGGCCGCTCTGACCCAGAAAGATCGGCCACCACCCGACACAGCCTGTATCGGGGGATCACCGTGAGTGCTTGACCCAAAGATCTTAGGGACCGGGTAGGCACATACCAGGACAGAAGGTCCGCAAGAATTTGAGGACCCCCACCCCTCAAAATCTTGAACGCCAAACACAGCACTTTAAACTGGATTCTTGCCCTGATAGGCAACCAATGCAGTGATCTCAATGTGCCGGAGACGGAACATATTCGGGGTAAGCCAACAATGGCTCTCGCCACGGCATTCTGAACACGTTGGAGGCGGTTAACCTCCGCCAAATTGGTCCCTACCAGAAGCGAGCTGACATAGTCCAGGCGAGATAACACTGTAGCCTGGACTATCAGCTGCCTGGTGCAATGGTCAAAGAACTTCAAGACGGGACGCAGCGACCGTAGGATACCAAAGCAACAGGCCGCAGTTCTCTTCGTATGGCCCACAAAACTGAGGGAGGGATCCATCCATACTCCTAGGTTCTTTAATTCTGTGACCGGAATGGGGGCCGGCCCCAGCTCCGCAGGCCACCACCTGTCCCCCCATAGTTCCGACCTCCTACCGACGATCATGATCTCCGTTTTCTTTGCGTTGAGTTGGAGACAGTTGTTCTTCATCTAGCTCGCCACCGCCCTAAGTCCACTCTGAAACCTGGGGGCATCCCGGTCCGCATCCCCGCTGATCGTAACCGCCAGCTGAGTGTCGTCGGCATATGAGACCATGGTCATGCCCCATTGCTTGACGACCTCATCCAGCGGTCTCACTTATAGATTAAACAACGTGGGACTCAGCGAGGAACCTTGCGGCACCCCCTGTTTCAAAGGATGGAATTGGGACTGGAACGGTGGGATGGCAATGCTAAAGAAACGATCGTCTAGGAAAGACCGGAACCACTGGAGGGCAGGGCAACCCAGCCCAATCTCCTCCAGGCGATGCAAGAGGATAGGATGCGAGACAGTATCGAACGCGGCGCTCAGATCTAATAAAACGAGCGCCGCTGTCTGCCCCGCATCCATCACCGTGCGAAGATGTTCAGCCATGGAGAGAAGGGCGGTCTCCGTGCTGTGACCAGCACGGAACCCGTTCTGGGTGGGATCCAAGATGTTAGCATGGATGAGGTGGGCCGAGAGAACTTTGCTGACATGGGCCTCCAACACTTTGGTCGGCCACAGGAGCAAGGAGATAGGCCGATAGTTTTCAGGTTTCTCTGGATCCAGAGAAGGTTTCTTTAAAATGGGAGAGACCACCGCCCGCTTCCAGCTAGCGGGTACCGTGCCTGACTCCAACGAGATGTTAATCAAGGAGTGTACCACGGCCCGGCCCACGAACGACTGATCTCTAAAAAGAGTCGGTCTGAGCGGATCAGCGGGGGACCCCGATTTAACCTGCTGAGCCAAAAGGTCAAACCCCTCAGATGTCAACGGGGGCAGCACGTGCAAAGTGGTATCTTCATAGATGTTAATCGGAGACTCAACTGAAGGCCCTGTATAGGGGAACGTCTTATAGATGTTTTGGACCTTTTCCAAAAAAAACAGAGCAAGAGCCTCACAGTGAGTGGTAGAGCCAGTCGCCGGGGCACAGGCTCGCTTTGCTAAAAGATCCTTCATCACTTTGAAGATGGTTTTGGAGGGGTTGGAGCTGTTACCGAATTCAGCAGCGTAATAAGCTGCCCGCGCTCGGCAAACAGCCCGATGGTAAGTTTTGACGGAGGCGAGATAAATAGCTTTTTTCCCGTCATCGTACGCCTTCCGCCAAGCCCTCTCCGCTCGCCTACAACTACCCTTGAGTGTACGTAAGGCGCCATCGTACCACGGACTTGAGTCCCTGGAGCTGATCTTACGAGCGGTGATAGGAATAAGGGCGTCAAGCGCCTTGGAGATCCAGGAGCAGAACCTATCGTAACCTGTGTCAACAGCTACCAAAGGTTCTAAAGGCTCCGCGGCGAGGACACAATGTAAGTCCTCTAGCCGTAATTTACTCCAATGCCGCCTCGCGACCAACTTTGCAGGGGGAGTAGTAATCATTCCCGGCAAGGTGGTACAGATGGCAACCAAAGAGTGG
This sequence comes from Lissotriton vulgaris, assembly GCF_964263255.1. Taxonomy (NCBI): domain Eukaryota; kingdom Metazoa; phylum Chordata; class Amphibia; order Caudata; family Salamandridae; genus Lissotriton; species Lissotriton vulgaris. The sequence continues at coordinate 66,137,354 of NC_141685.1, read as the reverse complement.
TCCGTCCAGCCAAGGGGTGTAACGGCAGTGACAGAAGCGTCTGCCAAGTTGGTAAAAAACGGATCTAAAGTATGGCCACCTGTGTGAGTAGGCTGCCGAACCAATTGCACAAGCTGGAGGGCCTCCAAGTCAGCAAGAAGACCGCTTACCGTAGGGATGTTAAGATTATCGAAGTGTAAGTTAAGGTCTCCCAAGATGGAAAAGTTGGGACAACCTACCGCCAAAGAGCTGACCACGTCGGGGAAGGCAGCTCTAAACGCCACATCACTACCAGGGGGGCGATAGACCACCATCCCCGAGAGTGAAAAATGTGGGGTGACCAAAATCTTAAACACCGCACTTTCACACCCCGCAATGGTCAGACCAGACCAGCTACAAGTGAAACTGGAACGCATGGCAAGAGCAATGCCCCCTCCCCTAGTAGATCGATTAAGGGTAAAGACAGAAAAGTCAGAGGGGAATGCCAGATTGATAATAGCCGCATCGTCATCCTTCAGCCACGTCTCTGTGATGGCCACGATGTCCGGGGCCTCCTCCTGTATCAGGTCAAGCACGGCCTGATGATGCTGCACCAGAGACCTGGCATTAAGACTGAAGATGCGAAGGGCATGCGAAGGGCATGCTCAGGGCGATTGCTGCAAAGAGCAACCGTTGGATTTTCATGTACGATCGAGGTTGGAGGATCCAAAGTCCACCTGCCGCAAGTGCAATGATAGGGGCCAACTAAACGATGTATAGGAGGAAGACTGCAACTTACAGTCGAGCGTCCTATGTCCCGCAGAGTTTCGCTGCAGTACACGAACATGGCAGGGAGTGCCGCGACCACCTCTCAGAGACAACAGGTGCCCGCTGCGCCCTGCGCGTCCTTACTGCGGACGGGCGCAGACGGGCAGGACTCAGGCACGACTCCGGCTAAGCGACGGAGTCTTACTGCGCGTTCCCGCTGCGCGGGAAAGGACGACTTTAAATAGGCGAGGCGAATGGCACCACGAGCGAAGAGACGCTCCAAGATGGCGCCCATGCAAAAACCTACACAGCCCAAGGCAAGATGGCGCCCACCGACCCAACCCCGGGACCCGGACCCGCCAAACGGCGGTGCTTTAACTCTTTTATATGCAGGTAAGAGGGCGAGGGACTATTCCCAGATGAGAGCGCCTAAAAACAAGGAACAATCAAATAATAGCAAAGCAAATACAAAACAGGTAATTTAAAAGCAGCGCGACCGCAGTGCGACCTGCAGGAAGCCAGTACCTTGACCAAATGACAAAATCTAAGTCCGCCTTAAATAGGCGAGGCGAATGGCACCACGAGCGAAGAGACGCTCCAAGATGGCGCCCATGCAAAAACCTACACAGCCCAAGGCAAGATGGCGCCCACCGACCCAACCCCGGGACCCGGACCCGCCAAACGCCAGTGCTTTAACTCTTTTATATGCAGGTAAGAGGGCGAGGGACTATTCCCAGATGAGAGCGCCTAAAAACAAGGGACAATCAAATAATAGCAAAGCAAATACAAAACAGGTAATTTATAGCATAGAGTTGAGTAAATTGTTATATACTGGAGTGGCATTTTTTGCAGTACAGCAGAGTGGCGTACCATAGAGTGTTGGAAAGTGTCATAGAGTGGAGTAGAGTGTTGTACAATGGGTTATAAGGGCATACAGTGGAATATATGATTGCATAGAGTAGTGTAGTGTAGGGTCATACAGTGGAATACAGTGGAGTGCAGTATTTGCTAGTGGCACAGAGTGTAGTTGAGTCTTGTAGAGGGGGATGCATTGGATAGAGTAGAGTGTGCTATAGTGGAGTGTTGTACAGTGCCATAGAGTGGGATAAAGTGCCGTACAATGAAGTAGAGTGTTATAGAGTCCAGTGGAGTGGTGTAGCATAGAGTGGACTAGTGTGTTCTAGAGCACCGTGGCATGGAGTTGTGTACACTTAGTGGCATAGTATAAGGTGGAGTAAAGTGCTATAGAGTGGAGTGGTGTTTGGTACAGTGGAGTGGGCTGGTGTGCTGTAGAGTGTCTGTAAGTACAAACAAAAGAAGAGAGGTTACATGTGTCTCAGTAGCCACAGAGACGGAGCCATATAAAGAACAAATTTACACATCCAATTTGGATGGATAGGAAAGCCCTCACACACCGACCTAGTCAGTGTCATGCTTCATCATAGGGCCCCACCTCAGAGGCCGAGTGCCTCTTTGGTGTGCTACGACGCCAGAAGACTTCGGAGCTGGTTGTGTGATAGGGCGTGCAGTGAGGAATAGTTATAAAAATGTCTAAAGGGTATCTGGAAAAAAAAATGTCTTAATAGATCCCTACGACACGGTTAAAATTGGTCATATGTGTCTGAATTTACAGCCAAAGGTAATGGTTTGGTTTTAATTCAGAATTTTAAATCAGTCAACATGTTTCAGCCTTTTAAGTGGTCTTAATTACCTAGGCATTCGACTTTCTAATCGTCCACCCTAACCTGGGGACGTGAAAGTGAAAAAGTAGTGAAAAAGTGCAAAAAGAAAAAGGGGGGGTAAAGAGCTAATAGCCGATTCCCACCACTCCTGATTTAGGAGTATTTCTGCACCTGTTGAAGAAAGAAACACAGACAAACATAAAAGACAAACACGTAATCAATGATAGGTATAAGTCCAATCGTTTGTCCAGAGTGCTCCAAACTGTGGCAAACTAGTGTCAGCAGATAAACACTAAGGTTAACACCATCCATATAACCTTGTAAGGATGATACCACTAGCTCTGGGAAGTGGAGTGTCAAAAGAGTGATTAAAATATGCTAAGTAGCTCGAGGGGAATTAAAATAAAGGTGAAAGTACTCCATAGGAAGGATCAATGGACCAAAGGGTCAGTGACCCCCCCACATAGTTCGTAATCTCAAATCGTTATCTCACTTTAAATTATGGCGCTAGCTGCACCACGGGTCTCGGGAGGGGGGTAGGAGCGTACCTGGCACATCCTGTGGGAGAAAAGGTAAAGATTTGAAAACAATTGCAATCGGTATACTTAGCTTGATAGTATAGGTCGCGTAGTATAGAATCAAGTGGAGGACTCACGCCCTCAACGCTCGCCCCCGCTTCGACACCTAGCTTCTCCTCTCAACCGGACCCCGACGATAGGCAGCGGGGCCGGTTGGTGTGTTTAAAAGGGATTCCATGTAGTTCCGTATACGTACGTGTGGGCGTGGTTGTGCCGCAAAAGAGGCTTGGAGCGCAAATGTCATGACGTTGGTGGGCGAAGCTTGTACTGACATCGAGGCTTGGTTTTCAAAGCCAGTTAGAGCAAGATGACAAATGTCGCTATGGTGACCGATATGATCATTTTGTGGACATAATAGCAGGTGCTGTATTTGAACGCTTCGAAACAAAAAAGCTATGCTGCAGATTGAGGACCCCACGATCGAGTGCGTGAAAGTACTACACAGTGATAAAAAAGAAGGAGGGGGGCAGATTGTAATATGTTGGCTTGGTCTCATTAAAGTAAGACCCAATGAAAATGGGAGATTGATCCAGATCATCGCAGTTGCACCCTGATGATTACAGTACATAACTATATAGGGGCGTGGTTGTGCCGAAAACGAGGCTTGGAGCGCAATGGTCATGACGCCGGTGGGCGTAGCTCGTACTGACATTGAGGCTTTGTTTTGAAAGCCTATTAGAGCCAGATGACGAATGTTGCTATGGTGACCCATATGATCATTTTGCTGAATTAACAGCAAGTGCTGTATTTGAACACTTCGAAAGGCAAAGGCCATGCTACAGATTGAGGACCCCACGATCGAATGCGTGAAAGTCCTGCACAGTGATCAAAAAGAAGGGGGGTGAGGGGGGGGGCACTAGATTCAATCAAATTTGTCAGAAAAAACAGGGATTGAAAAGTGATTCTGTAGTTACAGTTTTAGGGATAATATAATCCACTCATTATCTCAGTACTGTGTTCCATGGTATATCATCGTTCAGTCCCACTAGATTAGTTCCCAAGCAACAAATCCACTGTTGTTCTTTCTCAAACAACCTGTTTGTGATGTTAGTGGTACCAGTGATTACCTCTATGATGGTCCATCTCATGTCATTGGCCGTGTAATTGTTTGACAGGAAGTGACGGCTCAGTTTTGTTGTTTTTTTTTGCATCTAATATTGCTCCTGTGCTCACAAATACGCTGTTTAATTTTGCGAGTGGTCATGCTTATATATCGTAAGGCACAAGGACAGGTGATCAGGTACACAACATTAGTTGAGTTGCAGTTCGATTGTGACACCTGAGTCCAGATCGTCCCTTCCTCCAAGTTGAGTGTTTTTGAAACCTCCGTCAAGTGGCATACACTACAATCTGTGCAGGGGTAATGACCAATGACTTGAGGTAAACCCCATGCCTCCGTGACTGAAGGGATCCTTGAGGGGATCCTTTCTTTGGGGCGAGTGTGGACCAAGGCATCCTTAAGACTTTGTCCTTTCTTTAAAGAAAAAAGAGGCTTTTCCCAGTCTTTTTTGGTAGATTTAATGATGTTCCAGTGCTTGTTTATTGTCTTTTTCATGACGTTAGACAGACAGTTGAAAGTAGTCACACATGTTAGTGGAATTTCATCTGGAGTGTTCATTTTTTCTTCCAACAGTGCGCATCTAGGCTGATTCCGTGCTCTCTTGAACCCCTTGTTGAGAGTTGAGGCTGGGTAACCTCTATCTTTCAGTTTATCGGTTACCTCAGAGGCTTGCTCCTTGAAATCTTTCAGAGTACTACAATTTCTTCTCAGCCTTAGATACTGCCCGTATGGAAGATTCTCCTTCAAAGGGCGGGGGTGGAAGCTGGTGAACTCAAGTAAATTGTTTTTAGCTGTGGGTTTGCAGTGGGTTTTCGTGATTAGACTTGTACCGGAAACAGAGATCACTACATCAAGGAAGATGATTTCAGTTTTGCTGGTGGTATGTGTGAACCTGAGGTTGTGGTCTAGAGTATTGATCCATATTAAGAAGGATTGAAGGTCTCTATCATTGCCTGTCCACAATAGCAAAATATCATCAATGTAGCGCTTCCATAAAAGTATGGAACCCGCGAATTCTGTGGATGCCGGTAAGATATGTTTAGATTCAAAGTCTGCCACATAGAGTCCAGCTACACTTGGGGCAAATGTACTGCCCATAGATGTACCCGAGCATTAAAGGAACAATTGATTCTTGAAGGAAAAATAATTTTCCTTGAGCGCTATAGTGGCACACTGGATTATGAATGATTTCGGTGTTTGGTAATTCCAGTCAATGGAGTTAAGTGACTGCTCCAGGACACTGATGGTATCGTCCTGGGGGATTCTCGTATGGAGACTCTCAACATCCAGTGTCACCAGTGTAATGGAGTTCTCTACAAAGGTGACATCAAGTAGGAGCTGTAATAGGTTTTTAGTATCTCTGAGGTAGGTTGGGGTCGACTGCACAATAGGTTTAAGAAATTGGTCCTAAAATCTAGATAAAGGTTCTAGAAAAGAACCTATTCCTGATACTATAGGTCGACCAGGAGGAGGGAGCTTGTTTTTATGCATCTTAGGCAGTGTGTAAAAGTATGGAATCACATCACTGCTACTGTCCAAAAAATCAGCCTCATTCTTAGACAGGTGACCACTTTCTTCTGCTTGTCTCACTAGAGGGGTGATCTTCCTGGTTAGATTCACGGTTGGGTCCATAGTTAGGGGGGTGTAGTTCCTGTTGTCTCGCAGTAGATCCTCACAAACCTTGTCATATTCTTTGGTATTCTGTATCACAATGCCACCACCCTTGTCTGCTGGTTTTATGGTTATGGCTGTGTCATTCTGTAATTGTTGTAAGGCTTGGTATTCTGCACTGGTGAAATTACCAAATGTCCTTGGATTTTGGCAAGCCTCCAGGTCTTTAAACACCGCTTCTTCAAATGCGACGATAGCCGCTGGCACAGTGTGTGGAGGGGGGATAAAGGTGGAGTTAGGTCTCAAGCCAGTATCACCTTTACATAATGACTCATTCGGATCTGTTTTCTCTTCAAAAAAAGGCTTTCAGTTTTAACTTACGAAAAAAGGCTGCAAGTTCACAATGCAATTTAAATTTATCAGGTCTGGCTGTAGGGACAAAACCTAGGCCTTTTTCCAGAACCTGTGTCTCAATAGGTGTCAGTATACTGTCAGACAGGTTGGTCACTAGGCTTACACTCTGCTCGTTCCTTGTTGCGGATTGTTGCTGCGGGTGTGATTTGCTACAGGATCTACCTCTTCCCAGGAGACCTGGTTGTTGCCCTTCCTTCTCCCTCTCCCCCTCTGGTCGCTCTCTAAAAAAGACGGTCGGTACTGGTTTCGGAAGTTCATGGGAGGCATAAAGCCAGGGTTCCAACCCATAAATGGGTATAGTGGTTGTTGATATGGGTAGGAATGGGGATTCATCCCCATCTGAGGTGGTTCCTGCCACTGTTGATGTTGATTATGATAACCAGACCTTCCTCTGTTGGTCCTATTGCCACAATTGCCTCTCCTTTTTCTTGAATTGGAGGAGTCATTACTCGATCCACTGCTGTGTGAAGAATCATCATCCGAGTAATCGGATTTGCTCGCATTCTTTGTTGGGGGGTATAAGAAGCTGCGGAGTAGGGATAAACCTTCTCAAAATCAAATTTCTTTTGGTCTTTTTGTAATTTACTTGCCTTAGATTGCATGAGATTGTCTTTGTATTCATTAAGTTCCTTGTTTAACTCATCCAGCCTTTTCTTATACCCTGTTATTGTTGCCTTGAACTGTGATTCAGTTTCTCTGATTTCAATCATTAATGTTTCAGAGAGTCTGAGCGCTGTTTTTATACTTAAGACGAGCCAATCCCGCGTGCAGTGCCACGCGATCATGGCCCAGTCCTTTCTAAATGTGGCATCGTTCAGGAAAATTCGAGGGGCATTGGTGACAAGCAAGCCCCTCGGTGCTGTGTTCGAGATAAGGTACTGCTTCAGTAAAGTTGTAAATGCAAGGTTAACATGTCTTGAGCCCATCTATCGGTCCTGTAGGATTGTCAATGCAAAAGATTTTATATCTTTATGTATAAAGCCACCTAACGAATATGTTTGCTATAGAATTTTTAAGTTTTTGAAAATTTCATTGAAAATGTATTAATTTGTATGAAAAACTAAATGTATATTTTAATCAATTTTGTGGTCCTCAAAAGAGTACCGAAACAAAATAAAATTTTTGACTTTGACTTTTGACTTGCTTCAGTAAAGTACCATGTAAAATGGTATGTATGTATTCCCGTTTCTTCTCTGACAGTGTTTCCCACTCGGTGGTATTTGCTATGGCTTGGGATATGTGTGGGTCTGCGAATAAAGATGGATCAGACATGAGTGCTTTTACTTCTGACTCAGAATATGTCAGGTCCAAGTTCGACATGGTTGCAGCCAGGGAAGGAGAAGGGAGTACGTTTATAAAACAAGCAGTGGTGATGGGAAATTTTACCACGCCAGAGGTTAAGACCAAACTCTCACAGCTGTGCGCTGCTAAATACAAAGAATCTGTAAGTGTCTGTAAGTGTCATAGAGGGGGAGCAGAGTAGAGTGTCACAGAGTGGATTAAAGTGTTGTACAGTGAAGTGGCATAGAGTAGAGTGCGGTACAGTATGGTAGAGTGGAGTGTAATACACTGTAGAAGAGTTGAGTGGCATAGAGTAGCGTACAGTGCAGTGACGTAGAGTACAGTAGTGGAGCAGAGTGAATTACACTGCAGTAGTGTCTCACAGAATAGCGTATATTAACTGGGGTGGAGCGGTGAAGAGGGAGTTGCACAGAGTGTCAGAGTGGAGTAGACTGTCGTAAATTAGAGTGCTGTACAGCAGCATTGAGAGGAGTTCATTGTTGTACAGTGTAGTGCTATACAGGGAAGTATAATGTGGCACACAGTGCAGTAGAAGTGCAATGACGAGGAGTGGAATAAACTAGAGTACAGGGGTGTGGTGTAGAGTGGAGTGGAGCGGTGTACAAAGGCATAGATTAGAATTTAGTGACAGCCAGTGGATTAGCGTACAGTATAGTGGTATACACTGAAAAAGGGTACAGTGGAGCACAGTGGAGTGGTGTGGTGTACACTTGAGTGCCTTAGAGTGGAGTGGTGTACAGTGTAAGAGGGTACACTGGAGGGGAATAGAGTGGAGTGGCCGAAGGGTGGAGTAGGGTAGAGTTGATTGGCAGAGAGTGTAGTAGCGTACACTGGAGTGTGGTAGAGTGAGGTACAAGATAGTGGCGTACAGTGGAATAATGTACACCAGGGTGGAATAAAGGAGAGTGGGGTAGCGTGGAATAGCATAGAGTGGTGCACAGTGTGGTGAAGTGTTGTACAGGGGAGTGGGGTAGACTATAGTGCCACCTAGAATAATAGCGTACTGTGGAGCTGCATACAGTGAAATAGCTTACAGTGGCGTGGTTAAGAGGAGAGTGGCATCGAGTGGAGTGTCACACAGTGAAATAGCGAACAGTCCAGTGTTGTACATTGAAGTGGCGTAGAATGGCACAGAGTGGACAAGCGTAGAGTTAAGGGTCATAGAGTGGAGTTGCCTAGAGTAGAATATTGTACAGTGGAGAGTTGTGGAGAGGAGTGGGGTAGAGTGGAGGGTGGTACAGTAGAATAGCATACAGTGGGTTGGTCAAGAGGAGAGTGGCGTAGAGTGGAGGGTCACACAGTGAAATAGCGTAGAGTCCATTGTTGTACATTGAAGTGGCCTAGAGTATAGGGGCATAGCGTGGACATGTTTAGAGTGTTAGATCGTAGAATGGAGTTGCATTGAGTAGAATAGCGTACTGCGGAGAGTGGAGTAGTGTAGATTGGAGTGGGGTAGAGTGGAGTACAGTGGAATAGCATGGAGTGGAGTAGGGTATAGTGTATTAGCATACATTGAGGTGGCTAAGCATAGAGATGAGAAAACTGTTATGAATTGGAGTGGTGTCAGGGAGGGACTGGTCAGATAAGGAATGGGAGAGGATCCTGGAAGGCCCACGACACATACCCCGCAACTCGAGATTCAAAATAATACAATTTTACATCATACACAGGGCGTATCTGTCCCCGGACAAGATCAACCGTTATTTCGGCCTGGATACCTCCAGCTGCCCACGATGCGCGCTGCTGAATGCAGATCTCCTACATATGCTGTGGACATGTCCCGAACTGCTGACGTACTGGCATGATGTCACTGCATTGTTGACGAAAGGGACGGCACTGGAACTTCGTCACGACTGGGACACCTGTGTGCTGGGCCTGATTAACAGAACAAAACACAACAAGGCCCATACCAGGTTCTGGGATCTGGGACTGATAACCGCCAGATGACTCATAACACGACACTGGAAAGACACGGACCCACCACAGACGAAAAGCTGGTGTGCCTCCCTCACCTACTGGGCGACTGCAGAGGGCACAGTGTTACGCAGGGAAGAAACCGCGGGACGGAGAGCCATCCCGATAGCCCAGATTTGGGAGGGCATCCTACAAGCATTCACCAAGGCCTGCCACGACAAAGGGGTGATGTAGGCTGGACGACAACCCGCCCGCCCCCAGAAATAGGGTGTAGGGACACATCTGGGAAGAATGATGCATAGCAATAATGAGAAACCAGAGCCGCACACATACAGACAAGAGCCACCGCCCCTGCGGACTCTCTCCCCCCCGACCCCCTCTCCTTTCCCCCCCTTCCCCCCTGCCCCCCCCCACGCTCCTCCCTCCCTCCCCCCCCCCCAGTCGGAAGGAGCCACATACGCGACCGACCCCAACGGAGCAACCCCGCCCCAGGCCTTGTAGTCTACACACACCGCCCGAACCGTTGCCCCGCAAATGCCTGACGCCTCCACCCTGCATTGCCACACTACCTGGACCTTGCACGGCAGGACCCACACTGCAGCACCCCCTTCCCCCCCCCTCGAGTTAAGGTTCCTTACACCCCCAATTTCTTTCCTATTTCCTCCATTGGATCAGAGGTAGTTTCTGCAGACTGTCGCCCCCCCAGTTGACTACGCTGCATCTGCCTTTCTCAAAATGTTTTTCTGCACCTGACAAGCAAGCACAAGGCTGTAACCCACATGACGATCCCTGCCGCAACTCTCTACCACACCATGACAACACTCTGAGTGTACTAGCCACCCACGGCACTCACATACGCCGCCCAGAGTCGGACATGGTCGGTAACACTCACCATTGAGAAACAACACATTGCATCACTGGCCGGAGGGTTGTGGGCAACAGCGGGACAGCCGGCCAGAGGCACACCTGCATTGAAGGGATGGGCAAGATACTCTGGTGGGATGGACACCGCAAAATATGTTGTAGTGCAATGAAAGAGTGTCATTTATAGTGAACGTTGAGACTGTCCCCATTACAGCTGATTGCGTTATTCGCTAATGATTGCATTTATTGGGTTTTCAGCCGTCATCAACATTCGCACAGATATTGTACGAGCTGCTTAATTCACTGTTTCCCTTTCAAATTATGCTCAAAAGAAAAGTAACTGTATGTCAAGTGTTTCAATAAAACATATTTAATTAAAAAAAAATGAATTGGAGTGGTGTCTCATACAGAAGAGAGGAATGCTCTGTTGTACAATGTCGGAAACTGTTGTAGAGTGTAGAGGAGTTGTACAATGTATGGGGAAATAGTTGAGTACAAATTTGGACAGTGGAGTGTACAGGAATAGAGTGGAGTACGGTCTTATAGAGTGGCATAGAGTGTAATAGAGTTGTGTAGAGTGAAGGAGAGTACACTGGAGTGACAAAGAATGGAGTACAGTATAGTGGAGCGGCATAGAGTAGAATGGCGTACACTGGAGTGTTGTAGAGTGGCGAAGCATACAGCGGAGTAGCGTACAGTAGAGTGGCATATAGTGGAGTGGCATAGAGTGGACAGTTGTAGAGTGGAGTGGCATACAGTGTAAAAGTCAATCAATCAATCAATCAATCAATCAAAGCATTTATATAGCGCACTACTCACCCAGAAAGTCTCAAGGCGCTAGGGGAGGGGGGTCCGCTACTGCTCGAACAGCCAGGTCTTGAGTTGCTTCCTGAAGGCGAGGTGGTCCTGGGTCAGGCGGAGGTGGGTCGGGAGGGAGTTCCATGTCTTGGCGGTGAGGTAGGAGAAGGACCGTCCCCCTGTGGTGGCTCCTCGGATGCGGGGGACGGCGGCGAGGGCGTGGCCGGTCGATCGGAGCTGGCGTTTGGGAGCGTAGAAGTTGAGGCGGCTGTTGAGGTATTCTGGGCCTTGGTTGTGTAGGGCTTTGTGTGCGTGGGTGCATAGTGTTGTAGCAAACAGTGGAGAGGTGTACAGTGAAATGACTTCCAATGAAATACCATAGAATAGAGTAGCGTAAATTGGAGTGAGGTAATGTGAACCAGCATGATGTGGAGAGGTGTCGAGTGAAGTGGCGTCCAATGGATAAGCATATAATGGAGTGGTGTAGAGCGGAGAGGGGCACAGTGGAGTGGAGTTCCATACAGTGCAATAACGTAGAGTGGAGGGGCATATCATTGAGTAGAATAATGAATACTGTAATCTTCAGAGATTCCACGAAGTGCTCTATCAGTTGTCCTTTTAGTGTTGACCCAAGGACATTGAGTAGGAGCTTCTTGGCCTAAACCTGTGGGACATCCCTGTGCCTGCTCCTCCGACCATGCCTAACCCATTGTGAGAAGTTGGCCTGATATGTGGTGTTTCCAATTCTGGAACCACCTTGTATCAGTCCAAACAATCCCTTATGGTGTCTGGTTGTAAGTCAACCTTGTAGACAAGCTATCCTAGGGGTAGCATGGACTAAGCAGCCTTAAAGGCTTAACTTAAGAGGTCGTGTTAAGCGAGCTGTTTTACCACATACAATCCTGTAATACCAAATGAAAGGACACCACACAAGTATATATTATAAAAATATATGTGTTTATTTCTAAATTAATCCCCAGTACTCTTTATGAGTAAAGGGGAACAAGAGGTAAATCAAAAGCACAGTATAACATTTAAAGTTGCACAATTATGGATGAGGGCGGGTGGCCACTCAAACCATATACTAAAAAAGTGGTATAAGAGATACCAATCGAACAGTGGTTAGGCCTAGGGCCTAGAGAATCGCTGGGAGCAGTCAGGACTAGCAATGCTGAAGTCGGGAGAGGCCCGCAGAATTCGGGTGCAGCACGTAAAGTGCGGCTTGCACCAATGCAATGTCAATGGTGCGTAAAAGTTACACAAAGTTACTTTAAAGATACTTCCGCTGAACCTAGAGGAACAAAACTTAAGACACAGACCCTAGAGGTGTGTACCAACGTGGGCACACCGGCGTTGCAATGTTACCTCACCCACAGGAAGTGGGTGCACAGGGTCGAAGTGGCGTCGGGTTTTGACACGCAGGCTCTTGGTGCTTGGAGCTGGAGAAGCTGCAGGCGATGGGAAGCAGAAGTGTCCAGTGTGATTCAAGGGTGGATCGAAGTCGAGATGAATCTGAAAGCAGAGGGGACAGAGTCTGGGTCACTCAGCAGTGACCAGGGTGCAACCAGGACGGAACGAGGCAATGTCGGGCGCAATCAGATGGTTGTTGAGAGGCTTCTCTCCGCTGTCACGTGGGCTCTGGGGCATCTGCGACGTCCAGGAGCAGGTCACGATCTGTCCCATGCAGGTTCTCGCCGCCAGCACCATCGGCTTCAAGATTGCAGCAAACAGCACTTGGCAAAAGCAACCCACGCGGAACCGGGAGATTGCTTCTCACTCAAACCAGGAGGGTCACAGTGGGGGCTCCTTTTCACAGGAGCTGGTGCAGATCTGGAGCAACCAGAAAAGCAAGTCGGTTTTGGGTTTTCGTCGGCACAGGGGCCACAAGCCAGCTGGCAAGTGACCGGGCCAACGCGTCAAGCCAACACAAGCAGAGGGGCCCCACGCAGCACTCGTCAAGTGTGGAGGGGGTAGCTTTGGTGCAAGTGTAGCTCAGGGTTGGGGCTTCTCAAACCCCGGTGTACAGCTGCGAGGGTCACTCGTGGGCTGCACGGTCAGCGTTTTGTGGCCTTTTCAAGATGGCATGCCCCACGCTTCCGGTCGCCTCCACGGGTCTCAGCTCTGCAGGGACTGTGGATCGAGCTGGAGGAAGGCAGGCAAGCTTGATCTCGTCAATCTTTGTCACTCGAGTTCCGGCGGGAACTGCAACAAAGCAAGGGTCGAGGTGCTGGGTGGTACCTGTTTGCACAGGGTTTTCACTCCTTGACCACAAGGGAGATTCTTCAGTCTTCTACGTTGAGTAGGATGTCGAAGGGTCCAGAGTTTGTTTCTTATGTTTCTTCAGGATTATCTGAGTTGCATTGGCACTGCTCCCACTCTTATTCCAATCTGAGGGTGGATCTCCTGCTAGGTCCCTCCCTATGGGTGGGACCAGGAAGGGGGGCGGTTACACCCCCTTTACTTTGTCCAGGTCACACTGGAGCTGGGGCTGGTGTGCCCCAGAACCGGTTTGACCGGATTATGCAAGGGGAAGCCTTGTGCCCCCCAGGCACTGTCTGGTTTCTTTCAAACCTCCCTGCTACAATCCACTATCTCCTGTCTGGGGTGGTGTGACACCTCCCTGCGACAGGAAAGCCTTTGTCCAGGCCTCCTCTGCTGAGTTTCGGTCAGCAGCAGGAGGTCAGACATGTGTCTGTGGCAGAAGCATCCATTTTGTGGATATGAGGCTCTTTTAAAAATCAACCGCGTTTTAGCAAAAGTAACATGTCGTCCCCTCTAGAGGGGTGAAATGCTACCCCGGTCGCCAGGACTGGCGAGGGGGTCGTATTCCAATTCGTATGACACCTTACACGACATGTTTTGATAAAGCCAAACCAAAGTTGACATATAACCGCGAGGATTATAATGCACTTAATAGTATATGGTTTGGCATTATCCCGGAACAGCTAAGGGAATTGGTCCCAACAGCTGCAGACAGGCTCAGCTCATGCTAGAGCACCATCTCACATTAAACCACGCACTCTGCCTTCAGGATTGTTAAGGCCTGCCATAGGAGTGGCTCACAGGTTTATATGTGTCCAGATAGGTTTAGATATAGGCATACTATATCTAAGCAAGGGGTGATTACACCACCTTGCCCCAGCTGAGTGATCAGCCAGTTGGGTCAATTTTAGATAGCCAGCCAGGGGTGGCAAAAGATATGCTGCAGCCACTGGTAGGCCTTGGATGCACCTATGCCCTGGGCACCTATAGTGCTCTGTACAGGGGCTGATAAGGTGACCCAAGCCAATCTAGTTATGCACCTAGGGTACATGGAATCCATTTTACAGAGAGAGCAGATAGCCTGGGGCCCTGATTAGCAAGGAACCAGGCCAACTGAGTTGAAAACCAGCTAAACATAAGGCAAAAAATTTGGGGTAACCATAGTCAGGTAGCCACCTTCTTACACCCATGCAGACCTCGCACTTTCGCGTTGTGAGGCTCCCTATCTCCTCTTCTCCTGTTTCTCCCCGCTGTCGCTCTAACACCTCTCTCACTCTTGCTCTGCTCACTCTCCATTTTCTGGTGCTTGCTGCTGTTTCTCTCTTAGTGTCTCACTTTTGTTTTTGTTTTGTCTTTCCTTTGACTCTGTTCCATCTGCCTGTGTTTGCGCTTCTGCCTCGCTTATTTTTTTAATCTAAAAGCTTTACCTTTATCTTTTTTGAATTTATTGCATGGTTTTCGGCCTCTCTGTGCCCTTTTTGCTCCTCTCCCTGGTTTTGCTGTGCCTATCACTCTTTTTCTAAATCTCTTTTTTGCTCATCTCGCTTGTTTTCCACTCATTATTTTCTCCAATTTTGCTCCCCTCACCATGGAAGTAAGCCCCTTCATCCTCCTTAGAGACCCACATTTCCACCTGGAAGACAACATCAATCCGAACACGTCTTTGCTGGAAGACTTGGCCAACCACAGGCTCCCCAGACATGTGGAAGGGCCCACTCAGGCCCCTGGACACCTCGTGGACTCAATATTCACCATTCCTAGTCCATTTCCACATATAAATGTAAATGTAGTGCATTTATATAGCGCTCCGAATCACCCCCGAAGAGGTCTCTCAAGCGCTGTGCACATACCGCTGTGGAACCCTTCCTGGCCTTTCCCTGTGAAGTGCCCACTCCTGGGCACCCCCAAGGTGAAGCCAGGCATCCTAGAACTGTTGGGGCCATTGTGGAGATTAAGCAAGCTATTGCCCAGAGTTGCAGAGTGGGACCCAAGATTAGAATAAGCACCGAGACGAGAATGATCAGGTCCGGGGAAATTGAGCCCAAGACCCGCCGAGGCGGGAATTGAACCCTGGTCCGGGCTAGACCTCTGCATCAGGGTCTCCCGCTCTAACCATTGAGCCACACTTCTCCACATACAAATGCTGCCGCCAAATCCATATATACCAAGACTATAATAAGGTCTCAAAAGAATCCTGGATGTCCAAGCTCCAACTTCAATGACGACCACGCATGTGATGATAACTTTGCACCTCTCAAACCAAACACAAAAGGAGCAGCTGCAAAGCAGCTGTACATGCAAGAGGTCAGGATGAGTGAGCGCCACAGCCAGCAATGAGAATCAGCTCTCTGACTACCACCAGCGCCACAGCCAGCAATGAGAATCAGCCCTCTGGCTACCACCAGCGATACAGCCAGCAATGAGAATCAGCCCTCTGACTACCACCAGCGCCACAGCCAGCAATGAGAATCAGCCCTCTGACTACCACCAGCGATACAGCCAGCAATGAGAATCAGCCCTCTGACTACCACCAGCGCCACAGCCAGCAATGAGAATCAGCCCTCTGACTACCACCAGCGCCACAGCCAGCAATGAGAATCAGCCCTCTGGCTACCACCAGCGATACAGCCAGCAATGAGAATCAGCCCTCTGACTACCACCAGCGCCACAGCCAGCAATGAGAATCAGCCCTCTGACTACCACCGGCGATACAGCCAGCAATGAGAATCAGCCCTCTGACTACCACCGGCGATACAGCCAGCAATGAGAATCAGCCCTCTGACTACCACCAGCGATACAGCCAGCAATGAGAATCAGCCCTCTGACTACCACCAGCGCCACAGCCAGCAATGAGAATCAGCCCTCTGACTACCACCAGCGATACAGCCAGCAATGAGAATCAGCCCTCTGACTACCACCGGCGATACAGCCAGCAATGAGAATCAGCCCTCTGACTACCACTGACGATACAGCCAGCAATGAGAATCAGCCCTCTGACTACCACCAGCGCCACAGCCAGCAATGAGAATCAGCCCTCTGACTACCACCAGCGCCACAGCCAGCAATGAGAATCAGCCCTCTGACTACCACCAGCGATACAGCCAGCAATGAGAATCAGCCCTTTGACTACCACCAGCGATACAGCTAGCAATGAGAATCAGCCCTCTGACTACCACCGGCGATACAGCCAGCAATGAGAATCGGCCCTCTGACTACCACCAGCGATACAGCCAGCAATGAGAATCAGCCCTCTGACTACCACCGGCGATACAGCCAGCAATGAGAATCAGCCCTCTGACTACCACCAGCGATACAGCCAGCAATGAGAATCAGCCCTCTGACTACCACCAGCGCCACAGCCAGCAATGAGAATCAGCCCTCTGACTACCACCAGCGATACAGCCAGCAATGAGAATCAGCCCTCTGACTACCACCAGCGATACAGCCAGCAATGAGAATCAGCCCTCTGACTACCACCGGCGATACAGCCAGCAATGAGAATCAGCCCTCTGACTACCACCGGCGATACAGCCAGCAATGAGAATCAGCCCTCTGACTACCACCAGCGCCACAGCCAGCAATGAGAATCAGCCCTCTGACTACCACCGGCGATACAGCCAGCAATGAGAATCAGCCCTCTGACTACCACCGGCGATACAGCCAGCAATGAGAATCAGCCCTCTGACTACCACCGGCGATACAGCCAGCAATGAGAATCAGCCCTCTGACTACCACCAGCGCCACAGCCAGCAATGAGAATCAGCCCTCTGACTACCACCGGCGATACAGCCAGCAATGAGAATCAGCCCTCTGACTACCACCGGCGATACAGCCAGCAATGAGAATCAGCCCTCTGACTACCACCGGCGATACAGCCAGCAATGAGAATCAGCCCTCTGACTACCACCGGCGATACAGCCAGCAATGAGAATCAGCCCTCTGACTACCACCGGCGATACAGCCAGCAATGAGAATCAGCCCTCTGACTACCACCAGCGATACAGCCAGCAATGAGAATCAGCCCTCTGACTACCACCAGCGAAACAGCCAGCAATGAGAATCAGCCCTCTGACTACCACCAGCGATACAGCCAGCAATGAGAATCAGCCCTCTGACTACCACCAGCGATACAGCCAGCAATGAGAATCAGCCCTCTGACTACCACCGGCGGTACAGCCAGCAATGAGAATCAGCCCTCTGACTACCACCGGCGATACAGCCAGCAATGAGAATCAGCCCTCTGACTACCACCGGCGATACAACCAGGAATGAGAATCAGCCCTCTGACTACCACCAGCGATACAGCCAGCAATGAGAATCAGCCCTCTGACTACCACCGGCGATACAGCCAGCAATGAGAATCAGCCCTCTGACTACCACCAGCGAAACAGCCAGCAATGAGAATCAGCCCTCTGACTACCACCAGCGATACAGCCAGCAATGAGAATCAGCCCTCTGACTACCACCAGCGATACAGCCAGCAATGAGAATCAGCCCTCTGACTACCACCGGCGATACAGCCAGCAATGAGAATCAGCCCTCTGACTACCACCGGCGATACAGCCAGCAATGAGAATCAGCCCTCTGACTACCACCGGCGATACAACCAGGAATGAGAATCAGCCCTCTGACTACCACCAGCGATACAGCCAGCAATGAGAATCAGCCCTCTGACTACCACCGGCGATACAGCCAGCAATGAGAATCAGCCCTCTGACTACCACCGGCGATACAGCCAGCAATGAGAATCAGCCCTCTGACTACCACCGGCGATACAGCCAGCAATGAGAATCAGCCCTCTGACTACCACCGGCGATACAGCCAGCAATGAGAATCAGCCCTCTGACTACCACCGGCGATACAGCCAGCAATGAGAATCAGCCCTCTGACTACCACCGGCGATACAGCCAGCAATGAGAATCAGCCCTCTGACTACCACCAGCGATCTGAGCAACCAAACGCTGCCCGCCTGCAGACCGGAGGAAGTAACTAAGTACAGTTATTATGCATGATTAATTAAAACCGTTGCATACACACGATAATAAGATTTCATAATAATACAATAAATAAAACAGTGCTTCAAAGATCATCAAAGTGTATTATTTTTAAAGCTCGCATTTGGAGGTGGCTCTCTTTGACTATTCCAAAGTGCAGGGGCTGTACCAATTTTAGCGGTCATAGTTTTATGTCCTATGAAAGGATGCGTTTCTTGTGCTTACAGTCTTCGCCGAGTCGGTTATGGTCATATGTCCATGAGGTGCAGTGGTGGGAGCTGACTAGGACAAGGGGCGATGACCGACCAGCCCATCTCTTTTTCATTAAGGCAAGGGCCACTTGCGATGCATGTTTGAGTCTCACAGTTCATATGTCAAAGAATGTTGTGAGCCGGCAGTTTAGCTGCGTCTCAGCTGGATAAAAGCATTGTTTTACTTCCTGCCTACACGTCCTGATTCCATTCTGCTTGAATATTGGTCCAAGTAGAATTCTTCTTATGTCCTTTAGGTTGGGGCAAATGCAGATGACGTGCACCAGATCTTCATCTCCTCTTGCGCATAAACTGCAGGATTGCGGTCCTGAGCTCCTTTCCCATGGCGGAAGGTGTAGGAGAATCGGGTAATTGTCCAGTCGCAACTTTAGGAATTTTTCTTTTGTCCTTGCTTTGATTCCCATTTTCAAGTAAGGTTGTGGTTTGAGAACTTCGCAGTCACTAAGCACTATCCAACCATGTGCCTTGTCTTCTAGAACAGATCCGTTCTTTGTTACCTTTGTCACAATCTTTTTATACGCTGGTGACCTGTGGGCGTATCCCAGAGGTTGATCAGTCCCAGTAGCTTTAGGGAGTCAAATAGGAACGTCCTAGCAGGTCATTTTTTTGTGATGAGATAGCTCGCTCCAAAGGTGCAAGTTTAATAACCTGCCCCTGCGCTACATATATTGTGCCAACTTTTTATGTATGCGCCTTTCCTTTACACAATTTTTTTTTCTCCAAAACAAATTTTATTAAGTTTGCATGGTACCCCCGCCCTGCATATAATCATAATAATACGGAATTTTGTAAAGCGCGAACAGCTACCTCGCGAGGAGGTGTCCCGGCGCTAGATGAACAAGGTAGATTTTGACCATGCGGACTAGAAGTGGCAACGTCTACCGCGGTTGGGCAAATAGCCAGGTTTTCACCAGGTATACACATTACCACATCGGATAAGTCAAGAGTACAAAGTTCGCATACCTGATCAATGTCATCGGGAGGGATGTTCCCTTCCATAGTTGTGCCACATACCTCTTAGCTACGGTCAGGGTCAGGGATAATAAATGTTGCTTATACTGATTTACCGCAATCCCATTGGTGCTGTGCAATAAAAATAACTTGGGTTCGAATGGGAGATCCCAGGACAACACCTCACCCAAGCAGGCCACAACCGTATGCCAGAAATGCTGTAATGCGGTAATGCTGTACAGTCTCATACTGTTTGAAAAAACGTCCCCTCATCTCTGCCGCAATGCAGACATTGGGCGATTGGATGACTCCCATCGTCTTAAGGCGGAGACGGGTATAATGCACTCGATGTACGTATTTAATTTGTATGAGGCAGTATTGAGAGGAGGCAGCGGTGCCCCGCAGACTAGCAATAGCCTCTGTGGGATCTGTGACCCCGAGATCCACGGGTGAGTCATAAACAAGCATTTACAATGCAATAGGTCTTGCAATGACATTGTTTTGAGCTATTGGCATTGATTTTGTTTCCCCTTCGTAAAGCATTAATCAAGTAATGGCGTTGTAAATGACAATGTCTTTTACCCCCTTTGACAATGTTTAATTGTACATCCAATCAGACTCCCTACCACTGACGTCAGTCTGGAGACCACTACATTTTACTAGCTAGTATCAGCCACACAGGTTGCAAAAATCCTTCCAACTGGGAGCAAGCGCGTCACGGAATAGGGTTCAGTGTACGGTGTCCGTGAAAGAAATGAGTCACTGCCTGCAATAAAGGTGAGGTGTGAAAATGCGCCACTGTGCACTTAAGTATCAATCACGGGCGAAGCAGAGCAAAGATGAACCCGCATTTTCACATCACATCGACGGACACTCGCACCAAGAGTGTGCGGCCAGCCTTGGGTTTGCGTGGCTTTTCATATCCGCTGATCTGCCGCAGGGTAGGTGATGCCACGGTCTACATATAACAGACGCAAGAGTGCACACACTGCGTCGATTCATATCAGCAAATGATGCTTTCATCCGTCTCATTCGCGGGGGGCCTCAAAAATGGGGTCCGTTGGGTTTTCTGCATTCCGCTACCTACCAAACATAGCTGGCAGCTCACGGCCGTGCAATGAAAGTGTTTTTTATTGTTGTCCCTGACGGGTTATATGCTAAATGCTGCGGGTCCAAATGTTTTGTGACACTGTGCTGTTTTCTGCCACTAAAACAGTGCAATATCAGGGCACATTATACTTGAAAACCAGCAAAAACACTGATAGTTTTGTAAGTGTGCATATGGGGACCCCTGGTGGTCATGTCTGGGTCATGCATTGCTCTTACCTGAAGCTGCGTCGTAGGATGCTTGTTCTCAGAGGCTTTGCTGTTTCTGCGGGGTCCCTGCCGCAGCAGTGACAGACATCACTCAGGTGTCTGTGGTGAGGGGCTGCTGCGGGGTCCCTGCCGCAGCAGAGACAGACATTACTCAGGTGTCTGCGGTGAGGGGCTGCTGCGGGGTCCCTGCTGCAGCAGTGACAGACATCACTCAGGTGTCTGCGGTGAGGGGCTGCTGCGGGGTCCCTGCCGCAGCAGTGACGGGCATCACTCAGCTGTCTGCGGGAGGGGCTGCTGCGGGGTCCCTGCGGCAGCAGTGACAGACATCACTCAGGTGTCTGTGGTGAGGGGCTGCTGCGGGGTCCCTGCCGCAGCAGAGACAGACATTACTCAGGTGTCTGCGGTGAGGGGCTGCTGCGGGGTCCCTGCTGCAGCAGTGACAGACATCACTCAGGTGTCTGCGGTGAGGGGCTGCTGCGGGGTCCCTGCCGCAGCAGTGACGGGCATCACTCAGCTGTCTGCGGTGAGGGGCTGCTGTGGGGTCCCTGCTGCAGCAGTGACGGGCATCAATCAGGTGTCTGCGGTGAGGGGCTGCTGCGGGGTCCCTGCCGCAGCAGTGACGGGCATCACTCAGGTGACTGCGGTGAGGGGCTGCTGCGGGGACCCTGCCGCAGCAGTGACAGACATCACTAAGGTGTCTGCGGTGAGGGGCTGCTGCGGGGTCCCTGCCGCAGCAGTGACAGACATCACTCAGCTGTCTGCAATGAGGGGCTACTTCAGGTGTCTGCGGTGAGGGGCTGCTGCGGGGTCCCTGCTGCAGCAGTGACAGACATCACTCAGCTGTCTGCTGTGAGGGGCTGCTGCGGGGTCCCTGCCGCAGCAGTGACAGACATCACTCAGCTGTCTGCTGTGAGGGGCTGCTGCGGGGTCCCTGCCGCAGCAGTGACGGGCATCACTCAGGTATCTGCGGGAGGGGCTGCTGCGGGGTCCCTGCAGCAGCAGTGACAGGCATCACTCAGCTGTCTGCGGTGAGGGGCTGCTGCGGGGTCCCTGCCGCAGCAGTGACAGACATCACTCAGCTGTCTGCGGTGAGGGGCTG
The DNA here is from genome assembly GCF_964263255.1 of Lissotriton vulgaris. Taxonomy (NCBI): domain Eukaryota; kingdom Metazoa; phylum Chordata; class Amphibia; order Caudata; family Salamandridae; genus Lissotriton; species Lissotriton vulgaris. The sequence goes on along the minus strand of NC_141685.1, from coordinate 66,115,510 downwards.
CTGTGGGGTCCCTGCTGCCGCAGTGACGGGCATCAATCAGGTGTCTGCGGTGAGGGGCTGCTGCGGGGTCCCTGCCGCAGCAGTGACGGGCATCACTCAGGTGACTGCGGTGAGGGGCTGCTGCGGGGACCCTGCCGCAGCAGTGACAGACATCACTAAGGTGTCTGCGGTGAGGGGCTGCTGCGGGGTCCCTGCCGCAGCAGTGACAGACATCACTCAGCTGTCTGCAATGAGGGGCTGCTTCAGGTGTCTGCGGTGAGGGGCTGCTGCGGGGTCCCTGCTGCAGCAGTGACAGACATCACTCAGCTGTCTGCTGTGAGGGGCTGCTGCGGGGTCCCTGCCGCAGCAGTGACAGACATCACTCAGCTGTCTGCTGTGAGGGGCTGCTGCGGGGTCCCTGCCGCAGCAGTGATGGGCATCACTCAGCTGTCTGCGGTGAGGGGCTGCTGCTGGGTCCCTGCCGCAGCAGTGACAGACATCACTCAGCTGTCTGCGGTGAGGGGCTGCTGCGGGGTCCCTGCTGCAGCAGTGACAGGCATCACTCAGCTGTCTGCGGTGAGGGGCTGCTGCGGGGTCCCTGCTGCAGCAGTGACAGGAATCACTCAGGTGTCTGCGGGAGGGGCTGCTGCGGGGTCCCTGCTGCAGCAGTGACAGTCATCACTCAGGTGTCTGCGGTGAGGGGCTGCTGCAGGGTCCCTGCCGCAGCAGTGACGGGCATCACTCAGGTGTCTGCGGTGAGGGGCTGCTGCGGGATCCCTGCTGCAGCAGTGAGAGACAACACTCAGGTGTCTGCGGTGAGGGGCTGCTGCGGGGTCCCTGCTGCAGCAGTGATGGGCATCACACAGGTGTCTGCGGTGAGGGGCTGCTGCAGGGTCCCTGCCGCAGCAGTGACGGGCATCACTCAGGTGTCTGCGGTGAGGGGCTGCTTCAGGTGTCTGCGGTGAGGGGCTGCTGCGGGGTCCCTGCTTCAGCAGTGACGGGAATCACTCAGGTGTCTGCGGTGAGGGGCTGCTGCAGGGTCCCTGCCGCAGCAGTGACAGACATCACTCAGGTGTCTGTGGTGAGGGGCTGCTGCGGGGTCCCTGCCGCAGCAGTGACAGACATAACTCAGGTGTCTGCGGTGAGGGGCTGCTGCGGCAGCACATCACTCAGGTGTCTGCGGTGAGGGGCTGCTGCGGGGTCCCTGCCGCAGCAGTGACAGACATCACTCAGCTGTCTGCGGTGAGGGGCTGATGTGGGGTCCCTGCTGCAGCAGTGACGGGCATCAATCAGGTGTTTGCGGTGAGGGGCTGCTGCGGGGTCCCTGCCGCAGCAGTGACGGGCATCACTCAGGTGACTGCGGTGAGGGGCTGCTGCGGGGACCCTGCTGCAGCAGTGACAGACATCACTAAGGTGTCTGCGGTGAGGGGCTGCTGCGGGGTCCCTGCCGCAGCAGTGACAGACATCACTCAGCTGTCTGCAATGAGGGGCTGCTTCAGGTGTCTGCGGTGAGGGGCTGCTGCGGGGTCCCTGCTGCAGCAGTGACAGACATCACTCAGCTGTCTGCTGTGAGGGGCTGCTGCGGGGTCCCTGCTGCAGCAGTGACAGACATCCCTCAGCTGTCTGCTGTGAGGGGCTGCTGCGGGGTCCCTGCCGCAGCAGTGACGGGCATCACTCAGGTATCTGCGGTGAGGGGCTGCTGCGGGGTCCCTGCCGCAGCAGTGACAGACATCACTCAGGTGTCTGTGGTGAGGGGCTGCTGCGGGGTCCCTGCCGCAGCAGAGACAGACATTACTCAGGTGTCTGCGGTGAGGGGCTGCTGCGGGGTCCCTGCTGCAGCAGTGACAGACATCACTCAGGTGTCTGCGGTGAGGGGCTGCTGCGGGGTCCCTGCCGCAGCAGTGACGGGCATCACTCAGCTGTCTGCGGGAGGGGCTGCTGCGGGGTCCCTGCGGCAGCAGTGACAGACATCACTCAGGTGTCTGTGGTGAGGGGCTGCTGCGGGGTCCCTGCCGCAGCAGAGACAGACATTACTCAGGTGTCTGCGGTGAGGGGCTGCTGCGGGGTCCCTGCTGCAGCAGTGACAGACATCACTCAGGTGTCTGCGGTGAGGGGCTGCTGCGGGGTCCCTGCCGCAGCAGTGACGGGCATCACTCAGCTGTCTGCGGTGAGGGGCTGCTGTGGGGTCCCTGCTGCAGCAGTGACGGGCATCAATCAGGTGTCTGCGGTGAGGGGCTGCTGCGGGGTCCCTGCCGCAGCAGTGACGGGCATCACTCAGGTGACTGCGGTGAGGGGCTGCTGCGGGGACCCTGCCGCAGCAGTGACAGACATCACTAAGGTGTCTGCGGTGAGGGGCTGCTGCGGGGTCCCTGCCGCAGCAGTGACAGACATCACTCAGCTGTCTGCAATGAGGGGCTACTTCAGGTGTCTGCGGTGAGGGGCTGCTGCGGGGTCCCTGCTGCAGCAGTGACAGACATCACTCAGCTGTCTGCTGTGAGGGGCTGCTGCGGGGTCCCTGCCGCAGCAGTGACAGACATCACTCAGCTGTCTGCTGTGAGGGGCTGCTGCGGGGTCCCTGCCGCAGCAGTGACGGGCATCACTCAGGTATCTGCGGGAGGGGCTGCTGCGGGGTCCCTGCAGCAGCAGTGACAGGCATCACTCAGCTGTCTGCGGTGAGGGGCTGCTGCGGGGTCCCTGCCGCAGCAGTGACAGACATCACTCAGCTGTCTGCGGTGAGGGGCTGCTGTGGGGTCCCTGCTGCCGCAGTGACGGGCATCAATCAGGTGTCTGCGGTGAGGGGCTGCTGCGGGGTCCCTGCCGCAGCAGTGACGGGCATCACTCAGGTGACTGCGGTGAGGGGCTGCTGCGGGGACCCTGCCGCAGCAGTGACAGACATCACTAAGGTGTCTGCGGTGAGGGGCTGCTGCGGGGTCCCTGCCGCAGCAGTGACAGACATCACTCAGCTGTCTGCAATGAGGGGCTGCTTCAGGTGTCTGCGGTGAGGGGCTGCTGCGGGGTCCCTGCTGCAGCAGTGACAGACATCACTCAGCTGTCTGCTGTGAGGGGCTGCTGCGGGGTCCCTGCCGCAGCAGTGACAGACATCACTCAGCTGTCTGCTGTGAGGGGCTGCTGCGGGGTCCCTGCCGCAGCAGTGATGGGCATCACTCAGCTGTCTGCGGTGAGGGGCTGCTGCTGGGTCCCTGCCGCAGCAGTGACAGACATCACTCAGCTGTCTGCGGTGAGGGGCTGCTGCGGGGTCCCTGCTGCAGCAGTGACAGGCATCACTCAGCTGTCTGCGGTGAGGGGCTGCTGCGGGGTCCCTGCTGCAGCAGTGACAGGAATCACTCAGGTGTCTGCGGGAGGGGCTGCTGCGGGGTCCCTGCTGCAGCAGTGACAGTCATCACTCAGGTGTCTGCGGTGAGGGGCTGCTGCAGGGTCCCTGCCGCAGCAGTGACGGGCATCACTCAGGTGTCTGCGGTGAGGGGCTGCTGCGGGATCCCTGCTGCAGCAGTGAGAGACAACACTCAGGTGTCTGCGGTGAGGGGCTGCTGCGGGGTCCCTGCTGCAGCAGTGATGGGCATCACACAGGTGTCTGCGGTGAGGGGCTGCTGCAGGGTCCCTGCCGCAGCAGTGACGGGCATCACTCAGGTGTCTGCGGTGAGGGGCTGCTTCAGGTGTCTGCGGTGAGGGGCTGCTGCGGGGTCCCTGCTTCAGCAGTGACGGGAATCACTCAGGTGTCTGCGGTGAGGGGCTGCTGCAGGGTCCCTGCCGCAGCAGTGACAGACATCACTCAGGTGTCTGTGGTGAGGGGCTGCTGCGGGGTCCCTGCCGCAGCAGTGACAGACATAACTCAGGTGTCTGCGGTGAGGGGCTGCTGCGGCAGCACATCACTCAGGTGTCTGCGGTGAGGGGCTGCTGCGGGGTCCCTGCCGCAGCAGTGACAGACATCACTCAGCTGTCTGCGGTGAGGGGCTGATGTGGGGTCCCTGCTGCAGCAGTGACGGGCATCAATCAGGTGTTTGCGGTGAGGGGCTGCTGCGGGGTCCCTGCCGCAGCAGTGACGGGCATCACTCAGGTGACTGCGGTGAGGGGCTGCTGCGGGGACCCTGCTGCAGCAGTGACAGACATCACTAAGGTGTCTGCGGTGAGGGGCTGCTGCGGGGTCCCTGCCGCAGCAGTGACAGACATCACTCAGCTGTCTGCAATGAGGGGCTGCTTCAGGTGTCTGCGGTGAGGGGCTGCTGCGGGGTCCCTGCTGCAGCAGTGACAGACATCACTCAGCTGTCTGCTGTGAGGGGCTGCTGCGGGGTCCCTGCTGCAGCAGTGACAGACATCCCTCAGCTGTCTGCTGTGAGGGGCTGCTGCGGGGTCCCTGCCGCAGCAGTGACGGGCATCACTCAGGTATCTGCGGGAGGGGCTGCTGTGGGGTCCCTGCGGCAGCAGTGACAGACATCACTCAGGTGTCTGTGGTGAGGGGCTGCTGCTGGGTCCCTGCCGCAGCAGTGACAGACATCACTCAGCTGTCTGCGGTGAGGGGCTGCTGCGGGGTCCCTGCTGCAGCAGTGACAGGCATCACTCAGCTGTCTGCGGTGAGGGGCTGCTGCGGGGTCCCTGCTGCAGCAGTGACAGGCATCACTCAGGTGTCTGCGGGAGGGGCTGCTGCAGGGTCCCTGCTGCAGCAGTGACAGTCATCACTCAGGGGTCTGCGGTGAGGGGCTGCTGCAGGGTCCCTGCCGCAGCAGTGACGGGCATCACTCAGGTGTCTGCGGTGAGGGGCTGCTGCGGGATCCCTGCCGCAGCAGTGAGAGACAACACTCAGGTGTCTGCGGTGAGGGGCTGCTGCGGGGTCCCTGCTGCAGCAGTGATGGGCATCACACAGGTGTCTGCGGTGAGGGGCTGCTGCAGGGTCCCTGCCGCAGCAGTGACGGGCATCACTCAGGTGTCTGCGGTAAGGGGCTGCTTCAGGTGTCTGCGTTGAGGGGCTGCTGCGGGGTCCCTGCTTCAGCAGTGACGGGAATCACTCAGGTGTCTGCGGTGAGGGGCTGCTGTGGGGTCCCTGCCGCAGCAGTGACAGGCATCACTCAGGTGTCTGCAGTGAAGGGCTGCTGCCGGGTCCCTGCCGTGGCAGTGACGGGAATCACTCCGGTGTCTGCGGTGAGGAGCTGCTGTGGGGTCCCTGCCGCAGCAAAGACAGGCATCACTCAGGTGTCTGCGGTGAGGGGCTGCTGCGGGGTCCCTGCCGCAGCAGTGACGGGCATCACTCAGGTGTCTGCGGTGAGGGGCTGCTGCGGGGTCCCTGCAGCAGCAGTGACAGACATCACTCAGGTGTCTGTGGTGAGGGGCTGCTGCGGGGTTCCTGCCGCAGCAGTGACAGGCATCACTAAGGTGTCTGCGGTGAGGGGCTGCTGCGGGGTTCCTGCCACAGCAGTGACAGACATCACTCAGGTGTCTGCGGTGAGGGGCTGCTTCAGGTGTCTGTGGTGAGGGGCTGCTGCGGGGTCCCTGCCGCAGCAGTGACGGGCATCACTCAGGTGTCTGCGGTGAGGGGCTGCTGCGGGGTCCCTGCCGCAGCAGTGACAGACATCACTCAGCTGTCTGCGGTGAGGGGCTGCTGTGGGGTCCCTGCTGCAGCAGTGACAGGCATCAATCAGGTGTCTGCGGTGAGGGGCTGCTGCGGGGTCCCTGCCGCAGCAGTGACGGCCATCACTCAGGTGACTGCGGTGAGGGGCTGCTGCGGGGACCCTGCCGCAGCAGTGACAGACATCACTAAGGTGTCTGCGGTGAGGGGCTGCTGCGGGGTCCCTGCCGCAGCAGTGACAGACATCACTCAGGTGTCTGCGGTGAGGGGCTGCTGCGGGGTCCCTGCCGCAGCAGTGACAGGCATCACTCAGGTGTCTGTGGTGAGGGGCTGTTGCGGGGTCCCTGCTGCAGCAGTGACAGGCATCACTCAGGTGTCTGCGGTGAGGGGCTGCTGCGGGGTCCCTGCCGCAGCAGTGACAGGCATCACTCAGGTGTCTGTGGTGAGGGGCTGCTGCGGGGTCCCTGCCGCAGCAGTGACAGACATCACTCAGGTGTCTGTGGTGAGGGGCTGCTGCGGGGTCCCTGCTGCAGCAGTGACAGACATTACTCAGGTGTCTGCGGTGAGGGGCTGCTGCGGGGTCCCTGCTGCAGCAGTGACAGACATCACTCAGGTGTCTGCGGTGAGGGGCTGCTGCGGGGTCCCTGCCGCAGCAGTGACAGACATCACTCAGCTGTCTGCGGTGAGGGGCTGCTGTGGGGTCCCTGCTGCAGCAGTGACGGGCATCAATCAGGTGTCTGCGGTGAGGGGCTGCTGCGGGGTCCCTGCCGCAGCAGTGACGGGCATCACTCAGGTGACTGCGGTGAGGGGCTGCTGCGGGGACCCTGCCGCAGCAGTGACAGACATCACTAAGGTGTCTGCGGTGAGGGGCTGCTGCGGGGTCCCTGCCGCAGCAGTGACAGACATCACTCAGCTGTCTGCAATGAGGGGCTGCTTCAGGTGTCTGCGGTGAGGGGCTGCTGCGGGGTCCCTGCTGCAGCAGTGACAGACATCACTCAGCTGTCTGCTATGAGGGGCTGCTGCGGGGTCCCTGCCGCAGCAGTGACAGACATCACTCAGCTGTCTGCTGTGAGGGGCTGCTGCGGGGTCCCTGCCGCAGCAGTGACGGGCATCACTCAGGTATCTGCGGGAGGGGCTGCTGCGGGGTCCCTGCGGCAGCAGTGACAGACATCACTCAGGTGTCTGTGGTGAGGGGCTGCTGCTGGGTCCCTGCCGCAGCAGTGACAGACATCACTCAGCTGTCTGCGGTGAGGGGCTGCTGCGGGGTCCCTGCTGCAGCAGTGACAGGCATCACTCAGCTGTCTGCGGTGAGGGGCTGCTGCGGGGTCCCTGCCGCAGCAGTGACAGACATCACTCAGCTGTCTGCGGTGAGGGGCTGCTGTGGGGTCCCTGCTGCAGCAGTGACGGGCATCAATCAGGTGTCTGTGGTGAGGGGCTGCTGCGGGGTCCCTGCCGCAGCAGTGACGGGCATCACTCAGGTGACTGCGGTGAGGGGCTGCTGCGGGGACCCTGCCGCAGCAGTGACAGACATCACTAAGGTGTCTGCGGTGAGGGGCTGCTGCGGGGTCCCTGCCGCAGCAGTGACAGACATCACTCAGCTGTCTGCAATGAGGGGCTGCTTCAGGTGTCTGCGGTGAGGGGCTGCTGCGGGGTCCCTGCTGCAGCAGTGACAGACATCACTCAGCTGTCTGCTGTGAGGGGCTGCTGCAGGGTCCCTGCCGCAGCAGTGACAGACATCACTCAGCTGTCTGCTGTGAGGGGCTGCTGCGGGGTCCCTGCCGCAGCAGTGACGGGCATCACTCAGGTATCTGCGGGAGGGGCTGCTGCGGGGTCCCTGCGGCAGCAGTGACAGACATCACTCAGGTGTCTGTGGTGAGGGGCTGCTGCTGGGTCCCTGCCACAGCAGTGACAGACATCACTCAGCTGTCTGCGGTGAGGGGCTGCTGCGGGGTCCCTGCTGCAGCAGTGACAGGCATCACTCAGCTGTCTGTGGTGAGGGGCTGCTGCGGGGTCCCTGCTGCAGCAGTGACAGGCATCACTCAGGTGTCTGCGGGAGGGGCTGCTGCGGGGTCCCTGCTGCAGCAGTGACAGTCATCACTCAGGTGTCTGCGGTGAGGGGCTGCTGCAGGGTCCCTGCCGCAGCAGTGACGGGCATCACTCAGGTGTCTGCGGTGAGGGGCTGCTGCGGGATCCCTGCCGCAGCAGTGTGAGACAACACTCAGGTGTCTGCGGTGAGGGGCTGCTGCGGGGTCCCTGCTGCAGCAGTGATGGGCATCACACAGGTGTCTGCGGTGAGGGGCTGCTGCAGGGTCCCTGCCGCAGCAGTGATGGGCATCACACAGGTGTCTGCGGTGAGGGGCTGCTGCAGGGTCCCTGCCGCAGCAGTGACGGGCATCACTCAGGTGTCTGCGGTGAGGGGCTGCTGCGGGGTCCCTGCTTCAGCAGTGACGGGAATCACTCAGGTGTCTGCGGTGAGAGGCTGCTGCAGGGTCCCTGCCGCAGCAGTGACAGACATCACTCAGGTGTCTGTGGTGAGGGGCTGCTGCGGGGTCCCTGCTGCAGCAGTGACAGACATCACTCAGCTGTCTGCTGTGAGGGGCAGCTGCGGGGTCCCTGCTGCAGCAGTGACAGACATCACTCAGCTGTCTGCTGTGAGGGGCTGCTGCGGGGTCCCTGCCGCAGCAGTGACGGGCATCACTCAGGTATCTGCGGGAGGGGCTGCTGTGGGGTCCCTGCGGCAGCAGTGACAGACATCACTCAGGTGTCTGTGGTGAGGGGCTGCTGCTGGGTCCCTGCCGCAGCAGTGACAGACATCACTCAGCTGTCTGCGGTGAGGGGCTGCTGCGGGGTCCCTGCTGCAGCAGTGACAGGCATCACTCAGCTGTCTGCGGTGAGGGGCTGCTGCGGGGTCCCTGCTGCAGCAGTGACAGGCATCACTCAGGTGTCTGCGGGAGGGGCTGCTGCAGGGTCCCTGCTGCAGCAGTGACAGTCATCACTCAGGGGTCTGCGGTGAGGGGCTGCTGCAGGGTCCCTGCCGCAGCAGTGACGGGCATCATTCAGGTGTCTGCGGTGAGGGGCTGCTGCAGGGTCCCTGCCGCAGCAGTGAGAGACAACACTCAGGTGTCTGCGGTGAGGGGCTGCTGCGGGGTCCTTGCTGCAGCAGTGATGGGCATCACACAGGTGTCTGCGGTGAGGGGCTGCTGCAGGGTCCCTGACGCAGCAGTGACAGTCATCACTCAGGGGTCTGCGGTGAGGGGCTGCTGCAGGGTCCCTGCCGCAGCAGTGACGGGCATCACTCAGGTGTCTGCGGTGAGGGGCTGCTGCGGGATCCCTGCCGCAGCAGTGAGAGACAACACTCAGGTGTCTGCGGTGAGGGGCTGCTGCGGGGTCCCTGCTGCAGCAGTGATGGGCATCACACAGGTGTCTGCGGTGAGGGGCTGCTGCAGGGTCCCTGCCGCAGCAGTGACGGGCATCACTCAGGTGTCTGCGGTAAGGGGCTGCTGCAGGTGTCTGCGGTGAGGGGCTGCTGCGGGGTCCCTGCTTCAGCAGTGACGGGAATCACTCAGGTGTCTGCGGTGAGGGGCTGCTGTGGGGTCCCTGCCGCAGCAGTGACAGGCATCACTCAGGTGTCTGCAGTGAAGGGCTGCTGCCGGGTCCCTGCCGTGGCAGTGACGGAATCACTCAGGTGTCTGCGGTGAGGGGCTGCTGTGGGGTTCCTGCCGCAGCAAAGACAGGCATCACTCAGGTGTCTGCGGTGAGGGGCTGCTGCGGGGTCCCTGCCGCAGCAGTGACGGGCATCACTCAGGTGTCTGCGGTGAGGGGCTGCTGCGGGGTCCCTGCCGCAGCAGTGACAGGCATCACTCAGGTGTCTGTGGTGAGGGGCTGCTGCGGGGTCCCTGCCGCAGCAGTGACAGACATCACTCAGGTGTCTGTGGTGAGGGGCTGCTGCGGGGTCCCTGCTGCAGCAGTGACAGACATTACTCAGGTGTCTGCGGTGAGGGGCTGCTGCGGGGTCCCTGCTGCAGCAGTGACAGACATCACTCAGGTGTCTGCGGTGAGGGGCTGCTGCGGGGTCCCTGCCGCAGCAGTGACAGACATCACTCAGCTGTCTGCGGTGAGGGGCTGCTGTGGGGTCCCTGCTGCAGCAGTGACGGGCATCAATCAGGTGTCTGCGGTGAGGGGCTGCTGCGGGGTCCCTGCCGCAGCAGTGACGGGCATCACTCAGGTGACTGCGGTGAGGGGCTGCTGCGGGGACCCTGCCGCAGCAGTGACAGACATCACTAAGGTGTCTGCGGTGAGGGGCTGCTGCGGGGTCCCTGCCGCAGCAGTGACAGACATCACTCAGCTGTCTGCAATGAGGGGCTGCTTCAGGTGTCTGCGGTGAGGGGCTGCTGCGGGGTCCCTGCTGCAGCAGTGACAGACATCACTCAGCTGTCTGCTATGAGGGGCTGCTGCGGGGTCCCTGCCGCAGCAGTGACAGACATCACTCAGCTGTCTGCTGTGAGGGGCTGCTGCGGGGTCCCTGCCGCAGCAGTGACGGGCATCACTCAGGTATCTGCGGGAGGGGCTGCTGCGGGGTCCCTGCGGCAGCAGTGACAGACATCACTCAGGTGTCTGTGGTGAGGGGCTGCTGCTGGGTCCCTGCCGCAGCAGTGACAGACATCACTCAGCTGTCTGCGGTGAGGGGCTGCTGCGGGGTCCCTGCTGCAGCAGTGACAGGCATCACTCAGCTGTCTGCGGTGAGGGGCTGCTGCGGGGTCCCTGCCGCAGCAGTGACAGACATCACTCAGCTGTCTGCGGTGAGGGGCTGCTGTGGGGTCCCTGCTGCAGCAGTGACGGGCATCAATCAGGTGTCTGTGGTGAGGGGCTGCTGCGGGGTCCCTGCTGCAGCAGTGACAGGCATCACTCAGGTGTCTGCGGGAGGGGCTGCTGCGGGGTCCCTGCTGCAGCAGTGACAGTCATCACTCAGGTGTCTGCGGTGAGGGGCTGCTGCAGGGTCCCTGCCGCAGCAGTGACGGGCATCACTCAGGTGTCTGCGGTGAGGGGCTGCTGCGGGATCCCTGCCGCAGCAGTGTGAGACAACACTCAGGTGTCTGCGGTGAGGGGCTGCTGCGGGGTCCCTGCTGCAGCAGTGATGGGCATCACACAGGTGTCTGCGGTGAGGGGCTGCTGCAGGGTCCCTGCCGCAGCAGTGATGGGCATCACACAGGTGTCTGCGGTGAGGGGCTGCTGCAGGGTCCCTGCCGCAGCAGTGACGGGCATCACTCAGGTGTCTGCGGTGAGGGGCTGCTGCGGGGTCCCTGCTTCAGCAGTGACGGGAATCACTCAGGTGTCTGCGGTGAGAGGCTGCTGCAGGGTCCCTGCCGCAGCAGTGACAGACATCACTCAGGTGTCTGTGGTGAGGGGCTGCTGCGGGGTCCCTGCTGCAGCAGTGACAGACATCACTCAGCTGTCTGCTGTGAGGGGCAGCTGCGGGGTCCCTGCTGCAGCAGTGACAGACATCACTCAGCTGTCTGCTGTGAGGGGCTGCTGCGGGGTCCCTGCCGCAGCAGTGACGGGCATCACTCAGGTATCTGCGGGAGGGGCTGCTGTGGGGTCCCTGCGGCAGCAGTGACAGACATCACTCAGGTGTCTGTGGTGAGGGGCTGCTGCTGGGTCCCTGCCGCAGCAGTGACAGACATCACTCAGCTGTCTGCGGTGAGGGGCTGCTGCGGGGTCCCTGCTGCAGCAGTGACAGGCATCACTCAGCTGTCTGCGGTGAGGGGCTGCTGCGGGGTCCCTGCTGCAGCAGTGACAGGCATCACTCAGGTGTCTGCGGGAGGGGCTGCTGCAGGGTCCCTGCTGCAGCAGTGACAGTCATCACTCAGGGGTCTGCGGTGAGGGGCTGCTGCAGGGTCCCTGCCGCAGCAGTGACGGGCATCACTCAGGTGTCTGCGGTGAGGGGCTGCTGCAGGGTCCCTGCCGCAGCAGTGAGAGACAACACTCAGGTGCCTGCGGTGAGGGGCTGCTGCGGGGTCCCTGCTGCAGCAGTGATGGGCATCACACAGGTGTCTGCGGTGAGGGGCTGCTGCAGGGTCCCTGACGCAGCAGTGACAGTCATCACTCAGGGGTCTGCGGTGAGGGGCTGCTGCAGGGTCCCTGCCGCAGCAGTGACGGGCATCACTCAGGTGTCTGCGGTGAGGGGCTGCTGCGGGATCCCTGCCGCAGCAGTGAGAGACAACACTCAGGTGTCTGCGGTGAGGGGCTGCTGCGGGGTCCCTGCTGCAGCAGTGATGGGCATCACACAGGTGTCTGCGGTGAGGGGCTGCTGCAGGGTCCCTGCCGCAGCAGTGACGGGCATCACTCAGGTGTCTGCGGTAAGGGGCTGCTGCAGGTGTCTGCGGTGAGGGGCTGCTGCGGGGTCCCTGCTTCAGCAGTGACGGGAATCACTCAGGTGTCTGCGGTGAGGGGCTGCTGTGGGGTCCCTGCCGCAGCAGTGACAGGCATCACTCAGGTGTCTGCAGTGAAGGGCTGCTGCCGGGTCCCTGCCGTGGCAGTGACGGAATCACTCAGGTGTCTGCGGTGAGGGGCTGCTGTGGGGTTCCTGCCGCAGCAAAGACAGGCATCACTCAGGTGTCTGCGGTGAGGGGCTGCTGCGGGGTCCCTGCCGCAGCAGTGACGGGCATCACTCAGGTGTCTGCGGTGAGGGGCTGCTGCGGGGTCCCTGCTGCAGCAGTGACAGACATTACTCAGGTGTCTGCGGTGAGGGGCTGCTGCGGGGTCCCTGCTGCAGCAGTGACAGACATCACTCAGGTGTCTGCGGTGAGGGGCTGCTGCGGGGTCCCTGCCGCAGCAGTGACAGACATCACTCAGCTGTCTGCGGTGAGGGGCTGCTGTGGGGTCCCTGCTGCAGCAGTGACGGGCATCAATCAGGTGTCTGCGGTGAGGGGCTGCTGCGGGGTCCCTGCCGCAGCAGTGACGGGCATCACTCAGGTGACTGCGGTGAGGGGCTGCTGCGGGGACCCTGCCGCAGCAGTGACAGACATCACTAAGGTGTCTGCGGTGAGGGGCTGCTGCGGGGTCCCTGCCGCAGCAGTGACAGACATCACTCAGCTGTCTGCAATGAGGGGCTGCTTCAGGTGTCTGCGGTGAGGGGCTGCTGCGGGGTCCCTGCTGCAGCAGTGACAGACATCACTCAGCTGTCTGCTATGAGGGGCTGCTGCGGGGTCCCTGCCGCAGCAGTGACAGACATCACTCAGCTGTCTGCTGTGAGGGGCTGCTGCGGGGTCCCTGCCGCAGCAGTGACGGGCATCACTCAGGTATCTGCGGGAGGGGCTGCTGCGGGGTCCCTGCGGCAGCAGTGACAGACATCACTCAGGTGTCTGTGGTGAGGGGCTGCTGCTGGGTCCCTGCCGCAGCAGTGACAGACATCACTCAGCTGTCTGCGGTGAGGGGCTGCTGCGGGGTCCCTGCTGCAGCAGTGACAGGCATCACTCAGCTGTCTGCGGTGAGGGGCTGCTGCGGGGTCCCTGCCGCAGCAGTGACAGACATCACTCAGCTGTCTGCGGTGAGGGGCTGCTGTGGGGTCCCTGCTGCAGCAGTGACGGGCATCAATCAGGTGTCTGTGGTGAGGGGCTGCTGCGGGGTCCCTGCCGCAGCAGTGACGGGCATCACTCAGGTGACTGCGGTGAGGGGCTGCTGCGGGGACCCTGCCGCAGCAGTGACAGACATCACTAAGGTGTCTGCGGTGAGGGGCTGCTGCGGGGTCCCTGCCGCAGCAGTGACAGACATCACTCAGCTGTCTGCAATGAGGGGCTGCTTCAGGTGTCTGCGGTGAGGGGCTGCTGCGGGGTCCCTGCTGCAGCAGTGACAGACATCACTCAGCTGTCTGCTGTGAGGGGCTGCTGCAGGGTCCCTGCTGCAGCAGTGACAGGCATCACTCAGGTGTCTGCGGGAGGGGCTGCTGCGGGGTCCCTGCTGCAGCAGTGACAGTCATCACTCAGGTGTCTGCGGTGAGGGGCTGCTGCAGGGTCCCTGCCGCAGCAGTGACGGGCATCACTCAGGTGTCTGCGGTGAGGGGCTGCTGCGGGATCCCTGCCGCAGCAGTGTGAGACAACACTCAGGTGTCTGCGGTGAGGGGCTGCTGCGGGGTCCCTGCTGCAGCAGTGATGGGCATCACACAGGTGTCTGCGGTGAGGGGCTGCTGCAGGGTCCCTGCCGCAGCAGTGATGGGCATCACACAGGTGTCTGCGGTGAGGGGCTGCTGCAGGGTCCCTGCCGCAGCAGTGACGGGCATCACTCAGGTGTCTGCGGTGAGGGGCTGCTACGGGGTCCCTGCTTCAGCAGTGACGGGAATCACTCAGGTGTCTGCGGTGAGAGGCTGCTGCAGGGTCCCTGCCGCAGCAGTGACAGACATCACTCAGGTGTCTGTGGTGAGGGGCTGCTGCGGGGTCCCTGCTGCAGCAGTGACAGACATCACTCAGCTGTCTGCTGTGAGGGGCAGCTGCGGGGTCCCTGCTGCAGCAGTGACAGACATCACTCAGCTGTCTGCTGTGAGGGGCTGCTGCGGGGTCCCTGCCGCAGCAGTGACGGGCATCACTCAGGTATCTGCGGGAGGGGCTGCTGTGGGGTCCCTGCGGCAGCAGTGACAGACATCACTCAGGTGTCTGTGGTGAGGGGCTGCTGCTGGGTCCCTGCCGCAGCAGTGACAGACATCACTCAGCTGTCTGCGGTGAGGGGCTGCTGCGGGGTCCCTGCTGCAGCAGTGACAGGCATCACTCAGCTGTCTGCGGTGAGGGGCTGCTGCGGGGTCCCTGCTGCAGCAGTGACAGGCATCACTCAGGTGTCTGCGGGAGGGGCTGCTGCAGGGTCCCTGCTGCAGCAGTGACAGTCATCACTCAGGGGTCTGCGGTGAGGGGCTGCTGCAGGGTCCCTGCCGCAGCAGTGACGGGCATCACTCAGGTGTCTGCGGTGAGGGGCTGCTGCAGGGTCCCTGCCGCAGCAGTGAGAGACAACACTCAGGTGTCTGCGGTGAGGGGCTGCTGCGGGGTCCCTGCTGCAGCAGTGATGGGCATCACACAGGTGTCTGCGGTGAGGGGCTGCTGCAGGGTCCCTGACGCAGCAGTGACAGTCATCACTCAGGGGTCTGCGGTGAGGGGCTGCTGCAGGGTCCCTGCCGCAGCAGTGACGGGCATCACTCAGGTGTCTGCGGTGAGGGGCTGCTGCGGGATCCCTGCCGCAGCAGTGAGAGACAACACTCAGGTGTCTGCGGTGAGGGGCTGCTGCGGGGTCCCTGCTGCAGCAGTGATGGGCATCACACAGGTGTCTGCGGTGAGGGGCTGCTGCAGGGTCCCTGCCGCAGCAGTGACGGGCATCACTCAGGTGTCTGCGGTAAGGGGCTGCTGCAGGTGTCTGCGGTGAGGGGCTGCTGCGGGGTCCCTGCTTCAGCAGTGACGGGAATCACTCAGGTGTCTGCGGTGAGGGGCTGCTGTGGGGTCCCTGCCGCAGCAGTGACAGGCATCACTCAGGTGTCTGCAGTGAAGGGCTGCTGCCGGGTCCCTGCCGTGGCAGTGACGGAATCACTCAGGTGTCTGCGGTGAGGGGCTGCTGTGGGGTTCCTGCCGCAGCAAAGACAGGCATCACTCAGGTGTCTGCGGTGAGGGGCTGCTGCGGGGTCCCTGCCGCAGCAGTGACGGGCATCACTCAGGTGTCTGCGGTGAGGGGCTGCTGCGGGGTCCCTGCGGCAGCAGTGACAGACATCACCCAGGTGTCTGTGGTGAGGGGCTGCTGCGGGGTTCCTGCCGCAGCAGTGACAGGCATCACTAAGGTGTCTGCGGTGAGGGGCTGCTGCGGGGTTCCTGCCACAGCAGTGACAGACATCACTCAGGTGTCTGCGGTGAGGGGCTGCTTCAGGTGTCTGCGGTGAGGGGCTGCTGCGGGGTCACTGCCGCAGCAGTGACGGGCATCACTCAGGTGTCTGCGGTGAGGGGCTGCTGCGGGGTCCCTGCCGCAGCAGTGACAGACATCACTCAGCTGTCTGCGGTGAGGGGCTGCTGTGGGGTCCCTGCTGCAGCAGTGACGGGCATCAATCAGGTGTCTGCGGTGAGGGGCTGCTGCGGGGTACCTGCCGCAGCAGTGATGAGCATCACTCAGGTGACTGCGGTGAGGGGCTGCTGCGGGGACCCTGCCGCAGCAGTGACAGACATCACTAAGGTGCCTGCGGTGAGGGGCTGCTGCGGGGTCCCTGCCGCAGCAGTGACAGACATCACTCAGGTGTCTGCGGTGAGGGGCTGCTGCGGGGTCCCTGCCGCAGCAGTGACAGGCATCACTCAGGTGTCTGCGGTGAGGGGCTGTTGCGGGTTCCCTGCTGCAGCAGTGACAGGCATCACTCAGGTGTCTGCGGTGAGGGGCTGCTGCGGGGTCCCTGCCGCAGCAGTGACAGGCATCACTCAGGGGTCTGTGGTGAGGGGCTGCTGCGGGGTCCCTGCCGCAGCAGTGACAGACATCACTCAGGTGTCTGTGGTGAGGGGCTGCTGCGGGGTCCCTGCTGCAGCAGTGACAGACATTACTCAGGTGTCTGCGGTGAGGGGCTGCTGCGGGGTCCCTGCTGCAGCAGTGACAGACATCACTCAGGTGTCTGCGGTGAGGGGCTGCTGCGGGGTCCCTGCCGCAGCAGTGACAGACATCACTCAGCTGTCTGCGGTGAGGGGCTGCTGTGGGGTCCCTGCTGCAGCAGTGACGGGCATCAATCAGGTGTCTGCGGTGAGGGGCTGCTGCGGGGTCCCTGCCGCAGCAGTGACGGGCATCACTCAGGTGACTGCGGTGAGGGGCTGCTGCGGGGACCCTGCCGCAGCAACGACAGACATCACTAAGGTGTCTGCGGTGAGGGGCTGCTGCGGGGTCCCTGCCGCAGCAGTGACAGACATCACTCAGCTGTCTGCAATGAGGGGCTGCTTCAGGTGTCTGCGGTGAGGGGCTGCTGCGGGGTCCCTGCTGCAGCAGTGACAGACATCACTCAGCTGTCTGCTGTGAGGGGCTGCTGCGGGGTCCCTGCCGCAGCAGTGACAGACATCACTCAGCTGTCTGCTGTGAGGGGCTGCTGCGGGGTCCCTGCCGCAGCAGTGACGGGCATCACTCAGGTATCTGCGGGAGGGGCTGCTGAGGGGTCCCTGCGGCAGCAGTGACAGACATCACTCAGGTGTCTGTGGTGAGGGGCTGCTGCTGGGTCCCTGCCGCAGCAGTGACAGACATCACTCAGCTGTCTGCGGTGAGGGGCTGCTGCGGGGTCCCTGCCGCAGCAGTGACGGGCATCACTCAGGTATCTGCGGGAGGGGCTGCTGCGGGGTCCCTGCGGCAGCAGTGACAGACATCACTCAGGTGTCTGTGGTGAGGGGCTGCTGCGGGGTTCCTGCCACAGCAGTGACAGACATCACTCAGGTGTCTGCGGTGAGGGGCTGCTTCAGGTGTCTGCGGTGAGGGGCTGCTGCGGGGTCCCTGCCGCAGCAGTGACGGGCATCACTCAGGTGTCTGCGGTGAGGGGCTGCTGCGGGGTCCCTGCCGCAGCAGTGACAGACATCACTCAGCTGTCTGCGGTGAGGGGCTGCTGTGGGGTCCCTGCTGCAGCAGTGACGGGCATCAATCAGGTGTCTGCGGTGAGGGGCTGCTGCGGGGTCCCTGCCGCAGCAGTGACGGGCATCACTCAGGTGACTGCGGTGAGGGGCTGCTGCGGGGACCCTGACGCAGCAGTGACAGACATCACTAAGGTGTCTGCGGTGAGGGGCTGCTGCGGGGTCCCTGCCGCAGCAGTGACAGACATCACTCAGGTGTCTGCGGTGAGGGGCTGCTGCGGGGTCCCTGCCGCAGCAGTGACAGGCATCACTCAGGTGTCTGCGGTGAGGGGCTGTTGCGGGGTCCCTGCTGCAGCAGTGACAGGCATCACTCAGGTGTCTGCAGTGAGGGGCTGCTGCGGGGTCCCTGCCGCAGCAGTGACAGGCATCACTCAGGTGTCTGTGGTGAGGGGCTGCTGCGGGGTCCCTGCCGCAGCAGTGACAGACATCACTCAGGTGTCTGTGGTGAGGGGCTGCTGCGGGGTCCCTGCTGCAGCAGTGACAGACATTACTCAGGTGTCTGCGGTGAGGGGCTGCTGCGGGGTCCCTGCTGCAGCAGTGACAGACATCACTCAGGTGTCTGCGGTGAGGGGCTGCTGCGGGGTCCCTGCCGCAGCAGTGACAGACATCACTCAGCTGTCTGCGGTGAGGGGCT
Source organism: Lissotriton vulgaris (assembly GCF_964263255.1). Lineage (NCBI taxonomy): Eukaryota > Metazoa > Chordata > Amphibia > Caudata > Salamandridae > Lissotriton > Lissotriton vulgaris. The sequence continues at coordinate 66,097,713 of NC_141685.1, read as the reverse complement.
GCTGTGGGGTCCCTGCTGCAGCAGTGACGGGCATCAATCAGGTGTCTGCGGTGAGGGGCTGCTGCGGGGTCCCTGCCGCAGCACTGACGGGCATCACTCAGGTGACTGCGGTGAGGGGCTGCTGCGGGGACCCTGCCGCAGCAGTGACAGACATCACTAAGGTGTCTGCGGTGAGGGGCTGCTGCGGGGTCCCTGCCGCAGCAGTGACAGACATCACTCAGCTGTCTGCAATGAGGGGCTGCTTCAGGTGTCTGCGGTGAGGGGCTGCTGCGGGGTCCCTGCTGCAGCAGTGACAGACATCACTCAGCTGTCTGCTGTGAGGGGCTGCTGCGGGGTCCCTGCCGCAGCAGTGACAGACATCACTCAGCTGTCTGCTGTGAGGGGCTGCTGCGGGGTCCCTGCCGCAGCAGTGACGGGCATCACTCAGGTATCTGCGGGAGGGGCTGCTGCGGGGTCCCTGCGGCAGCAGTGACAGACATCACTCAGGTGTCTGTGGTGAGGGGCTGCTGCTGGGTCCCTGCCGCAGCAGTGACAGACATAACTCAGCTGTCTGCGGTGAGGGGCTGCTGCGGGGTCCCTGCTGCAGCAGTGACAGGCATCACTCAGCTGTCTGCGGTGAGGGGCTGCTGCGGGGTCCCTGCCGCAGCAGTGACAGACATCACTCAGCTGTCTGCGGTGAGGGGCTGCTGTGGGGTCCCTGCTGCAGCAGTGACGGGCATCAATCAGGTGTCTGCGGTGAGGGGCTGCTGCGGGGTCCCTGCCGCAGCAGTGACGGGCCTCACTCAGGTGACTGCGGTGAGGGGCTGCTGCGGGGACCCTGCCGCAGCAGTGACAGACATCACTAAGGTGTCTGCGGTGAGGGGCTGCTGCGGGGTCCCTGCCGCAGCAGTGACAGACATCACTCAGCTGTCTGCAATGAGGGGCTGCTTCAGGTGTCTGCAGTGAGGGGCTGCTGCGGGGTCCCTGCTGCAGCAGTGACAGACATCACTCAGCTGTCTGCTGTGAGGGGCTGCTGCAGGGTCCCTGCCGCAGCAGTGACAGACATCACTCAGCTGTCTGCTGGGAGGGGCTGCTGCGGGGTCCCTGCCGCAGCAGTGACGGGCATCACTCAGGTATCTGCGGGAGGGGCTGCTGCGGGGTCCCTGCGGCAGCAGTGACAGACATCACTCAGGTGTCTGTGGTGAGGGGCTGCTGCTGGGTCCCTGCCGCAGCAGTGACAGACATCACTCAGCTGTCTGCGGTGAGGGGCTGCTGCGGGGTCCCTGCTGCAGCAGTGACAGGCATCACTCAGCTGTCTGTGGTGAGGGGCTGCTGCGGGGTCCCTGCTGCAGCAGTGACAGGCATCACTCAGGTGTCTGCGGGAGGGGCTGCTGCGGGGTCCCTGCTGCAGCAGTGACAGTCATCACTCAGGTGTCTGCGGTGAGGGGCTGCTGCAGGGTCCCTGCCGCAGCAGTGACGGGCATCACTCAGGTGTCTGCGGTGAGGGGCTGCTGCGGGATCCCTGCCGCAGCAGTGAGAGACAACACTCAGGTGTCTGCGGTGAGGGGCTGCTGCGGGGTCCCTGCTGCAGCAGTGATGGGCATCACACAGGTGTCTGCGGTGAGGGGCTGCTGCAGAGTCCCTGCCGCAGCAGTGACGGGCATCACTCAGGTGTCTGCGGTGAGGGGCTGCTTCAGGTGTCTGCGGTGAGGGGCTGCTGCGGGGTCCCTGCTTCAGCAGTGACGGGAATCACTCAGGTGTCTGCGGTGAGGGGCTGCTGCAGGGTCCCTGCCGCAGCAGTGACAGACATCACTCAGGTGTCTGTGGTGAGGGGCTGCTGCGGGGTCCCTGCCGCAGCAGTGACAGACATCACTCAGGTGTCTGCGGTGAGGGGCTGCTGCGGGGTCCCTGCCGCAGCAGTGACAGACATCACTCATGTGTCTGCGGTGAGGGGCTGCTGCGGGGTCCCTGCCGCAGCAGTGACAGACATCACTCAGCTGTCTGCGGTGAGGGGCTGATGTGGGGTCCCTGCTGCAGCAGTGACGGGCATCAATCAGGTGTTTGCGGTGAGGGGCTGCTGCGGGGTCCCTGCCGCAGCAGTGACGGGCATCACTCAGGTGACTGCGGTGAGGGGCTGCTGCGGGGACCCTGCCGCAGCAGTGACAGACATCACTAAGGTGTCTGCGGTGAGGGGCTGCTGCGGGGTCCCTGCCGCAGCAGTGACAGACATCACTCAGCTGTCTGCAATGAGGGGCTGCTTCAGGTGTCTGCGGTGAGGGGCTGTTGCGGGGTCCCTGCTGCAGCAGTGACAGGCATCACTCAGGTGTCTGCGGTGAGGGGCTGCTGCGGGGTCCCTGCCGCAGCAGTGACAGGCATCACTCAGGTGTCTGTGGTGAGGGGCTGCTGCGGGGTCCCTGCCGCAGCAGTGACAGACATCACTCAGGTGTCTGTGGTGAGGGGCTGCTGCGGGGTCCCTGCTGCAGCAGTGACAGACATTACTCAGGTGTCTGCGGTGAGGGGCTGCTGCGGGGTCCCTGCTGCAGCAGTGACAGACATCACTCAGGTGTCTGCGGTGAGGGGCTGCTGCGGGGTCCCTGCCGCAGCAGTGACAGACATCACTCAGCTGTCTGCGGTGAGGGGCTGCTGTGGGGTCCCTGCTGCAGCAGTGACGGGCATCAATCAGGTGTCTGCGGTGAGGGGCTGCTGCGGGGTCCCTGCCGCAGCAGTGACGGGCATCACTCAGGTGACTGCGGTGAGGGGCTGCTGCGGGGACCCTGCCGCAGCAACGACAGACATCACTAAGGTGTCTGCGGTGAGGGGCTGCTGCGGGGTCCCTGCCGCAGCAGTGACAGACATCACTCAGCTGTCTGCAATGAGGGGCTGCTTCAGGTGTCTGCGGTGAGGGGCTGCTGCGGGGTCCCTGCTGCAGCAGTGACAGACATCACTCAGCTGTCTGCTGTGAGGGGCTGCTGCGGGGTCCCTGCCGCAGCAGTGACAGACATCACTCAGCTGTCTGCTGTGAGGGGCTGCTGCGGGATCCCTGCCGCAGCAGTGACGGGCATCACTCAGGTATCTGCGGGAGGGGCTGCTGCGGGGTCCCTGCGGCAGCAGTGACAGACATCACTCAGGTGTCTGTGGTGAGGGGCTGCTGCTGGGTCCCTGCCGCAGCAGTGACAGACATCACTCAGCTGTCTGCGGTGAGGGGCTGCTGCGGGGTCCCTGCCGCAGCAGTGACGGGCATCACTCAGGTATCTGCGGGAGGGGCTGCTGCGGGGTCCCTGCGGCAGCAGTGACAGACATCACTCAGGTGTCTGTGGTGAGGGGCTGCTGCGGGGTTCCTGCCACAGCAGTGACAGACATCACTCAGGTGTCTGCGGTGAGGGGCTGCTTCAGGTGTCTGCGGTGAGGGGCTGCTGCGGGGTCCCTGCCGCAGCAGTGACGGGCATCACTCAGGTGTCTGCGGTGAGGGGCTGCTGCGGGGTCCCTGCCGCAGCAGTGACAGACATCACTCAGCTGTCTGCGGTGAGGGGCTGCTGTGGGGTCCCTGCTGCAGCAGTGACGGGCATCAATCAGGTGTCTGCGGTGAGGGGCTGCTGCGGGGTCCCTGCCGCAGCAGTGACGGGCATCACTCAGGTGACTGCGGTGAGGGGCTGCTGCGGGGACCCTGACGCAGCAGTGACAGACATCACTAAGGTGTCTGCGGTGAGGGGCTGCTGCGGGGTCCCTGCCGCAGCAGTGACAGACATCACTCAGGTGTCTGCGGTGAGGGGCTGCTGCGGGGTCCCTGCCGCAGCAGTGACAGGCATCACTCAGGTGTCTGCGGTGAGGGGCTGTTGCGGGGTCCCTGCTGCAGCAGTGACAGGCATCACTCAGGTGTCTGCAGTGAGGGGCTGCTGCGGGGTCCCTGCCGCAGCAGTGACAGGCATCACTCAGGTGTCTGTGGTGAGGGGCTGCTGCGGGGTCCCTGCCGCAGCAGTGACAGACATCACTCAGGTGTCTGTGGTGAGGGGCTGCTGCGGGGTCCCTGCTGCAGCAGTGACAGACATTACTCAGGTGTCTGCGGTGAGGGGCTGCTGCGGGGTCCCTGCTGCAGCAGTGACAGACATCACTCAGCTGTCTGCGGTGAGGGGCTGCTGTGGGGTCCCTGCTGCAGCAGTGACGGGCATCAATCAGGTGTCTGCGGTGAGGGGCTGCTGCGGGGTCCCTGCCGCAGCAGTGACGGGCATCACTCAGGTGACTGCGGTGAGGGGCTGCTGCGGGGACCCTGCCGCAGCAGTGACAGACATCACTAAGGTGTCTGCGGTGAGGGGCTGCTGCGGGGTCCCTGCCGCAGCAGTGACAGACATCACTCAGCTGTCTGCAATGAGGGGCTGCTTCAGGTGTCTGCGGTGAGGGGCTGCTGCGGGGTCCCTGCTGCAGCAGTGACAGACATCACTCAGCTGTCTGCTGTGAGGGGCTGCTGCGGGGTCCCTGCCGCAGCAGTGACAGACATCACTCAGCTGTCTGCTGTGAGGGGCTGCTGCGGGGTCCCTGCCGCAGCAGTGACGGGCATCACTCAGGTATCTGCGGGAGGGGCTGCTGCGGGGTCCCTGCGGCAGCAGTGACAGACATCACTCAGGTGTCTGTGGTGAGGGGCTGCTGCTGGGTCCCTGCCGCAGCAGTGACAGACATCACTCAGCTGTCTGCGGTGAGGGGCTGCTGCGGGGTCCCTGCTGCAGCAGTGACAGGCATCACTCAGCTGTCTGCGGTGAGGGGCTGCTGCGGGGTCCCTGCCGCAGCAGTGACAGACATCACTCAGCTGTCTGCGGTGAGGGGCTGCTGTGGGGTCCCTGCTGCAGCAGTGACGGGCATCAATCAGGTGTCTGCGGTGAGGGGCTGCTGCGGGGTCCCTGCCGCAGCAGTGACGGGCATCACTCAGGTGACTGCGGTGAGGGGCTGCTGCGGGGACCCTGCCGCAGCAGTGACAGACATCACTAAGGTGTCTGCGGTGAGGGGCTGCTGCGGGGTCCCTGCCGCAGCAGTGACAGACATCATTCAGCTGTCTGCAATGAGGGGCTGCTTCAGGTGTCTGCAGTGAGGGGCTGCTGCGGGGTCCCTGCTGCAGCAGTGACAGACATCACTCAGCTGTCTGCTGTGAGGGGCTGCTGCAGGGTCCCTGCCGCAGCAGTGACAGACATCACTCAGCTGTCTGCTGTGAGGGGCTGCTGCGGGGTCCCTGCCGCAGCAGTGACGGGCATCACTCAGGTATCTGCGGGAGGGGCTGCTGCGGGGTCCCTGCGGCAGCAGTGACAGACATCACTCAGGTGTCTGTGGTGAGGGGCTGCTGCTGGGTCCCTGCCGCAGCAGTGACAGACATCACTCAGCTGTCTGCGGTGAGGGGCTGCTGCGGGGTCCCTGCTGCAGCAGTGACAGGCATCACTCAGCTGTCTGTGGTGAGGGGCTGCTGCGGGGTCCCTGCTGCAGCAGTGACAGGCATCACTCAGGTGTCTGCGGGAGGGGCTGCTGCGGGGTCCCTGCTGCAGCAGTGACAGTCATCACTCAGGTGTCTGCGGTGAGGGGCTGCTGCAGGGTCCCTGCCGCAGCAGTGACGGGCATCACTCAGGTGTCTGCGGTGAGGGGCTGCTGCGGGATCCCTGCCGCAGCAGTGAGAGACAACACTCAGGTGTCTGCGGTGAGGGGCTGCTGCGGGGTCCCTGCTGCAGCAGTGATGGGCATCACACAGGTGTCTGCGGTGAGGGGCTGCTGCAGAGTCCCTGCCGCAGCAGTGACGGGCATCACTCAGGTGTCTGCGGTGAGGGGCTGCTTCAGGTGTCTGCGGTGAGGGGCTGCTGCGGGGTCCCTGCTTCAGCAGTGACGGGAATCACTCAGGTGTCTGCGGTGAGGGGCTGCTGCAGGGTCCCTGCCGCAGCAGTGACAGACATCACTCAGGTGTCTGTGGTGAGGGGCTGCTGCGGGGTCCCTGCCGCAGCAGTGACAGACATCACTCAGGTGTCTGCGGTGAGGGGCTGCTGCGGGGTCCCTGCCGCAGCAGTGACAGACATCACTCAGGTGTCTGCGGTGAGGGGCTGCTGCGGGGTCCCTGCCGCAGCAGTGACAGACATCACTCAGCTGTCTGCGGTGAGGGGCTGATGTGGGGTCCCTGCTGCAGCAGTGACGGGCATCAATCAGGTGTTTGCGGTGAGGGGCTGCTGCGGGGTCCCTGCCGCAGCAGTGACGGGCATCACTCAGGTGACTGCGGTGAGGGGCTGCTGCGGGGACCCTGCCGCAGCAGTGACAGACATCACTAAGGTGTCTGCGGTGAGGGGCTGCTGCGGGGTCCCTGCCGCAGCAGTGACAGACATCACTCAGCTGTCTGCAATGAGGGGCTGCTTCAGGTGTCTGCGGTGAGGGGCTGCTGCGGGGTCCCTGCTGCAGCAGTGACAGACATCACTCAGCTGTCTGCTGTGAGGGGCAGCTGCGGGGTCCCTGCTGCAGCAGTGACAGACATCACTCAGCTGTCTGCTGTGAGGGGCTGCTGCGGGGTCCCTGCCGCAGCAGTGACGGGCATCACTCAGGTATCTGCGGGAGGGGCTGCTGTGGGGTCCCTGCGGCAGCAGTGACAGACATCACTCAGGTGTCTGTGGTGAGGGGCTGCTGCTGGGTCCCTGCCGCAGCAGTGACAGACATCACTCAGCTGTCTGCGGTGAGGGGCTGCTGCGGGGTCCCTGCTGCAGCAGTGACAGGCATCACTCAGCTGTCTGCGGTGAGGGGCTGCTGCGGGGTCCCTGCTGCAGCAGTGACAGGCATCACTCAGGTGTCTGCGGGAGGGGCTGCTGCAGGGTCCCTGCTGCAGCAGTGACGGGCATCACTCAGGTGTCTGCGGTGAGGGGCTGCTGCGGGGTCCCTGCCGCAGCAGTGAGAGACAACACTCAGGTGTCTGCGGTGAGGGGCTGCTGCGGGGTCCCTGCTGCAGCAGTGATGGGCATCACACAGGTGTCTGCGGTGAGGGGCTGCTGCAGGGTCCCTGCCGCAGCAGTGACGGGCATCACTCAGGTGTCTGCGGTAAGGGGCTGCTTCAGGTGTCTGCGGTGAGGGGCTGCTGCGGGGTCCCTGCTTCAGCAGTGTTGGGAATCACTCAGGTGTCTGCGGTGAGGGGCTGCTGTGGGGTCCCTGCCGCAGCAGTGACAGGCATCACTCAGGTGTCTGCAGTGAAGGGCTGCTGCCGGGTCCCTGCCGTGGCAGTGACGGGAATCACTCAGGTGTCTGCGGTGAGGGGCTGCTGTGGGGTCCCTGCCGCAGCAAAGACAGGCATCACTCAGGTGTCTGCGGTGAGGGGCTGCTGCGGGGTCCCTGCCGCAGCAGTGATGGGCATCACTCAGGTGTCTGCGGTGAGGGGCTGCTGCGGGGTCCCTGCGGCAGCAGTGACATCCATCACTCAGGTGTCTGTGGTGATGGGCTGCTGCGGGGTTCCTGCCGCAGCTGTGACAGGCATCACTAAGGTGTCTGCGGTGAGGGGCTGCTGCGGGGTTCCTGCCAAAGCAGTGACAGACATCACTCAGGTGTCTGCGGTGAGGGGCTGCTTCAGGTGTCTGCGGTGAGGGGCTGCTGCGGGGTCCCTGCCGCAGCAGTGACGGGCATCACTCAGGTGTCTGCGGTGAGGGGCTGCTGCGGGGTCCCTGCCGCAGCAGTGACAGACATCACTCAGCTGTCTGCGGTGAGGGGCTGCTGTGGGGTCCCTGCTGCAGCAGTGACGGGCATCAATCAGGTGTCTGCGGTGAGGGGCTGCTGCGGGGTCCCTGCCGCAGCAGTGACGGGCATCACTCAGGTGACTGCGGTGAGGGGCTGCTGCGGAGACCCTGCCGCAGCAGTGACAGACATCACTAAGGTGTCTGCGGTGAGGGGCTGCTGCGGGGTCCCTGCCGCAGCAGTGACAGACATCACTCAGGTGTCTGCGGTGAGGGGCTGCTGCGGGGTCCCTGCCGCAGCAGTGACAGGCATCACTCAGGTGTCTGCGGTGAGGGGCTGTTGCGGGGTCCCTGCTGCAGCAGTGACAGGCATCACTCAGGTGTCTGCGGTGAGGGGCTGCTGCGGGGTCCCTGCCGCAGCAGTGACAGGCATCACTCAGGTGTCTGTGGTGAGGGGCTGCTGCGGGGTCCCTGCCGCAGCAGTGACAGACATCACTCAGCTGTCTGCAATGAGGGGCTGCTTCAGGTGTCTGCGGTGAGGGGCTGCTGCGGGGTCCCTGCTGCAGCAGTGACAGACATCACTCAGCTGTCTGCTGTGAGGGGCTGCTGCGGGGTCCCTGCCGCAGCAGTGACAGACATCACTCAGCTGTCTGCTGTGAGGGGCTGCTGCGGGGTCCCTGCCGCAGCAGTGACGGGCATCACTCAGGTATCTGCGGGAGGGGCTGCTGCGGGGTCCCTGCGGCAGCAGTGACAGACATCACTCAGGTGTCTGTGGTGAGGGGCTGCTGCTGGGTCCCTGCCGCAGCAGTGACAGACATCACTCAGCTGTCTGCGGTGAGGGGCTGCTGCGGGGTCCCTGCTGCAGCAGTGACAGGCATCACTCAGCTGTCTGCGGTGAGGGGCTGCTGCGGGGTCCCTGCCGCAGCAGTGACAGACATCACTCAGCTGTCTGCGGTGAGGGGCTGCTGTGGGGTCCCTGCTGCAGCAGTGACGGGCATCAATCAGGTGTCTGCGGTGAGGGGCTGCTGCGGGGTCCCTGCCCCAGCAGTGACGGGCATCACTCAGGTGACTGCGGTGAGGGGCTGCTGCGGGGACCCTGCCGCAGCAGTGACAGACATCACTAAGGTGTCTGCGGTGAGGGGCTGCTGCGGGGTCCCTGCCGCAGCAGTGACAGACATCACTCAGCTGTCTGCAATGAGGGGCTGCTTCAGGTGTCTGCGGTGAGGGGCTGCTGCGGGGTCCCTGCTGCAGCAGTGACAGACATCACTCAGCTGTCTGCTGTGAGGGGCTGCTGCGGGGTCCCTGCCGCAGCAGTGACAGACATCACTCAGCTGTCTGCTGTGAGGGGCTGCTGCGGGGTCCCTGCCGCAGCAGTGACGGGCATCACTCAGGTATCTGCGGGAGGGGCTGCTGCGGGGTCCCTGCGGCAGCAGTGACAGACATCACTCAGGTGTCTGTGGTGAGGGGCTGCTGCTGGGTCCCTGCCGCAGCAGTGACAGACATCACTCAGCTGTCTGCGGTGAGGGGCTGCTGCGGGGTCCCTGCTGCAGCAGTGACAGGCATCACTCAGCTGTCTGTGGTGAGGGGCTGCTGCGGGGTCCCTGCTGCAGCAGTGACAGGCATCACTCAGGTGTCTGCGGGAGGGGCTGCTGCGGGGTCCCTGCTGCAGCAGTGACAGTCATCACTCAGGTGTCTGCGGTGAGGGGCTGCTGCAGGGTCCCTGCCGCAGCAGTGACGGGCATCACTCAGGTGTCTGCGGTGAGGGGCTGCTGCGGGATCTCTGCCGCAGCAGTGAGAGACAACACTCAGGTGTCTGCGGTGAGGGGCTGCTGCGGGGTCCCTGCTGCAGCAGTGATGGGCATCACACAGGTGTCTGCGGTGAGGGGCTGCTGCAGGGTCCCTGCCGCAGCAGTGACGGGCATCACTCAGGTGTCTGCGGTGAGGGGCTGCTTCAGGTGTCTGTGGTGAGGGGCTGCTGCGGGGTCCCTGCTTCAGCAGTGACGGGAATCACTCAGGTGTCTGCGGTGAGGGGCTGCTGCAGGGTCCCTGCCGCAGCAGTGACAGACATCACTCAGGTGTCTGTGGTGAGGGGCTGCTGCGGGGTCCCTGCCGCAGCAGTGACAGACATCACTCAGGTGTCTGCGGTGAGGGGCTGCTGCGGGGTCCCTGCCGCAGCAGTGACAGACATCACTCAGGTGTCTGCGGTGAGGGGCTGCTGCGGGGTCCCTGCCGCAGCAGTGACAGACATCACTCAGCTGTCTGCGGTGAGGGGCTGATGTGGGGTCCCTGCTGCAGCAGTGACGGGCATCAATCAGGTGTTTGCGGTGAGGGGCTGCTGCGGGGTCCCTGCCGCAGCAGTGACAGGCATCACTCAGGTGACTGCGGTGAGGGGCTGCTGCGGGGACCCTGCCGCAGCAGTGACAGACATCACTAAGGTGTCTGCGGTGAGGGGCTGCTGCGGGGTCCCTGCCGCAGCAGTGACAGACATCACTCAGCTGTCTGCAATGAGGGGCTGCTTCAAGTGTCTGCGGTGAGGGGCTGCTGCGGGGTCCCTGCTGCAGCAGTGACAGACATCACTCAGCTGTCTGCTGTGAGGGGCTGCTGCGGGGTCCTTGCTGCAGCAGTGACAGACATCACTCAGCTGTCTGCTGTGAGGGGCTGCTGCGGGGTCCCTGCCGCAGCAGTGACGGGCATCACTCAGGTATCTGCGGGAGGGGCTGCTGTGGGGTCCCTGCGGCAGCAGTGACAGACATCACTCAGGTGTCTGTGGTGAGGGGCTGCTGCTGGGTCCCTGCCGCAGCAGTGACACACATCACTCAGCTGTCTGCTGTGAGGGGCTGCTGCGGGGTCCCTGCTGCAGCAGTGACAGGCATCACTCAGCTGTCTGCGGTGAGGGGCTGCTGCGGGGTCCCTGCTGCAGCAGTGACAGGCATCACTCAGGTGTCTGCGGGAGGGGCTGCTGCGGGGTCCCTGCTGCAGCAGTGACAGTCAGCACTCAGGGGTCTGCGGTGAGGGGCTGCTGCAGGGTCCCTGCCGCAGCAGTGACGGGAATCACTCAGGTGTCTGCGGTGAGGGGCTGCTGCGGGATCCCTGCCGCAGCAGTGAGAGACAACACTCAGGTGTCTGCGGTGAGGGGCTGCTGCGGGGTCCCTGCTGCAGCAGTGACAGTCAGCACTCAGGGGTCTGCGGTGAGGGGCTGCTGCAGGGTCCCTGCCGCAGCAGTGACGGGAATCACTCAGGTGTCTGCAGTGAGGGGCTGCTGCGGGGTCCCTGCTGCAGCAGTGATGGGCATCACACAGGTGTCTGCGGTGAGGGGCTGCTGCAGGGTCCCTGCCGCAGCAGTGACGGGCATCACTCAGGTGTCTGTGGTAAGGGGCTGCTTCAGGTGTCTGCGGTGAGGGGCTGCTGCGGGGTCCCTGCTTCAGCAGTGACGGGAATCACTCAGGTGTCTGCGGTGAGGGGCTGCTGTGGGGTCCCTGCCGCAGCAGTGACAGGCATCACTCAGGTGTCTGCAGTGAAGGGCTGCTGCCGAGTCCCTGCCGTGGCAGTGACAGGAATCACTCAGGTGTCTGCGGTGAGGGGCTGCTGTGGGGTCCCTGCCGCAGCAAAGACAGGCATCACTCAGGTGTCTGCGGTGAGGGGCTGCTGCGGGGTCCCTGCCGCAGCAGTGACGGGCATCACTCAGGTGTCTGCGGTGAGGGGCTGCTGCGGGGTCCCTGCGGCAGCAGTGACAGACATCACTCAGGTGTCTGTGGTGAGGGGCTGCTGCGGGGTTCCTGCCGCAGCAGTGACAGGCATCACTAAGGTGTCTGCGGTGAGGGGCTGCTGCGGGGTTCCTGCCACAGCAGTGACAGACATCACTCAGGTGTCTGCGGTGAGGGGCTGCTTCAGGTGTCTGCGGTGAGGGGCTGCTGCGGGGTCCCTGCCGCAGCAGTGACAGACATCACTCAGCTGTCTGCGGTGAGGGGCTGCTGCGGGGTCCCTGCTGCAGCAGTGACAGGCATTACTCAGGTGTCTGCAGTGAGGGGCTGCTGCGGGGTCCCTGCCGCAGCAGTGACAGACATCATCAGGTGTCTGCGGTGAGGGGCTGCTGTGGGTGCCCTGTCCCGGCTCGGACTCCTCTCTGTTGGTACCGGCCCCAGCGTCACCTCAGCCGCTATTCCGTGCTCCGTGCAAGGGGGTGTGTGCGCTCCCCCCACCCACCTGCACTTTAACGTCTTTTGCTCCGCTGAGCCGTCACCAGCGGCCTCTCTACCTACACTCAGGCCACCTCACTAACCACGTAGTAAACACAGGCACCTGTTTTAAAGTGGAGGAGGTGATGAGGAGGAGGAGCAGGAGGAGGAAGGCCGACGCAGCCTCCGGACAACCCGATCCGAGGTGTTACATCAAGAGAAGAGAGTGAGGGAAGAGATTGGTTTATCTCTCACACATAAAAGGGTCCCTTGGAGCATTTACTTTTAAGCTAACAGAGTTTGAGAGTCGATACACACCCGTCGCATGGATCTCTGCTCACATAGAGACCTGTGTACAGAGCATTAGGACATTAGTGAATTATGATGCGCCAAAAACTCACCTCCGTGCCTAACAAAACCCTTACCAGCTAGCAATCAGTGTCACATTAGAACTTTGTCCTATAGCAAAGAAACTAATGATTAGACTATCCAGAACATGCGACTCAGGACTATCTCGGAAATAGTGGGAAGTGAAGACACCTTTAGGTTACACTCACAAAGGTTCGCAACGAAAGGAATAAAAGGACACTGTAAGGTTAAATTCTTTAATTTAACGTCGTGTTCTCATGCGCAGTACTTTAGATAACACAAGCAAACATATTACTAATAATATTGTAATAAAAAGGGTTACAATTCCATAAAACACAAAAGTTGGAACCATATTACAATAGTCATGCAAACAGGTAAAATATACTGCCTAGTTTTACACCTTCCCTATCTCTATCGTTTCTATATTAAAATATAGAAGGGCTCATGGGTATTTCGGGGGACCCCATTTACCTCGCCTCTCAGTAAGTGTAAATTACATCGGGTTCAGCTAGGTCTCTCTGCATCCCTGGATTCTTCCAAGTGTGTGAGATCATGCTCTGTGTGCTAAGATAAACTCAGCAGTATCTCACTCAGCTCGCAGCTGCCAGATATTGTGTCTAGAAAGTTACATGGCCATGCTGAAAAACAGGCTCATACATTATGATGTCCTTGACGGACTAGCACTCACTGTACAGACTGTGGATATGTTGTATGTCTGGGGAAAGGGAAAACAAACTCTCTCCCCTGTGAGAACCTTCTGAAATGCTAACTTGCAAAACACTCAGCATTTGTAACGTGCGCAAAAAAGCAAGCAAGGAAAAAGATGGCGTTTAAACCAGAAAAGCCATGCTAATACAACATACACTCATAAGATGGCCCGAATCCACACAACACACCTTGCCTGGTGTGTGTAGGATGGAACAATGAAATCTCAATAGTCCAATAACAAAGTCACAAGGAAAGCAAACAGCCTGAGGTTCATGGCTGTCAATCATTTCCAGCGGAGAATCGCACTATCCACCCATCTGAAAGGGCAGCACACCCCGGGCACATGGCACACTCTACTTCTGAGAATGCAGCATTTCACAAATGCCTCAAAAGTGTAAGCCTCGTTTTTTTTAAAACCTCGATAAATAAATGCAGTTTGGAAAAATGCGATTTCTATAATGAACATACAGTAGGAAATGTAAAGACACAAACATTCAACAGTACACAATTCTATAGGCTTCACCCCCTTCACTATGCAGTGCATGTAGAGCACTATAAGTAAAATGCTTCTTATCTTTATGGGGTCATATGTTTGGCCCCATAAAGATAAGAAACCATTTACGGCAGAAGGAAGTCAGACGAGCCCATCCAAGTGGACCGTCTGTGAAAGAGAAAAGTGTACGTCACACTAGCCTCTTTCCCAATGGCTGGCCACCGTTTAGCATTAACAGTGACGCTGGCCAATGGGAAAGAGGGGCGGGGCTTAAAGCACAATACTCAAAGCCCCTCTAAATCATAAAATCTCGCCAGCGATTCTGCGCATGCGCAGCCTACGCAGGCGAGACCTAAAAAAAGAACGTTGTCCTCATAAGGTGCAGTCTGATCAGATTGTGACCGAGGCCACTCGAATCCCCCTAGCACCGGATCTCTGCGTACCTAGACCGCCAAAGGTACAATCGCCAAGTTGAAAAAAAGAGGGGACAGAGACCAACCCTGTCTCATGCCCAGACAAATGGAGAAGGGGACCGAAAGGTGACCTGCAAAACGCACTGAGGCAGTTATTTGTGTATAAAGTAGATGGGTATATGCTACGAACCATGGGTCGAGGTTGACCGCTTCCAGGTGTTGAAAAGGGTACTCCCAGCTAAGGCAGTCAAATGCCTTATCAATGTCGGCAAGCAGTATGGCTGCGGGTCATGCCAGTTCCGGGGCCTCCACTAATTGTTTTTGAAGCCCAAACTCTAGGCGTATTTGGGCAGGTGAGACGTATTTTGGGAGTTGAAAAATAGCTCTGTATGTGTAGGGTATTATTTTGTCCAATACCGCAGCGTCTCTCCCTTTTAACGATTCACTCCCATACATTAGTGTTGGTTGCAATTATGCAATTATCACCTGCAGTAAGGGATCAAAGGTTAGGTCGGGCAGCATCTTTTTCAGGGGCACAGCATTCATGACCAGAGCATCTGTAGTTTGGATTATGTTGTTTATCTTAAATTGATCTCTACGAATGTGGGGGGTATTTCTCGAATACTGTCGCCCACCATAGGCGTTAATGGAAAAACATCTTCATGGGTACCCTGCTGCACGGGCAAAAGATTTGGTATAAACCACTGCTTTGACCAAGTCACATTCTTGACTTGGGTAGGTTTCAGCCAAGTGCAACAAGCATTATTCCCTCTCATTTCTCTGTTTGATTGAAGCCTGCAAGTGAACTTGGCTTTATGAACAATACTAGAGGGAAAGGGTAATATAAGGAGCAGAGCAGGTGGAAGGGAATGCAGCTAACGCTTCACTAATCACAGACCCCATTCAGGGGGAGGGGAATAGAGCCAGCAGGGCTACTGGGCTCAGCTATGGGCCCGGAGGTGTTTGCTCTGATATCCCTGAGTCCATCCTGCAATGAGTCTGCAAACTGGGCCACGTCGCACACCTCCAGCATTTGAGTCTCGTGGAAGTGTAGACGAAGAGTCACAGGCTTCTAAGGGAGAGAGTATGGGAGTGCAGGCTTCAAAGGGAGAGAGTTTGGGGGCAGGCTTCAAAGGGAGAGAGTTTGGGGGAAGGCTTCTAAGGGAGAGTATGGGGTGCAGGCTTCTAAGGGAGAGAGTATGGGGGCAGGCTTTAAGGGAGAGAGTATGGGGGCAGGCTTCTAAGGGTGAGTATGGGGTGCAGGCTTCTAAGGGAGAGAGTATGGGGGCAGGCTTCTAAGGGAGGAGTATGGGGTGCAGGCATCTAAGGGAGAGAGTATGGAGGTCAGGCTTCTAAGGGAGAGAGTATGGGGGCAGGGTTCTAAGGGAGCGTATTGGGGGCAGGCTTCTAAGGGAGAGAGTATGGGGGCAGGCTTTAAGGGAGAGAGTATGGGGCAGGCTTCTAAGGGAGAGTATGGGGTGCAGGCTTCTAAGGGAGAGTATGGGGTGCAGGCTTCTAAGGGAGAGAGTATGGGGCAGGCTTTAAGGGAGAGAGTATGGGGCAGGCTTCTAAGGGAGAGTATGGGGTGCAGGCTTCTAAGGGAGAGAGTATGGGGGCAGGCTTCTAAGGGAGAGAGTATGGGCTGCAGGCTTCTAAGGGAGAGAGTATGGGGTGCAGGCTTATAAGGGAGAGAGTATGGGAGGTAGGCTTCTAGGGGAAAGTATAGAGTGCAGGCATCTAAGGGAGAGAGTATGGGGCAGGCTTTAAGGGAGATAGTTTGGGGGCAGGCTTCTAAGGGAGAGTATGGGGTGCAGGCTTCTAAGGGAGAGAGTATGGGGGCAGGCTTCTAAGGGAGAGAGTATGGGGTGCAGGCTTCTAAGGGAGAGAGTATGGGGTGCGGGCTTCTAAGGGAGAGAGTATGGGGGCAGGCTTCTAAGGGAGAGTATGGGGTGCAGGCTTCTAAGGGAGAGAGTATGGGGGTACAGGCTTCTAAGGGAGAGAGTATGGGGGCAGGCTTCTAAGGGAGAGTATGGGGTGCAGGCTTCTAAGGGACAGAGTATGGGGGTACAGGCTTCTAAGGGAGAGAGTATGGGGGCCGGCTTCTAAGGGAGAGAGTATGGGGTGCAGGCTTCTAAGGGAGAGAGTATGGGTGCAGGCTTCTAAGGGAGAGTATGGGGTGCAGGCTTCTAAGGGAGAGAGTATGGGGGCAGGCTTCTAAGGGAGAGTATGGGGGCAGGCTTCTAAGGGAGAGAGTATGGGGTGCAGGCTTCTAAGGGAGAGAGTATGGGGGCAGGCTTCTAAGGGTGAGTATGGGGTGCAGGCTTCTAAGGGAGAGAGTATGGCGGTACAGGCTTCTAAGGGAGAGAGTATGAGGACAGGCTTCTAAGGGAGAGAGTATGGGGTGCAGGCTTCAAAGGGAGAGAGTATGGGTGCAGGCTTCTAAGGGAGAGAGTATGGGGGCAGGCTTCTAAGGGAGAGAGTATGGGGTGCAGGCTTCTAAGGGAGAGAGTATGGGGGCAGGCTTCTAAGGGAGAGAGTATGGGGTGCAGGCTTCTAAGGGAGAGAGTATGGGGTGCAGGCTTCTAAGGGAGAGAGTATGGGGGGCAGGCTTTTAAGGGAGAGAGTATGGGGGGCTCAATCTCTGAACTCAACAACCACCCGGCACCAATTGATTGATCAACTCAGTGCTTATCTTTAGTAAAAAGACAGATCTTCATTACACTAAGAAAACACAATACTACAAATTGCAACATGCAGATCTGGGTATCTCCCTGGTGAGGGTTCACTGGACTATATTTAACAAAGAGGGGAGGTAGAGTATCAAGTAGGATTCCTACTCCACGGGCACTGTTACATAAACAAGAAGAATCCTACCACTTATTGGGAAGAAAAGTGAAAAAAGGGGAAAGGGGGACACTCAGTGTTGTGTAAAATACCCCTCACACACCAACAGGCCCCTTGGTGTCATGCTTCATCATCGGGGTCTTCGCACCCCGCTAAGGGGATGCGGCACGCTGCGACCTACGACTACGCGGGAGCGTTGACAATTCAGTCTATGTGTGGTGTGTGTTGAGTGCAAGTGAAAGAAATAGGATGTGAGTGGGAAGTGTAGTGAGAAAAAATTAAAAAGGACCTGGCCAGTGGGTAAAAAGAAAAAACTTTATTCTGTACCTCTGGCTGGTGCTATTAAAAAAAGTGCTAGATGGCGAGGTTTTGTGTCTTAGTAAGGGACAGAACCTCTGGTGTGCGTCGACATGTTTCGGTACATGCGTACCTTCTTCAGGACGGGGCACAACTCCCAACCCTACTCACGTTTCTCTAAAGAACAGGATTTTTGTTCTAACTTTCCTAAAAAAGTGATTACGTTCACTAAAGACAAATACAATGTGCCTACAGCGGATTTTCTGGAACATGTAGTTACATGTCCTAAAAAAGAAAAGAGCGTTAGGTTTGGTTACCATATAGGTTGGCTCAGACAGGTGCAGTCACCTGGAGCCCCAAACGGTTGACTTAACCTGTAAAGGAAAAAACAGACATACAGAACACATAACACACAAACTCACACACACTCTGATGACAAACTTAGGGTTCAGTGTTTTTAAACATACTTATTGTATAAGATGATTAAAGCATCAAGAGCAATTTCTGAACATCAGGGTAGGTAGGTAGGTGGATCCACAATCTATAGGAATAGAAGAGTGGAATCAATGTTGTTGTCTCTACTCACTTGTTGGGCTCTGTAATGTACCCACAGAGTTTAAACTCCGTTTTAGTGAATACTCACGAAATCCGCCTCAGTCGGCCTCTTTCCTCCACCCTGTGCTGCTCCGTCGTAAATGATGTACGGGTGAGCTTGGTGATATTTAAAGGTGGATGAAGTGAGTTCTCATTGGTTAATTAGTGGAAAGGCTAATGACCATGCAGCGGTGATGACCCTGTTGACGCCCCTTCCATGCATGTGATTTTGTCACATGTACAATGCATACCATTGTCATTCGTTAATTACCGGGTTTAAGCTGTCCATATATGGACTTTCCGTTTGTTAGCCACTCACACTCTGTTATTTCTGCTCGCACTGGGGGAGCGCCCGTGTGATGCATCCGTTCTCTCCTTAGCGCATGCGTGTTGGCCGCTTTCGAATGTCCCATTGCGCATGCGCGCAGGCGAGACTTCGGCGTTTCAATGCGCATGCGCATTGTTCGAGTATGGTTCGCGCATGCGCGTTTATCACTAGCGCAGCTGTTGCGCCCGGTTATTTATTCATTATTATTTGCGGTAGTGCATTATGAAAAGTACCAAGTGAATCACTGGGGTTTTTTGTTTCACGTGGGTCTGCCTCTCTTGACATAATCACGTAGGTGGTGCCATATCGTTTGTAGAGATAATATGGTGTGGTTGACCATACATTTATATATCATTTATTCAGACGGTGGTACTAAATGTTGGTAATAGCACAGTTATTTTATTTTCGGTAGTGCATTATGAAAGGAAACAAGTGGATCACTGGAGTTTTTGGTTCACGTGGATCTGCTCCTTTTGACCTAACCATGGAGGTGGTACCATACCGTTTGTATTGATATTACGGTGTGGTTGATCATATAATCATATGTCACTTATTCAGACGGTGGTACTGAATGTTGGGCTAATTCTTATGTCAACCAATTGTTATTCCTTATTTATATCCAGGGGTCTTTTAGGAGACTTGGCTCCACGGTATGTCATCGTTAAGTCCGGTGACATGGGTTGCCAGGCGGAACACCCAACGTTGTTCCTTTTGGAACAGACCTGTTTCAGAGGGTAGTCGTTCTATGACGGTCCAGCGTAGGTCGTTGACGCAGTGTTGATGTGACAAAAAATGTGTCGCCATCTTAGTTGTCGTCTTCTTGCAGCGTATATTACTTTTGTGTTCCCCTATCCTTATCTTGACGGGGCGGGTGGTCATGCCTACATATTCTAGTCCGCATGGGCAGGTAATTAGATAAATCACATTCTTTGTGTTGCAGTTCGTAAAATGGCGTTGCTCCCATGTTGTACCATTTTTGAAGTTTAGGTTTTTACTTTTTTGAGTTTGGTGGCAACAACTGCAATCCCCGCAAGGGAAGTGACCTTGTACAGCAGTTACATTGGGTCTCTCCATCTGGTTTGTCCGTGGCCTGGTATGGACCACAATGTCCTTTATGTTTCTGCCCCTTCTGTGCGCATGCATCGGTTTCTCAAATGACAAGCCTCCACAATTCAATATGCCCCAGTGTTTATCAATGACTTTCGACACCTGATTTGATATGGTGGAATAAGTTGTTACGCAGATCGGCCTCTTGTTTACTTCTTTTACATGGGGATTTTCTTCTATGAGTGCCTCCCTGTGATTGTTTTTAGCGCGCTTCATTGCTTTATTGATGGTTCTTGTGGGGTATTTCCTTTGCACAAGTTTGGTCTTAAGATCTTTCGCTTGTCGGTTGAATTCACTCAGTTCTGTACAGTTTCTCCGGAGTCTAAGGAATTGCCCATAGGGTAGATTTTCCCTTAGGTGTCTCGGGTGGAAACTGTCGTAACGCAACAGACAGTTTCTGGAGGTCGGTTTGAAATGTGTTGTGCTTTTTAACCTTCCATCCTCACTGTAGATATTCAAGTCGAGAAATACCATCGATGTATTTGAAAAGGTGCTTGTGAATTTTAGATAATCATTCTGGGTATTCAACCAGGTTACAAAATTCACTGCACTGTTGACATCGCCGTTCCAGATAATGAAAATGTCATCGATGTATCGTTTCCAGATGACAATCTGGGGGCGGTAGGGGTTACTGTCATGGAGGATCTTGTGTTCCTCTAGATGGTAGACGTATAGTCCCGCTAGGCTCGGAGCAAAAGTACTACCCATGCTCGTTCCGTGGGTTTGTAGGTAAAGTACCTCCTTGTACTGAAAAAAATTGTCTTTGAGGGCCATGGTGATGCACTCCAGTACCAGGCTTCTCGGTGTTTGGTATTTCCAAGTGTGGCTGAAGAGTACTTCTTCGATGATCTCTAATGTCTCTTCATGGGGCAGGCTAGTGTATAAGCTTTCCACGTCTAAGCTTATCATAAGTTGCGTGGTTGGGTCAAAGGTGGTGTTTTCCAGCAGTTGTAGTACCGATTTTGTGTCCTTCAGGTACGTATCTGTAGCCTGTACCATCGGTCTTAAAAAGGCATCTGAGAATTTCGATAGGGGTTCCAGGATGGATCCAATGCCGGAGACTATTGGTCTTCCAGGTGGATTGTCAATGTTCTTGTGTATTTTGGGGATACAATAAAAATATGGTATCCTCGGGGTCGGTTGTTGCAGGAATTCAGCTTCCTTTTTGCTGATCCAATCGTGGGCAAGTCCTTCCTCCACCATACCCCCGATCCGTGTTCTTAGTCGTTCTGTTGGATCACTCTCCAGTATTTTATAGTTCCGTTCGTCGGACAGTAGACGTTGGCATTCTCCATCATATTTCTCAAGGGATTGCAATACTATGGCTCCCCCCTTGTCAGCTGGTTTGATGACTAACTCGCTGTTGGCCGTTAATTCCCGGAGTGCTTGTTGTTCTTCTCCACTGGTATTGTGGAAGACATTCCTCCCTTGTAAGTTCAGTTTGTTGACCTCTGTTATCACTGCCTTCTCAAAGGTTAGAATCTCCATGGGGATACCTGAGTCAGGAGGGGTGAAAGTTGACTTTGGTCTCAGACCTGTGTCCGTCTTGTCTTCTGGTAAAGGTTTATCCTTAAAAAAAGCCTGTAGCTTCAGTTTCCTGAAAAAGTCTTGTAATTCTACATTAAGCTTGAAAATGTCAGGTTTTTGAGTGGGTACATACCCCAATCCTTTGTTTAGGACATTTTTCTGCATCGTTGTCAAAATAATGGGTGCGAGGTTTACCACTAAGTCCCCCTCTTGCTGGTTGATGGTTGGTTGGGTAGTGATCCCGTCATGCTCCGGGTCGTTCGGGCGTTGGGCTGTTCTTGATCTTCCCACATTACATTGTTCCCTTTCCGGTTCTTCCCTCGTGCGTTCTGGCGAGCCCCTAAAAAAGGCTGCTGGTTTCCTCCATATGGTTGTTGTTGCCCGTAGTAACCATCATTATATTCCTGGTTCCACATAGGACCAAATTGGAAGGGATTGAATTGTGGTGGGCCCATGAATTGTTGAAAATGGTTCGGTGGTTGATATCCCCGCCATCCCCTTTGTCTGGGGAATTGTTGGCGTCTTTGTCGCCATCCTCCCCTTCTTTGTCTGTTCCCTTTGTTTCCACTAGAATTGGAACCAGACGAGCCAGTGTCAGAATTCTCACTGTCCGTGTCGCTGTAGTTGTTTTTTGACACATAGTCCACTTTAGTGTAGGGATACGCACTCTCAGGGGTGAATTTGGCCACATCTTTGGTTAGTTTGTTAGTCTTGCTTTGTTTTAGGTTGAACTCGAACTCGGTCATCTGTTGATTTAATTCATCCAGTCTTATTTTCAGGTCTTCGGGTGATATATATGTCTTCAGTTGTATTTCAATTTTGTTTATTTCGATTTTTAGTTCCTGGGTGATCCTGGCTGCTGTTTTTATTATTAGGACTAACCAATCTCTTGAGCAGTGCCAGGAGATTAGTGACCACTCTTTCTTAAAAATCATGTCATGTTGGAAGATTAATGGTTCGTTTTTCACAATCAGGCCAGGGGGTGCCATTTTGTTACGCAAGTACTGGGTCATAAACAGGCCATGCAATGCTGCTTTTATTTGGTTACGCCTGAGATTTAGCAGTTCGTTCCAATCGTTAGTTTGTGGGCCTGTATCCTGGTTGCACAAGCCCTCAAAAAGATTGCTGTCTGCTAGAATCTTATCGATCTCATCCTCTGCAAAAGTTAGGCCATGTTCGTCTTCCATTGTGGGTGTACCGCTGACTTCTTTTTTATACCTAAGTGTGTGTACTTTGATGTGTGTGTTTCTGTTATGTCTGAAGGGACAGAACTCCCGCAGCTGCGCGCTGCTTATAGACTATATTTAACAAAGAGGGGAGGTAGAGTATCAAGTAGGATTCCTACTCCACGGGCACTGTTACATAAACAAGAAGAATCCTACCACTTATTGGGAAGAAAAGTGAAAAAAGGGGAAAGGGGGACACTCAGTGTTGTGTAAAATACCCCTCACACACCAACAGGCCCCTTGGTGTCATGCTTCATCATCGAGAGAACGGATGCATCACACGGGCGCTCCCCCAGTGCGAGCAGAAATAACAGAGTGTGAGTGGCTAACAAACGGAAAGTCCATATATGGACAGCTTAAACCCGGTAATTAACGAATGACAATGGTATGCATTGTACATGTGACAAAATCACATGCATGGAAGGGGCGTCAACAGGGTCATCACCGCTGCATGGTCATTAGCCTTTCCACTAATTAACCAATGAGAACTCACTTCATCCACCTTTAAATATCACCAAGCTCACCCGTACATCATTTACGACGGAGCAGCACAGGGTGGAGGAAAGAGGCCGACTGAGGCGGATTTCGTGAGTATTCACTAAAACGGAGTTTAAACTCTGTGGGTACATTACAGAGCCCAACAAGTGAGTAGAGACAACAACATTGATTCCACTCTTCTATTCCTATAGATTGTGGATCCACCTACCTACCTACCCTGATGTTCAGAAATTGCTCTTGATGCTTTAATCATCTTATACAATAAGTATGTTTAAAAACACTGAACCCTAAGTTTGTCATCAGAGTGTGTGTGAGTTTGTGTGTTATGTGTTCTGTATGTCTGTTTTTTCCTTTACAGGTTAAGTCAACCGTTTGGGGCTCCAGGTGACTGCACCTGTCTGAGCCAACCTATATGGTAACCAAACCTAACGCTCTTTTCTTTTTTAGGACATGTAACTACATGTTCCAGAAAATCCGCTGTAGGCACATTGTATTTGTCTTTAGTGAACGTAATCACTTTTTTAGGAAAGTTAGAACAAAAATCCTGTTCTTTAGAGAAACGTGAGTAGGGTTGGGAGTTGTGCCCCGTCCTGAAGAAGGTACGCATGTACCGAAACATGTCGACGCACACCAGAGGTTCTGTCCCTTACTAAGACACAAAACCTCGCCATCTAGCACTTTTTTTAATAGCACCAGCCAGAGGTACAGAATAAAGTTTTTTCTTTTTACCCACTGGCCAGGTCCTTTTTAATTTTTTCTCACTACACTTCCCACTCACATCCTATTTCTTTCACTTGCACTCAACACACACCACACATAGACTGAATTGTCAACGCTCCCGCGTAGTCGTAGGTCGCAGCGTGCCGCATCCCCTTAGCGGGGTGCGAAGACCCCGATGATGAAGCATGACACCAAGGGGCCTGTTGGTGTGTGAGGGGTATTTTACACAACACTGAGTGTCCCCCTTTCCCCTTTTTTCACTTTTCTTCCCAATAAGTGGTAGGATTCTTCTTGTTTATGTAACAGTGCCCGTGGAGTAGGAATCCTACTTGATACTCTACCTCCCCTCTTTGTTAAATATAGTCTATAAGCAGCGCGCAGCTGCGGGAGTTCTGTCCCTTCAGACATAACAGAAACACACACATCAAAGTACACACACTTAGGTATAAAAAAGAAGTCAGCGGTACACCCACAATGGAAGACGAACATGGCCTAACTTTTGCAGAGGATGAGATCGATAAGATTCTAGCAGACAGCAATCTTTTTGAGGGCTTGTGCAACCAGGATACAGGCCCACAAACTAACGATTGGAACGAACTGCTAAATCTCAGGCGTAACCAAATAAAAGCAGCATTGCATGGCCTGTTTATGACCCAGTACTTGCGTAACAAAATGGCACCCCCTGGCCTGATTGTGAAAAACGAACCATTAATCTTCCAACATGACATGATTTTTAAGAAAGAGTGGTCACTAATCTCCTGGCACTGCTCAAGAGATTGGTTAGTCCTAATAATAAAAACAGCAGCCAGGATCACCCAGGAACTAAAAATCGAAATAAACAAAATTGAAATACAACTGAAGACATATATATCACCCGAAGACCTGAAAATAAGACTGGATGAATTAAATCAACAGATGACCGAGTTCGAGTTCAACCTAAAACAAAGCAAGACTAACAAACTAACCAAAGATGTGGCCAAATTCACCCCTGAGAGTGCGTATCCCTACACTAAAGTGGACTATGTGTCAAAAAACAACTACAGCGACACGGACAGTGAGAATTCTGACACTGGCTCGTCTGGTTCCAATTCTAGTGGAAACAAAGGGAACAGACAAAGAAGGGGAGGATGGCGACAAAGACGCCAACAATTCCCCAGACAAAGGGGATGGCGGGGATATCAACCACCGAACCATTTTCAACAATTCATGGGCCCACCACAATTCAATCCCTTCCAATTTGGTCCTATGTGGAACCAGGAATATAATGATGGTTACTACGGGCAACAACAACCATATGGAGGAAACCAGCAGCCTTTTTTAGGGGCTCGCCAGAACGCACGAGGGAAGAACCGGAAAGGGAACAATGTAATGTGGGAAGATCAAGAACAGCCCAACGCCCGAACGACCCGGAGCATGACGGGATCACTACCCAACCAACCATCAACCAGCAAGAGGGGGACTTAGTGGTAAACCTCGCACCCATTATTTTGACAACGATGCAGAAAAATGTCCTAAACAAAGGATTGGGGTATGTACCCACTCAAAAACCTGACATTTTCAAGCTTAATGTAGAATTACAAGACTTTTTCAGGAAACTGAAGCTACAGGCTTTTTTTAAGGATAAACCTTTACCAGAAGACAAGACGGACACAGGTCTGAGACCAAAGTCAACTTTCACCCCTCCTGACTCAGGTATCCCCATGGAGATTCTAACCTTTGAGAAGGCAGTGATAACAGAGGTCAACAAACTGAACTTACAAGGGAGGAATGTCTTCCACAATACCAGTGGAGAAGAACAACAAGCACTCCGGGAATTAACGGCCAACAGCGAGTTAGTCATCAAACCAGCTGACAAGGGGGGAGCCATAGTATTGCAATCCCTTGAGAAATATGATGGAGAATGCCAACGTCTACTGTCCGACGAACGGAACTATAAAATACTGGAGAGTGATCCAACAGAACGACTAAGAACACGGATCGGGGGTATGGTGGAGGAAGGACTTGCCCACGATTGGATCAGCAAAAAGGAAGCTGAATTCCTGCAACAACCGACCCCGAGGATACCATATTTTTATTGTATCCCCAAAATACACAAGAACATTGACAATCCACCTGGAAGACCAATAGTCTCCGGCATTGGATCCATCCTGGAACCCCTATCGAAATTCTCAGATGCCTTTTTAAGACCGATGGTACAGGCTACAGATACGTACCTGAAGGACACAAAATCGGTACTACAACTGCTGGAAAACACCACCTTTGACCCAACCACGCAACTTATGATAAGCTTAGACGTGGAAAGCTTATACACTAGCCTGCCCCATGAAGAGACATTAGAGATCATCGAAGAAGTACTCTTCAGCCACACTTGGAAATACCAAACACCGAGAAGCCTGGTACTGGAGTGCATCACCATGGCCCTCAAAGACAATTTTTTTCAGTACAAGGAGGTACTTTACCTACAAACCCACGGAACGAGCATGGGTAGTACTTTTGCTCCGAGCCTAGCGGGACTATACGTCTACCATCTAGAGGAACACAAGATCCTCCATGACAGTAACCCCTACCGCCCCCAGATTGTCATCTGGAAACGATACATCGATGACATTTTCATTATCTGGAACGGCGATGTCAACAGTGCAGTGAATTTTGTAACCTGGTTGAATACCCAGAATGATTATCTAAAATTCACAAGCACCTTTTCAAATACATCGATGGTATTTCTCGACTTGAATATCTACAGTGAGGATGGAAGGTTAAAAAGCACAACACATTTCAAACCGACCTCCAGAAACTGTCTGTTGCGTTACGACAGTTTCCACCCGAGACACCTAAGGGAAAATCTACCCTATGGGCAATTCCTTAGACTCCGGAGAAACTGTACAGAACTGAGTGAATTCAACCGACAAGCGAAAGATCTTAAGACCAAACTTGTGCAAAGGAAATACCCCACAAGAACCATCAATAAAGCAATGAAGCGCGCTAAAAACAATCACAGGGAGGCACTCATAGAAGAAAATCCCCATGTAAAAGAAGTAAACAAGAGGCCGATCTGCGTAACAACTTATTCCACCATATCAAATCAGGTGTCGAAAGTCATTGATAAACACTGGGGCATATTGAATTGTGGAGGCTTGTCATTTGAGAAACCGATGCATGCGCACAGAAGGGGCAGAAACATAAAGGACATTGTGGTCCATACCAGGCCACGGACAAACCAGATGGAGAGACCCAATGTAACTGCTGTACAAGGTCACTTCCCTTGCGGGGATTGCAGTTGTTGCCACCAAACTCAAAAAAGTAAAAACCTAAACTTCAAAAATGGTACAACATGGGAGCAACGCCATTTTACGAACTGCAACACAAAGAATGTGATTTATCTAATTACCTGCCCATGCGGACTAGAATATGTAGGCATGACCACCCGCCCCGTCAAGATAAGGATAGGGGAACACAAAAGTAATATACGCTGCAAGAAGACGACAACTAAGATGGCGACACATTTTTTGTCACATCAACACTGCGTCAACGACCTACGCTGGACCGTCATAGAACGACTACCCTCTGAAACAGGTCTGTTCCAAAAGGAACAACGTTGGGTGTTCCGCCTGGCAACCCATGTCACCGGACTTAACGATGACATACCGTGGAGCCAAGTCTCCTAAAAGACCCCTGGATATAAATAAGGAATAACAATTGGTTGACATAAGAATTAGCCCAACATTCAGTACCACCGTCTGAATAAGTGACATATGATTATATGATCAACCACACCGTAATATCAATACAAACGGTATGGTACCACCTCCATGGTTAGGTCAAAAGGAGCAGATCCACGTGAACCAAAAACTCCAGTGATCCACTTGTTTCCTTTCATAATGCACTACCGAAAATAAAATAACTGTGCTATTACCAACATTTAGTACCACCGTCTGAATAAATGATATATAAATGTATGGTCAACCACACCATATTATCTCTACAA
The DNA here is from genome assembly GCF_964263255.1 of Lissotriton vulgaris. Taxonomy (NCBI): domain Eukaryota; kingdom Metazoa; phylum Chordata; class Amphibia; order Caudata; family Salamandridae; genus Lissotriton; species Lissotriton vulgaris. Next base: position 66,070,786 of record NC_141685.1, on the reverse strand, counting down.
ACGATATGGCACCACCTACGTGATTATGTCAAGAGAGGCAGACCCACGTGAAACAAAAAACCCCAGTGATTCACTTGGTACTTTTCATAATGCACTACCGCAAATAATAATGAATAAATAACCGGGCGCAACAGCTGCGCTAGTGATAAACGCGCATGCGCGAACCATACTCGAACAATGCGCATGCGCATTGAAACGCCGAAGTCTCGCCTGCGCGCATGCGCAATGGGACATTCGAAAGCGGCCAACACGCATGCGCTAAGGAGAGAACGGATGCATCACACGGGCGCTCCCCCAGTGCGAGCAGAAATAACAGAGTGTGAGTGGCTAACAAACGGAAAGTCCATATATGGACAGCTTAAACCCGGTAATTAACGAATGACAATGGTATGCATTGTACATGTGACAAAATCACATGCATGGAAGGGGCGTCAACAGGGTCATCACCGCTGCATGGTCATTAGCCTTTCCACTAATTAACCAATGAGAACTCACTTCATCCACCTTTAAATATCACCAAGCTCACCCGTACATCATTTACGACGGAGCAGCACAGGGTGGAGGAAAGAGGCCGACTGAGGCGGATTTCGTGAGTATTCACTAAAACGGAGTTTAAACTCTGTGGGTACATTACAGAGCCCAACAAGTGAGTAGAGACAACAACATTGATTCCACTCTTCTATTCCTATAGATTGTGGATCCACCTACCTACCTACCCTGATGTTCAGAAATTGCTCTTGATGCTTTAATCATCTTATACAATAAGTATGTTTAAAAACACTGAACCCTAAGTTTGTCATCAGAGTGTGTGTGGGTTTGTGTGTTATGTGTTCTGTATGTCTGTTTTTTCCTTTACAGGTTAAGTCAACCGTTTGGGGCTCCAGGTGACTGCACCTGTCTGAGCCAACCTATATGGTAACCAAACCTAACGCTCTTTTCTTTTTTAGGACATGTAACTACATGTTCCAGAAAATCCGCTGTAGGCACATTGTATTTGTCTTTAGTGAACGTAATCACTTTTTTAGGAAAGTTAGAACAAAAATCCTGTTCTTTAGAGAAACGTGAGTAGGGTTGGGAGTTGTGCCCCGTCCTGAAGAAGGTACGCATGTACCGAAACATGTCGACGCACACCAGAGGTTCTGTCCCTTACTAAGACACAAAACCTCGCCATCTAGCACTTTTTTTAATAGCACCAGCCAGAGGTACAGAATAAAGTTTTTTCTTTTTACCCACTGGCCAGGTCCTTTTTAATTTTTTCTCACTACACTTCCCACTCACATCCTATTTCTTTCACTTGCACTCAACACACACCACACATAGACTGAATTGTCAACGCTCCCGCGTAGTCGTAGGTCGCAGCGTGCCGCATCCCCTTAGCGGGGTGCGAAGACCCCGATGATGAAGCATGACACCAAGGGGCCTGTTGGTGTGTGAGGGGTATTTTACACAACACTGAGTGTCCCCCTTTCCCCTTTTTTCACTTTTCTTCCCAATAAGTGAGGGTTCACTGGACCCTGGCGTCGGAGAGCCCTGCTAAGGTATAAGTAGGGCTTCAGGTTTTATAGTATTCCGTTTTTTAAACAATTACGTTTGCATTTATCCATATTTTTCACTCATCTTGTTGGTACTAATCCATATTAAGTTTGTTTTAAGAACAAGCAGAGTGATAAATGGTATATTTATAACATTTATTTAACTGATAAACATGTGCTCATACTTTGATGCCGGTTGAGTTTTAGAAAATTAAGTAGAAATATAGAAAAACATTACATCCACATATATATTTGAGCTTATAATGCAAAATATATGTTAAGAAATGTTTGTATTTAAGGAAATCTCATCCTGTTTTGTGACTCCCTGTGCTGTCTGTCTGCTCAGGTATTGGCCTGGAATCCACAAAAGACAGCATGGCGAGTCATTCACAAGTAGCACAATTTTCAGTATTTTTCCGCTTTTACAAATAAATACAGATAGGAAACACTTTGTTTTCTGTCTCTATTTATCTGTGTGAATCAGTAAAAACAGAAAACTGGAAGCCCTAGGTTTAAGGCACAGGTGAAGCGTTACCCCCTCCACTTAAACCTGTGCAATCAGTCACTTATCTCAGTCTCCATGCTCTTATATCTCACTGATGCAAAGCTCCATGGAGGGGCCATTCCAGGGCTTTGGCAGACATGCCATAAGTCTTGCTTTTGACAGCCAGTCTTTCTCCTGTGTCAATCTCAAGAAGAAAAACTGTTGGTGATCTTGGAGTCAATGAGAACGCTTTGGAAAATCATCCCATGTACCTCCCACATTATCTTTGCTGCTCAGGTGTGCACTCAGGTGTGCACTCAAGGGTGCACTCAGTGGTGCACTCACGTGTGCAATCAGGGGTGCACTCACATGTACACTCAGGGGTGCACTCAGGGGTGCACTCACATGTACACTCAGGGGTGCACTCAGGTGTGCACTCAGGTGTGCACTCCGGGGTGCACTCACATGTGCACTCAGGGGTGCACTCAGGTGTGCACTCACGTGTGCACTCAGGGGTACACTCACATGTACACTCAGGGGTGCACTCACATGTACACTCAGGGGTGCACTCAGGGGTGCACTCAGGTGTGCACTCACGTGTGCACTCAGGTGTACACTCAGGGGTGCACTCAGGGGTGCACTCAGGTGTGCACTCAGGGGTGCACTCAGGGGTGCACTCAGGTGTGCACTCAGGGGTGCACTCAGGGGTGCACTCAGGGGTGCACTCACATGTGCACTCAGGGGTACACTCAGGTGTACACTCAGGGGTGCACTCAGGGGTGCACTCACGTGTGCACTCAGGTGTACACTCAGGGGTGCACTCAGGGGTGCACTCAGGTGTGCACTCAGGGGTGCACTCAGGTGTACACTCAGGGGTGCACTCAGGGGTGCACTCAGGTGTGCACTCAGGTGTGCACTCAGGGGTGCACTCGGGGGTGCACTCAGGGGAATGCTGTACTCATTCCATAGATCCATTCTTTATAACATTATGCAGTATAAGGTTCTGGAAGAGGCTTGCTGTCTTCTTCATATTACTCTGCCCAAGCATAATGTTCACTGCGCTATTTCTCCAGGAGTAGGTCTTCAGCTGGTTCACATGGAGCACCCTTTGAGGTTAGAGTGTGTTACCTGTGTCCAGTAAACAGTTCACATCAGACACTTTCCTCTTTCCTTTGTATGTTCCACACCCCTTATCCTCCAAAGCTTTCAGATATATGAGCTTTCACACCAACACCGCCAGACCCTCCTAATACCCAATCAGCATTGCTTTCTTGAAATATCATTCCTTTTATTAGCTCCTGACTAGCCTGAAGGTTTTTCATCGCCTGATCCATGTATTGCCCCATCAAACTTCTGAGGCCAATCCCATAGTCGACCACATCATTTTGTAAGAACTTGGAAGTTCCTTCCACCCTTTGCTGTTCAACCTGTGTGGACCCCAGACTGGGTGCTCACACAGAAGTCAAAGTGACTGAAATCCATGCCCTTGTCGGGAATCTCCTCGTTAGTGAATAAGAGACATGGCAGGAGAAGATCCAACTTCCACCTTAAAGTTCTATTTACAATTTGAAGGGTTCTGTTACATCTCTCCCCTATACCCTTCATTTGGGGATGGTATGCAGCGGCGAAATGATGTCACAGCAACTTGCTATTATATATGAGAGAATATGAAATGGGTTCCCTGGTTGAAATTCACAGACTTCGAAAATATGGCATAGAAAAGATGACTAGGACAGACCTAGCAACCACCTATGCAGTTGTGTTTTTCAAAGGTGCCAATTCTTGACACTTGGTGCCATGATCCACCGCAACCAAAATATACCGATGCTGAGGGGAGGTGTATGGAGCCTCTACCCGGGGCTGCTGGGTAGTTCATCAGAGTGCAGAGAGCTGAAGGGGACAGACCTGTGTAATCAGCTCTACTCAAGTGGGGTGAAGTGGAGAGCCATCTCAATGGAAACCTTGGGGTTTGCCTTAAGGTTTCAAGAGTAATCATAGCACTTTGCTCTTGCTGTTCCCTACACCCCAGGGCAGAACTAGAGTGACCAGCCTTGTGGTAAATTAATTCAATATTACCTCAGCTCAGAATTTCTATACTTAATAATCATAATTTCAGTCAAAGCAAAGAGAGGAGTCCGTGGTGCTCGAGTACAAAAAAAAAGGTCCAGTAACTCGAGTTAAGGGGAGAGCTCCAGCACCAAGCGGGTACAGGAGTGGTCTGCAGCTTTATTCACACATCAGAATATTTATACAGTTTTCAGTCAATAGGAAAAAGAAGAAAGGAGAAGTGACAAGAAAAAGGGAAGTGACAAGCAGTAATTTCCAACAGAATTGTCAAGGTAGGAGCGTGTCTTGTGTCTCATGAGAGGGCATGTGATGTGTGGAAATGTGTTCTCTTTCAGTTGAAGGCACTTCCTCATTCAGGGGTTTATCTCTAGCTTAGAGTCAAGAACAGGAACCATCTTGTGTAAAACAGGAACTATCTTGCTGGTTCTGGGATTTGGCTGAACCACAAGAGTCAAAAAGAGGAACTATCTTGTGTAAAGCAGAGACCATCTGCTCTCTGGCTTGCAGTCAAGAACAGGAACTATTTCTTAAAACAGGAACTATCTGCTGGTTCTGGGAATTGGCTGAAGCACAGGAAGGGGTGGTCAATGAACTAAGATGCCAGGTGCAGTATGTCTTACAGCTAAGAACAGGAACTATCTGCTGCTGGTTCCCAGAATTGGCAGAACCACAGAAATGTGTGGTCAATGAACAGGGATGCCAGAGGCAGGGTGTCTTGCTTGTGGGTCTGAAGACAAAATGGATGTCACACACAAAATGTGTGCTTGTCTGAATGAGAAAAATGGCTGTCAGGCAGAAACAGGGAAATGATGGGGCACAATTGTCAATTTTATTTCCACATTCCCTCCTTGCGCTGTGCCTACATTATATCTCAATTTGCATGAGATCATCTATACATTCTTGTAGCATAATTCTTTCCCTTTCTCTCTGCTGGACAAGTGGTTTAGGAATGCAGTTTGCAGCGCATAGACCGCACAGGGCAGGACCACATTGGATGCAAAGGCAGCATCCAGTTATTATCAGGAAAAATATACCTGCTGCTGACAGCAGTTGCCATCTCCAGGACGATATTATCTTCCAGAACCAATCAGACCACGTCCAAGTGCCAGGTTCTTGATGTAAACTTACGGCTATCTTGTGTAATTTTGTTATGGCCGTGTAAACAGATGGGGAATTATCAGGAATAAATATACAGCAGCTAGAGCCTATAATTTTACAGGCTCCGCCTCTGTCAGCCAGGATGATGTCAAGAACAAGGCGATTTTGGAGAGTAACCAATCGTATGGCGGACTGCTCCTGGGTTAAGCTCCCTAGGGCAGACGCCGTCTGGTTTACAACAGCCTCTAAGGTCCTTGCCAACCTGCGTATAAGCTTGCTGTTCTGTACAGGGCCAACAAAGAAGAAGAACCCTTTGTTAAAATCTGTATACTGTTCCCATGAGGTTTCTGTTTGGTCAACCAAGGAGGTATCGATCGTTCTTATTTGTCTGACATGGGGCACTAGGAGGTCTCAGTGGTAAGTGAATGGGGCCACAAAGACAGGGGGTAACAGGAATGCTATATAGCAAGTTCCCCCCCAGTTCAAGGGCAGCTGCACATAGGCTGTTTAGCCACAGACGAAATAAGTATGGCGAGATGCTAGAAATGAGGACTTTCCTCTGTCTTTAAAGCTTATAGTGATAAGACAGTCACTGTGTCCTAATGGAACAGAGCCATTTTTCTGGATGCACAGGTGTCCTTTTACTGGTGAGACCGAGATGGAAGGGGGACCAGCATTCTTTTTAGGTTTGGTATTTAACATCTTGTGGGACATGGTCATGTTCCCTTGCTTGCATTCTTCACTTTCTAGGACTGTACCTGTCGCCTGAGGATTTCCATCCTCATTTGGGTAACAGGCAGCATTAAGTACCTTGTTTAAGTCCCCCCAAGGCCACCTATTCTTGCATGAATTATTTCCGTCAGGGCAGGAGGTGGGGGTAGTATCGTCAGCTGTTATTAGGGCGAACCAGGCTTCATAAGTCCCATTATAGGAAAATGGAAAGGGGAAAAGAGTCATCCCTCCCTTTTTCTGATGAGGTGAGAGAAGTCAGAGGAGCTCAGGCTGAACATGGAACAATGCGGGCACAGTAGGATGAGCTAACACCTCGCCAGATGGGCACACTATCAGGGGTTCAAGGCCATGGTGCTGGGTCTCAGCATCTCCTTAACGTGGGAGCAGAAACCTCCCTACAGATAAACATTACACACCGAATGACTTATTCATCAGTACATTAGAAAGCGGCCTTGGAAAGGCAGGCAGAAAATAATAATGAAATGCAGTATTCTGCTGAGGCAAGCAACGCAAACATTTTGCGGCCTACTTCGGGTCTAGTTAAAGCAACCTAATAAGAACTGCAAAAGCTAATGGAATCACAAGTATACATAGGGGCCTACTCATTACTCAGATAGCTCAGTGGGTTTTACAACATGAAATGCAAATTATATCTATTTGGCCACGCAATGCTAACCTAACATACTTATGGCATCATGTGACAGGAAGCATTACACAAATAGGGATTTTGAGACTAAAAGGACCAGTAGCCTGTTCCCTAAAAACCATGGGTTGCGTCCAGGACTTCAATATCCTGTCACAACCCGCACATTCAGCACATTAGCGTACCAACCTCTCTACATGTACATCTGTTGTAAACGAATCTCTGACCCTAGTATAAATTTCCCGATTCATGCCCTTATATAGGTATACTTTATCATATCCTTATAGAGGCATAGAAATCATTACCATATTTGGCCCAAACCATACAGCCCAAATACGGCAGGGACACTTCCACTAAGCTCCAAGAATTAACAACGTTTTCTTGGAAAAACGCGCCTTCAGCAGCTAGGTACTTCCCCCTGCTTGAATATTAAGTTCTCCTTGAACTCTCGGCCTTTTCCAAGAATTGAGACTTGAGTGACGTTATTAAGTCCAAATAGGCGTCAAACTCGGCACCTTCAAAGTATAAATATGCCTTGATTTGCCCAAGCAAACACACGGTGGTTTGGAGCAGATTGACTATCTACTTGCCCGATGCCCTGCAGCAGCAAGTGCCAAAGGAAGCCGACCCTCCAGCAGACGCACTGCGAGAGACTGTCATTTCTCTTGCCGAGAAATCCAGCTCCAGTGTTTCCAGGCTACCCTTGCGGGTATCTGGGAAATTGAGTCCCTAGAACGAGATACAATACCTCCTTCATTCTAAAACCAAAGTACAGAGCTGATGAGCCCTCTTAGAGAATTCTTGGAATTAGATTCCTGGCAGAAAAAACCCTAGACTTAAACTCCTCCTCGTACTAGACTTAGGTTAGGTACACCGGGGTAGGCGTATTTCAGAAGCACCAGTTGAGTACTTTTAGGCATTTTTTATTACTGTATGTATTTTATACATTTTATACTATTTATGCACTTTATGGCTTAACACCCATATCATACTTTTACAGTACTATTTTATAATACTGTTCGTATTATATGCATTGTACTTCATAGTAAGCTTTACTATTGTAGCAGTTCATTTTCAATGCGTGAGAAAGAAGACTGTTCTATAAATAACCTCTTTTATTGAAAACGCCCGTCTCTCCATTTTCTAAGCCGCTCTGGTGAAACGAAGCATGCATGATTGACTGAGTGAATTAGCTATCTATTGTTTCCGCGACTCTAGAAATTTGATTTCTTATTCTTGGGAAACAAAGTTGTCATGTTTATGTGGTTGTCAGAAACGAATCCCTTCTTGTGAATACAAGAAAGTTTCTAGTGACTTCAGAGCTAGCTGGCACTCACAATTAAGTTTAATATATTCGGTAGAGACCTAGTAGACCTCAGTCCTACGTCTTAAACTACAGTATATATTATTCCAATGCGCAGAGCCTATTGGGAATATAGGAACTACACTACACATCCATGGCAGCCCACCAATATGCTTCCCTGATCCTTTCCTTTGTCATGGCAATGCTCATGTGCGAGGTGTGAGCATTCTTTACTAGCTTATCCCTTACTGCAAGGGGTGCAACCAACTTACTACCACGCATGAGGAGACCATCCTCCACCGTCAGATCTTCCCTAACTCGCCAAAAGCCTTTGAGGACCTCTTCACAGTCCATCTTCTAACACTAGCCACCTGTAACCATAGTTAGGACTTTCTGCAAGTCTAAATTGATCATGTGATGTTCCCTCCACTCTCTCTCGGAAATCAACCCTTCAATAATCAAACACACATTAATTTCTTCCCCCAGTTCTTAACCTAAACCAGTCAACATCATCTGTCGTTTCACACTCCACACCCCGAGTCTTGACAGACAGTCTGCCAGAACTGTGGAGCCACAACCCACTTCCGTATCCCACGGGAGACAAAGTCAATGCCTTTCTTGGAGAAGACCTCCCTAAGAGGTTTGCGGTCAGTATGAATTCTGAATCTTTTCCCCCACAAATCCTTTCTCAGCTTGCGCACTGTCCAGGAAAAACCCAGAGCTTTTTTCTCCACAACAGAACAGTTGCATTCAGCACCCCTCAAGGGCCTAGAGACAAAAATAATCATTTTAACCTCCCCATCAACCTTTTGCAAAAGAACTGCTCCTAACCCCTTTGAGCTGGCATCAGTGATGAGATAAGATTCCTTTGTGGGCTCAAAACTTCCTAGACAAGGTGCTTCATTCAGATGTTTCTTAATGCACTCAAACTCTTCCTCACAGCCCTTGGACCAAACAAATGTGCCTCCCTTCTTGAGGAGAGACCTCAAACAAGAGATTTTCCCTGCAAAGTTCGGAACAAACTTGTGATAAAATTCAGCCATGCTTAGAAACTTTACAAACTCTTCTTTGTTCAAAGGGTTGTGCAAATTACAAAGGGTGTTTACCCATGAGTGTTTAGGTTTGATGCCTGCAGCGGACACAAAATGCCCAAGGTAGTCTAATTCTTTGACATCAAATTTGCACTGCTCAGCCCTAAGGGTGAGGTCAGCATCACATAACTTCTTCAATACTGACCTCAGCCTCCCATTATGTTCCTCAAAATCCACACCAAAAATGAGCACATCATCTGGGTACACCTTGACACCCTGAAGGCTTCCAAGAATGCCCTTCATCGCCCTCTGAAAAACTGAGGCCGCAGAAATCAGTCGAAAGGCATTCTTAGAAACCTAAAGGTACCAAAGGGTGTTACCCAGGAGGTAAGGCCCTGGGAAGAGGAGTGAATGCTCTGAATGTTCTGAAGAGGAGTGAAGGCCTGCCTGAGGAGGTAAGGCCCTGGGAAGAGGAGTGAATGCTCTGAATGTTCTGAAGAGGAGTGAAGGCCGGCCTGGTGATAGGCGGAGGTCAACTCCAAGGAAGAAAAATGCCTTGCCCACTCAAGAGAACACGGGGAGCTTGGCCCTTAGAGGACAAGTGAGGAGGCTGGGCCTAAATATAGTAATCAAAAAAGAGTGCCTCTCACTATTTAATCACAGCCAAAAATCAAGGCAGGTTGAAGACGCTGTTTGTCGTTTTCAACACGGTACTTTTATTTATACCAGTTACTTTTATAGTTTATAGAATATTTGTCGTACACAACATATGATAAGCAGAAAAGACCTGTACGAAACATCAATTTTTAAACAAAGTTTGAATTATTCATTACAACATATTGTCAAAATTCAACGTAGACCTGAATGTGGTCAACAGATAGAAACATTGAACATGTGTGACAAAGTACATAGTGCAACAAATATTTACATCAGTGCAAGGTTTGATTAAAGCAAAAAAACTAGCAAAGGAAGGAAAGATTAGAAAAAAGGAGCGCGAAAGTGAATTCGAGACTCTATTTTGTCGTCAGCAATGGCTTGAATTTGAATTGTCCTTTTCTAATTCGTCAATTAGTTTTTTTGCTTTAATCAAACCTTGCACTGATGTAAATATTTGTTGCACTATGTACTTTGTCACACATGTTCAATGTTTCTATCTGTTGACCACATTCAGGTCTACGTTGAATTTTGACAATATGTTGTAATGAATAATTCAAACTTTGTTTACAAATTGATGTTTCGTACAGGTCTTTTCTGCTTATCATATGTTGTGTACGACAAATATTCTATAAACTATAAAAGTAACTGGTATAAATAAAAGTACCGTGTTGAAAACGACAAACAGCGTCTTCAACCTGCCTTGATTTTTGGCTGTGATTGAATAGTGAGAGGCACTCTTTTTTGATTACTCAAGAGAACACAGCATTTTAGTTATGTGGGTGAAAGCATAATGATCAACAATAACTGCTTTGTCGAGCTCCCTCGAGCCGACACAGAGCCTAGCCTCCCCATTGGCTTTGCGGGCCATTAAAACAGGAGAGACCCACTCCGTTGCTTCAACTTCTTGAATGATAAACTTGGCTAAGAGATTGCCTAATTCAACTTTCATGCTCTTCCTTACTTACAGAGGGGCATTTCTGACCTTTGCTGTTTTTGGAACAGAGTTAGATTTGACCTCTATCCAATGTACATAGTTTTTTAAACAAACACAGTCCACCAGCAAAGACCTCAAGGAATTCCTTGATCCAGTCTCGATTAGCATTACTAACAACCCTAACTGGTGGTAATTCGATTAGGCAGACAGATCTCATTGGGATAAAGGCAGATATGTAGATCACGTTGATGGAAGCAACTTATGAGCGAGTCCCGCTTCATCGAGACATAGATTTTACCAGGGATGATTCTCCCTTTGAATTCAATTGTGCCCCAGAAATAACCCAGCAACTCAATAGTCACTATACCTTAACCTTTTGGTCTAATGTCTGGCTTCAACAGGGTGAGTTTGCCCAGCAGATTACACTCATAAAATGTTTTGGGGACCCAAAGTCGAAGAGCATGCTCACCGGAGCATCATTGATAAAAACTAGCTCCTGAGGGCAATCTCTAGCATTCCCTGTGACAGGGAGAACATTGATTCCTTCCAAATCTTCTTCATAAAGATAAACTTCCCTGACTTTTTTATGCCCGTGGCCCATTCTGCAGCTCTTTGAGATGTGACCTTTTCTCTCACAAGTTTTGCACATGGCCTTCCACCCTGGGCAGTCCTTAACCCGTTGACTGTGGCACGAATTTCACTGCTGTGCAGGCATAATAATGAGTGGGTGCAGTTCGGACAGCCCCTAGTCGTCCTCCGCACATGCCCCCTGTGACGTTAGGGGGCCGTCTGATGCACGCAACGGGTTAAAGTTGGCCATATGGCCAGAGTTGCCACACCTGAAGCACTTCACCTGAAAATTATTTGTGTTAAAGGGCTTTGAAGTGGGGCTCAATTTGGGTTTAACAAATCTATCCACCACCACCTTGACATTAATGTTCTCCTTTTTATCACCTGAACTGTCTTTGGGTATAATATCAACACAAGCTTTTGAATGCTAGTGACTTTTGGCTAAGGTCAGCATTTCTGGAAGCGATGGTGTGTCTTTTTGCCACAGGGTATGTCTCGTTTTGTCGAGGGCGCATCCTAACATAAACTAATCTCTTAAGCGATCCTCTAAAGCGGCACCAAAATTGCACGTGGAAACCAATTTGCGCAAGGTAGTTATGTACTGTTTGACCGTCACATCCTGCCTTTGCATCCTTCTCCCGAAGTGATATCGTTCAAGGACAGTACTCACTTTGGGGAGGTGGTGCAAGTCCAACTTTTTGAAGCAGATCTCATATTCATTAAGAATGGCAGAGTCACTATCAGAGAGTTCTGGAAGGTGTTCAAAGAATTCTTGTCCCTCAGAGCCCAAACAAGGCTTTCCTCTCTGCTTAAGGAAGTGCCACAGACACGAGCATAATGTGCGGAAACCTTTTTCCACAAGAGAGGAGGAACTTCTGGAGATGTCAACAAGAAGGGAGGGGCAGTGACATTTTGCATGATGTACGATGTTTTGACCTAGTTACTACTTAAGGGTGAACTTCAGTGATCTTTGTACAGTGCACAATATCCACAAACCTTATAAGCTGTGCGCATCAGCGGAACTGCATGAAACTTTAGCAATTAAAATTTAGGCCAATGCGCACAATGCCAGAAACTGTATTTGCTGTGAGCATCAGTAGAACGATCAGCCCGATTACTGATGGCACATATTTATACAGGGAGGAGTCACTTTAGTCTGGTGCTCAATTACATGTGTAGATGTGAGTCTGGTGATGCCTGATAACTGAAAGGCACACATTTGTTTACATACAATTTCATATATGTCTGATTTATTATTCCTATTACAGAGCCTTCTACCTTGAGAAGGCCCATCCGAGACCAGTGTGTGGACAAAACCCATGCCGACAAATCGAGGACAAAGGGATTGGAACATGGTCTAGGCACACTAACAACAAATCCTACATCAAACCTCACGTTTAACTGATGGAGAGCAAAGAGCGACCTGAAGCATAATACTCAGAAAAAGTAACCTGGAGAATTGCTGCAAATTAAAGTAAATAAAAAAACTAATACAGAACTACATAACCACAGCTGTGTGACCTGGAAGCCGATTGTTTCTCAATAAAGCCCTAGTTTGTGATTACCTTACAGTGCTCACATTATCATCCGCGCTAGAAGAGAGGGGAGTCTGGGGTGTCTGGTCACAGAAGCTCATTTACATACAAAGGGGGTGACAGGCTGTTCACAACGCACAGCACAACTTGCTTACGTAAAGTGCTAGTACACAGAACAGGGTAAAGTCTTGTGTCTCTTTTTCTCATTTTCTTTAATATATCCTGCACCGCGTTCTCTTTCTCTCATTTCAATTCATCATAAATTACTCAATTTCACTATTGATTTATCAGCACGGCACAAGTGGGGGGGGGGGGGGGGTGGTAGCCACAGTTTAAGGGGTCCCCCCACTATTATCTAGAAACGAGACTCAGTTCCACCTAGATCCTTAGTCTGCAACTGGTAATTGTTACTTTGTGCCCCAGCACTGCAGACACAGGCCTCTGAGTGTTTGTTTGTGTGAGTGGCGTAAGAGAGAGACAGAGAACTTGACAAAATTAGTCCTTCTATTGCTTAATACATTGTAAATGTGAAACACTTTGGGGCTTAGGGGCTGGATAAAGAATAAAGTCAGGAAACAAGCGCAAATTAAAAGCACATTTTATTTATTCACTGAAAACTGTTTAAAAATTAAATTTCCAAGTTCCACATATCTGTTTAAAAATATTTACACTTTCAGTCATTTCCGAGTTTAGTTACAAACTAAAAGCGGGAAAAACACATGATGTATAAAAACTGAAACCAAAAACTTACTTTTACATTATTTTATGTTTCTTGTCTTTTGTTTTTAAAACAGGCCGTCAACCTTTCACGTGAAGATTATTATAAGGGCCTGACATCACTTCTTGTGATGTCACTACATGTGACGTCTCTGTGATTTGCATATGATAATGGGCTCCTTCACTATTTTCCTTACTTGTGCCCTGTTTATTGGCATGACATGGGTCTATAGGTATTAAAAATAAACTATATTCACATATAAAATAAATTCACAGGTGTTCAGCCCATTTCTCTGGTGATGTCACACTTTGGCATGTATTCGGCTGCTTCTTCTATTTTTAGGTGAGTACAAATAACGTGCTGTTCCCCCCTTCCATTTCTCTCTTTTCTCCCCCTTTCTTTGTCTCTCTCGCTCTCTTTATCTCTCCCCCTCTCTATCTCACACACACTCCTGTTAGCGTTAGCTTCATGAATGTCACTGCCACTTCAGGCATTCATACGACAAATCCTTCAGAACATTTGAGGACAAGGGACAATCAAGTGTGGAAGATGAGTTGATGGGAGTGCAACTGATTGTCCTGGCACATATATGCTTTTGATGTGGGATTTCGCTATTTCACCACATCGCCAAGTCGGAGAGGAGCCACGGGTCGCACTTAGTAATAAGGCGCGAGGCACGAGCTGAACCATCAACCGATAACAGTGTGTAAAAATGCACCAAACGTTACTTAAAACAAGGTATATGCTCTTTTATATCTGAAAATAGGTTATTTCTTGAACACCTGTGCTTCGCTTTAGTTCATTACATATACTGCAGTGGCATTTGTTAATAGTAATACATGCATTTTACCAATGAAGCTTCCATCTCCAGAGCTCTGACAACATGTCCACTCTGGGTGTGTTGGGTTTATAGGTTTTATCACTAATCCGACAAGTTAGCTGAAAATACCGCTGTTAGTCCCAGTATTGTTCAGTGTTGCTTTTACAGGTAGTGTGGTCAGGTGCGATTGAATGTTTTTCTTTGTATCTCTTCTTCACCAAATAAAAATCAACAATGTTTCTTTTCTTTTAATCCACATTGTGCTTGTCTCCCACTGTGTATCCTGGTACATCAAGTCACTTTGCTATGTGTACGGAAGTGAACAATCACTGGAAACAAACACTTTTATAATTCTGCAAATACTGTTATCTGTTTTTCTTCTTTACTGCTATTCAGGTCTTCTATCATTGGTATTTCAATGTCCTACATAATTTGAATTTGATCTTTTTCCGTAATTCATTCCTCTCACAATAACTGCACTGTTCTGCTCTTGTCTATGTCCTTAGACGGGTCAATATTATTTTTGATGTTCTTAAGTTCTTTCCGGAATCTCTGCATCTCTAGGATTATTTCCATGTGAGTTAAATAAAGGAGTGTATTCACTGAGGGCTGTGTGGGATCGAAAATTGACAAAAGCCCTTCTCACTTTCAGTGCCCTTCTATGTTTTCCCCCTGTGTGTTCGCTGATGACTTTGTAGCTCTGATCGTCGACTAAAGCTCTTCCCACATTCATTGCACTTGAGTGGCTTTCCCCCTGTGTGTGTTTGTGGATGTTTTCGTAGGGCTGATAACTGACTAAAGCTCTTCAAACATTCACAGCAATCATATAGTTTTTCCCCTGTGTGTGTTCGATGATGTCTTTGAAGGTGTGATAACTGACTAAAGCACTTTGCACATTCACTGCACTTGAATGGTTTTTCCCCTGTGTGTGTTCGCTGATGTCTTTGAAGGTGTGATAACTGACTAAAGCACTTTGCACATTCACTGCACTTGAATGGTTTTTCCCCTGTGTGTGTTCGCTGATGGCTTTGAAGGTTTGATAAATGACTAAAGATCTTCCCACATTCATTGTACTCGAATGATTTTTCTCCTGTGTGAGTTCGCTGATGATACCTTAATGCTGTAGTGAAGCGAAAACTACTGTCACATTCAGTACAATTATAGCGTTTTCCCCCTGTGTGTATTTGCTGATGTCTTTGTAGTACTGATAATCGACAAAAGCTCTTGACACATTCACTGCACTTGAATGGTTTTTCCCCTGTGTGTGTTCGCTGATGATCCTTTAATGCTGCAGAGAAGCGAAAACTACTGTCACATTCACTACAATGATAGGGTTTTTCCCCTGTGTGTGTTCGCTGATGTCTTTGAAGGTTGGATAACCAACTAAAGCTCTTCCCACATTCACTACACTTGAATGGTTTTTCCCCTGTGTGTGTTCGCTGATGACTTTGGAGGTTTGATAACTGACTAAAGCACTTCCCACATTCACTGCACTTGAATGGTTTTTCCCCTGGGTGTATTCGCTGATGTGTTTTAAGGCTTGATAACTGACTAAAGCACTTCCCACATTCACTGCACTTGAATGGCTTTTCCCTTGTGTGTGTTCGCTGGTGTCTTTGTAGTTCTGATAACCTACTAAAGCACTTTGCACATTCACTGCACTTGAATGGTTTTTCCCCTGTGTGTATTCGCTGATGACTTTAAAGGCTTGATAAGTGACTAAAGCACTTTGCACATTCACTGCACTTGAATGGCTTTTCCCCTGTGTGTGTTCGCTGATGACTTTGTAGTTCTGATAACCTACTAAAGCACTTTGCACATTCACTGCACTTGAATGGTTTTTCCCCTGTGTGTATTCGCTGATGACTTTGAAGGCTTGATAAGTGACTAAAGCACTTTGCACATTCACTGCACTTGAATGGCTTTTCCCCTGTGTGTGTTCGCTGATGACTTTGTAGTTCTGATAACCTACTAAAGCTCTTGACACATTCACTGCACTTGAATGGTTTTTGTCCTGTGTACGTGTGCTGATGAAGCTTGCGTAGTGATGACAAATTAAAGCTCTTGCTGCATGTGTATGATTCTTCTTTCTTGGTTAGTGTCTGTGGGTCGGGTATATATTTGTCTACATCCCATGACTGCATTTCCTGGTGGGCCGACATGGCTGATAAAGCACTTGTGTTTTTCTCACACACTTTATATGTGTGCAGTATTTTACCGTTTGATTTCTGTTTTAACAATAAAATGCAATAGCCACCAAATATTTGCCACACTCCTAATATGTAGAAGGTGTCTTTGTAGGCGATTGTGCCTTCAGATTGGATTATGGCTATGCACGCTTGTGGGTAAAGATGTATCTTCCTTCTGGCCGGTGCAAATTAGGACAGTCTATTGTATTGTAGATACAAGAACTCCTCTTTCATTTACCTGTCAGTTGTCTGGCTCCGCTCTGTTTTGCTCTTCTCTGGTTACTGGTTTGTCCAGAAAGAGTTTACAATTCTCCTAGAGCACGGAATGATGGCTTGTCATCATTTTATAAAACAGAGCACTGCAGTAATCACATCATACCGATCCCATGATCAAAGCTGGTGTTGGACACTTGTTTATACAGGAGGCGGTTTGTTATTGTTGTTGCCTTAATTTTCCTAAGGTCATATCTTCGTCTTGTGCCGTGGAGGTGCACAGCTAAGCCTCTTGCAATCACTGAAATGCCCTTGATGCTTCATCCGGGGTCTGTCAGTTTCTGTGCAGGTTCTTCTGTCGCCGACTGCGCTGATGTTCTCCTGAATACTGTAGCTCATTATTTCTGCTATGATTGAAGATTTACAGCATTCGCTTCATTATTGATGGTCATTTCATACATTCAAGGCTTGTTTTCTGTTGGATGTAAAGATATTAAAAAATTACTAAATTGAAACATAATGGAATGAGAATTCACAATGTTTAACTGATTGTAAAAGACATTTCGGGGGAGATTTACCAAATCTCCACACAATGCAGCGCAGCCCTCCCCCCGCGAGGCTGCGCTGCGTTGCGCGACAGGAAGGGAACAGGAGAGCACCACATTTTCAAAGATATGGCTCTCACCTTCCCTTTCCCTTGCGAGATTACAGCGGCCCTGCATCACGCACACACCTTAGCACCAGAGCGCTAGGGTGTGTGTGTATGTGAGTCCAGCATCGGTTTTGTACAGGAAGGACAACCTTCCTGTATAAAATATTGTGTCAGACACGAGGGAAGGCTTTTCCCACTTTGTATGTGTGTTGTGCAGTGCAGCACGCATGCAAAGTCAGAAAAGGAAGGAGAAATTAAATCATTTCTCCTTCCTTGTGTCTAGTTTAAAAGGGTGCAGTTTTCACACGATAAACGCAATCTACTATATTTGGTAAAATTAAAAATACCTTCACCAAACTTAGTGTATTATTTATTCCTTCATACCGACTGTTGGTTATTCCTACTATTTCTGATACCCAGATTTAGAAGGGTTATTTGGGTATATCCCTGTTGGTTTTGAACTACTGTAGTGTAGTTCCTATATTCCCAATAGGTTCTGCGCATTGGAATAATATATCCTATAGATTAGACGTAGGACTGAGGTCGACTAGGTCTCTATTGAATATACTAAACTTAATAGTGAGTGCCAGCTAGCTCAGAGGTCACTAGAAACTTTCTCGAATTCCCAAGAAGGGATTAGTTTCTGACAACCGCATAAACATGACAACTTTGTTTCCCAAGAATAAGAAACATATCTCTAGAGTCATGGAAACAATAGATAGGTATTTCACTCAGTCAATCTTGCATGCTTCGTTTCAACAGAGTTTGAAGAGAAAGAGAGATGGGCATTTTCAATAAAAAGGTTTATTGAACAGTCTTCTTTCTCATACAAGAGAAGTAAACTGCTACAATCGTTAAGCAGACTGCAAAGTATAATGCGTACAGCGAGAATAGTAATATAAAATAATACTGTAAGAGCATTGTATGGTTTCTGAGCCATTTAAAAATACATACATAAATACAGAGACTAAAATACTCAACTGGTGCTTCTAAAATACGCCTACCCCGATGTACCTAGCCTAAGTCTAGTACAAGGGAAGAAGTAAGTATTGTGTAGCATAGGTTGAGTTTTCTTTGCCAAGAATCTATCCAAGATTTCTCTAGGTTCTAATCAGCTCCATACCGTAGTTAAAATGAAGGAGGTCTGGTATCTCTGTCTCGGGACTCGATTTCCTAACACCCCGCAAGGGGAGCTTGGAAACACTGGAGCTGGATTCTCGGCAGGAGAAGAGACAGCTTCATGATCAGTGCTGGAGGGTCGGCTTTCTTCGGCACTTGCTGTAGCGAGCTCCGTCGTGCAAGTAGATAGTCGAACTGCTCCAAACCACTGTGTCTTGCTAGAGCAAGTGGAGGTATATTTATACCTTGAAGGTGTATAGGAATGCCATAGTTTGACATAAAGTCGGGCATAATAACGTCAGAAAAGAACCCCTAGGGAATAGTTGTTCTTTGGAAAGTACATGAGTTCTTGGACAAATCAATATTCGAGCAAGGGGAAGTTCTCTAACTGCTTAATCCGATTTTCCAAAAAATCGTTGTGACGTTTGGTACGGGTAGAAGTAGCCATGCCTGTATTTGGTCTGCATGGGCTATGTCTAAATAAGGACTTGATTTCTATGCCTATATAAGGGCAATGTGAATCGTACCTATATAAGGGCAAAAATCGGGAAAATTCACTCAGAGCCTAAAACGCCACACAACACCCACTCCACTTTATTATGTACGACATTACTAAGTTCTAATCACATAAAACATATCTAAACATGATGTGTTAAAACCCACCCAAAAAACATAAAATTTCATTGGCTGTACATGAAATAGAGCATTTGTGCTGTACGCATTTTAAAGCAATGTTTCATTCAAAGCATATATTTTTGACATTTGAAAATGCTATCCGAATGAATCATGAAAATACATTTATGAAATGGCTCTTCAATACAGAAAAGAAGTCGAGCAGATTATATGAACTGTTTGTATGAGGACAAGGTCAAATATTGTCTCTTGGAAGTCTATCAAAGAAATCTAGTTCTCTATGAATAGTTCTTCTTTAAGCAGATTACTTGGTGCCAAAAAATGAAAAAATAAGAATTTGGAAAAACAAAAATTATTCACAGAAAAAATAGAGTCCCAAAGTTAGAACTTTGTTTTGAAAAATGAAGGTCAAATTCAGAGTCTCTCAGAACACTGCCTGCCAAATCAAAAGTCAGTGTTAGGGCTTGGAGAAAACATCAAGTCTTCTAAGTCTGTAAAGAATTTGTCTACCATTGTAGGTGAAAGTTGTATTACCTCATTAAGCAGATTAACTGCACATAGATGTGAACCATCACCGTCAGCGTCGGTCGCTTTAGCAATGTTCAAAGTAGATGGTACCTGTGCGCCTGTTGTTCCTCGTACCTCACCTTTAGCATGTTGCATCTGTGAGATCTCAATGAATGCCTTCATCAGGATTGGTAGCCGCTGGGGATAACACAGTGCATGAGCCGTTACTGGTCCAAGCAAAGTATCAACTTCAATTAGCATGACTGATGGGAGTGTCAGACAGATGTCTAGCACCCATTCCTCTCCACATAACAGGCATCGTAGAACAGGTAAGATGCAATCTTGCCATATTGGTCTGAATGATAGAAACCATGTGGTACTCAATTCTCTTAAACAAGTTAATCCCATAATTTGGATATGCGCTCACAACACCTCATCGCCAGAAGAGTGTTCTCCAAGGTGATCTGGGCATCGTTGGTGAGTTGGCTTGCCATATCGGAGCAGAAGGAGCAAAAATAGTATCCCTGCTGCGAGCCCCAAAACGAGAGGCAGTCTGGCAAACACCGAGGGCACTAAGTTTGGAAATATGCCTAGGACAGCTTGAAAAAGTGCTAACAGTCCCGAAAAAAACTGTCTTAAATACATGTACAATACCACTCACATCAGACATGTTTAAGATATGACCTAACATTTCCGAGAAATGTTTAGGGCAGTTTGTTGTTAAAAGGGCATGTATATCTGCAGAAGTCCTTGCAACTTGCAGATTATACGTCTCTTTGGCCGAGGTCAGTGGCACAGTTTTCTGTAAAAGAATGGGTTTCAGTCTGGTTAAAGTATCAATTCGTATAGAAGAGATGTTCAGTGACGGCCATAACGGCGACTCCCCGTCTGTCTTTGTTTTAGGAAACAATACTTGCATACAGCAAGTGACCCTGTCTGACACAGTTACGAGATAGGCTATTCCTGGCAACATGCCACAGCAGCTGTGATCATTCAACACACTATAACTTCCATTAGAAAGTTGCCTAAAAATTGGATCAATCACCGAAGCTGGTGAACCTTGCAGGTGGCAGGATAAGTTATTTGTGGAACCATCGCAGGCCCTGTGCAAATTAATATCCCGACATATAAGTGAACCGCATAGTGCATTTTCCCAACCTGGGTGTATGGGTAGACTCGGACCTTACGTTCGAACCTCAGATCATACGTGTGGTGGGGACTTGCTTTGGTGTCCTCAAAGGTCTACGCAAAACTATGGACCTTCTCCCTATAGAAGCTGGAGGACGCTGGTGCACGCTTTTGTCACCTCGCGATTAGATTATGGCAACTTACTGTATTTAGGTGCCAGGGTCAGGAGTCTTGACCGGTTGCAGGTGTTGCAAAATGCAGCGGCTCGTTTGGTACTTAGGCTCCCTAGAAGGGCGGCTTCAAAAAGGGCCCTGGTTGCTCTTCACTGACTTCCTGTCAGGAAGAGAATTGTGTTTAAGGCCCTCTGTACGTGCCACCGGATCATTCAAGGCATGGGGCCTAGGCACCTGCAGAACCTCATCACTATCTACAGGCCCGTCCGGTCCCTTAGATCCACTGGAACTGGCCTGCTGGTGATCTCTAAAGTCAAGAAGGCCCGAATGGGTGGCAGATCTTTCCGGCTCTTGGCAGCTAGGAGCTGGAACGAACTCCCGCCTGAGCTTCGGTTGGAACCCTCTGAGACCAGGTTCAGAAGAGAGCTCAAAACACACCTGTTCCTTCACTAAAGAGCCTGGGCGCCTGAGTCTGGGTAGGGGGCTCTGGGATTCTCACTCGCCACAGCGCGGGGACACGCCGGTGGGCATAACCAGGCGCTTTACAAGCTTCCCTATTATTATTAATATTATTTGTACCACTAAGAAACACTTCTTTCCCCCACTCCAACATCTGTGTGTATAAGGTAAATCCTAGGATGTCTTGATATATTCTTTATTCAACCTTTCATATAGTCCTGCTGGTATATGTTTTAAGCAATACTGAAAATGGAAAATCGTCATAGGCAGAGTAATTGTACCATGTATTATCCATTCTGTCGCTGGTTTCTCAGAAACAGTTAATAGCAATCTTTCCAGTTTTTCAATGCTCAGCACCGTATTTTCTGTGCCCCTCTGTGCCAGTGTGATTCGTTTATCTGTAAGGTCAAATTCAGAAAACAATGACGTGGTGTTGATTTGACGCCAAGGCACATAGCCTGAACAAAGGTTTTGCAACGTCCAGCCCAGTAGCATTATAGAACGCAATTGTGATTGACCAAGTTGCAACATGACTAAGTCCTGTTCTATTATGTCTATGGCAGAGGATAGTATGCAGTCCAAAGAATATATACTGGATGACAGAGTCATTAACCCATTGTCAACTACAGAGAGAGATTTCTCTAAGATAATACGATCAATTTCTGGAATACGTTCTGCAGACTCTGCTTGCGTAATCTTCCATGCTTCATTATAAGCAGCATAGATACCGGCGTATATGAAACATTTATGACACAGTTTAGTGGGTCCTTGTAAGAAGTCCCTTATATCAATGCCATCTTTAAGTAAAGATAAGTGTTGTTTCACTTCCTTTAGTGTAGATCTGTGTAGCCAGTCAAGGCGCAGTTTTCCCACACTGTACGATGTTACTATCCCTGGATGTTGTCTCTGGATATATCTTGGATCTGGCCTAGTAAATGCGAACCCTTGTGTCTTTTTCTGAAATCTATCTTGACAGTTGTTTGTGTCTGTGGGCCAGATTACCCATTTTTTTCCAAGTAGGATCTGTTCGGTTTTGAAGAAAAATAGTATGTACGTCGACCACCCCTTCTGTAGTGTTTTTACTATCAGGTGTCAATGTAGGTATGAACAGATTGTTTAAATCTTTTATCTTGGCTAACCCAAGACAAGATGTCCCTGAAAGGGAAGTCATCTGCAAACAAATAGCCACACAATTCAATCAAAGTGTTATTAAGATACATGGCATTCCAAAGGTTTTGATCACAGATCATGGATCTCAAATTCTATCCTATTTTTGGAAGGCTTACACAAGGGGTTTGGGAATTGAGACGAGTTTTCATTCATAAACAGATGGTCAAACTGAAAGGGCCAATCAAGAGTTAGAAAAGTATCTCAGACTGTTTCTCTTGGATCAAAAGGGAGAGTGGCTTGATCGAGTTTGCACATAATAATGCTAAGAATGCCTCTACTGGTTTTTCCCCTTTCTACTTGTATTATGGAAGGCAACCAAATACTATGGCTTCCTCTCAAGAAGTGTCGGTGCCTGTAGCACAAAACTTTGTACAGCATCTTAGCAAGGTACACGAGTCTGCCACCAAGAACTTAATGAAAGCTAAGGAATGCTACAAGCAAAGTGCAGATAAAAAAAGAAGACCAGAACTAGATTTAAGTAAAGGGGACAGGGTTTGTTTAAGCACAAGAAACCTAAAGCTTAAAGGAAATAGAAAGTTTCAACCCCGATTTATAGATCCATTTCTTGTGGAGCAAGTAGTGAATCCAATGACTTTCAAACTAAAACTACCACCACAGCTACAAATACACCCAGGGTTTCATTTTTCTCCTCTTAAAAAGGTTTCACCCCATTTGAAAGAATTGAGAAACAGAGACCCTATTTTAGTGGAAGGACAAGAAGAATTTGAAGTTAAAACAATCCTAGTTTCAAAGTCCATTTAAGGGAAAATCTTCTATCTTGTAGACTGGAAGGGTTTTGGCCCAGAGGATAGGTCAAGGGTGGAACAATCAGATGCTCATGCTCCCCGATTAACTAAGATTTTTCGCTCGTAAACTCCTCACAAACCTCAGCCCGGAGGCTAAACCTTGCGAGGGGGTACTGTCAGGGTGCAGGAAAAAGGAATCAAAGCTCTTCATTGTCCCGCAGTTGCTGGTCTAGTCCTGTTGTCCTGGACACGGGCGCGAGGTCTAGACAAGCTGTGAAGTGCGCCGGTTGATTTTAGAACCACGCACTCACCAACGGATTTTCTGTAGTCTAGTTAGATAGAAATAGTGCAGTTTTGTGCCAGGCTTTGGCGCAGGTTAGAGCGCTTTGGTGCGTCAGTTAGTTAGGTAATTTAGAACTAAAAAGAAATACCAATTTAAAGTAAACAGAAAAAAATATATAAATAGAAGAATTAATACTTACCCATTGAATACTTCAGTTCCTGATTTCT
Source organism: Lissotriton vulgaris (assembly GCF_964263255.1). NCBI lineage: Eukaryota > Metazoa > Chordata > Amphibia > Caudata > Salamandridae > Lissotriton > Lissotriton vulgaris. The sequence goes on along the minus strand of NC_141685.1, from coordinate 66,047,163 downwards.
TCGTTGCTTGGTTGAGGGCAGAGCCTCCAGAAGGTTCCTAAAGGAGAAGTAACAAGAATTCAGAAGATAAGAAAGTAAGAAAGTAAGAAAGTAAGGCAGAGAGTGAATGAATGAATGAGTGAAAAAGAATAAATGAACTCACAGAGTTAAATGGTGCTAAAATGTTATTTATAATGCAGGTTCCCAAAGGATAAAATACTTATATTGTTTATTCAATTCAAATATCTGCATCGAGCTTACTTTACGAGGGAGCGACTGTGGCGGGCGGGCCTGATTGCAAACCCGGAATGTCTGCGGTGTGGTTCGGAGAGGGGCACCCTTTTTCATACTGTGTGGTCTTGTGAGCGGTTGACTCGGTTTTGGGCCGGGGTTTGGGATTGCTTGTCTGAGGTGCTAGGATGGGACTTGCCCCGTACGCCTCGGTTGGGCCTTCTGCATGTGTTGGAAAATATTGGGGGCAACATCTACAAGCGCCACCTGCTGCTGCTGGGACTGGTGGTGGCAAAGAGGGACCTGGCGCAGGCCTGGAAAAGTGAGCGCGCCCCCCCTCTTGGTGCCTGGAAGGCGGGCCTGGACTTCATTATGGGACTAGAGCAGCCTGTTTTTGAGGCTCGGGGATGCCCCCGCAAACATTTCAAAATTTGGAAACGGTGGGCGGACTATAGGGGCCTCCCCCTCGATCCCCCTATGGACATGGATGATGCATTGCCTCAAGACGTGGACCCTGCACCTTAGGCCGGTGGCTGGTCCCATCTATGTACATCTTTCATTCTGGTTGCTTAATGATCACGTGCACAGGGTTAGGGAGGGATAAGGGGTGGGCTGTAGTTGGGAGTTGGAGGAAGTTCTGGGGGGGTGGTGGGTGGCTGTATGTTCCCCTTTTTTTAAAAAAAATTGCTTCATATGAGGGGTTCGATGCTATGCCTTACATGTGCCTTTTTATGCTTATTGATGACAGTCCCCTCCTGACTGTGGAGGGCTGTGCCTGCACTTGATTGAACCTCTAATAAAACTGGTTTTGAAAAAAAAAATACTTATATTGTAGAATAGAAGAGGAGCAAAAGCCATAGGCACTCTGGGTAAGGAAATAGAGAGAGAGTATGAAAGTGGAGAAGGAATTGAAGGAAAATAGTAATGGTGTGCTTTTCTTTTACAGTGTTTTCCACTCATGTTTAAAGAAAGAGAGGGAGTAAGAGTCAAGTCAAGTCAAGTCAGAGAATTTGTATAGCGCACTACATACCCAGAGGGTCTCAAGGCGCTTAGATAGGGGAGGAGGTTTACTTGTCAAATATCCACGTTTTAAGTTGCTTTCTGAATGCTAGGTGGTTCTGGGTAAGGCAAAGGTAAGCGGGGAGTGAGTTCCATGTTTTAGCAGCCAGGTATGAGAAGGATCTGCCTCCCATGGTGGTCTTGTTGATGCGAGGTACAGTGGCGAGGGCTTGGCTGGAAGAACGTAGTTGGCGGGAGGGGGTGTAGAAGGACAGTCGTGAGTTGAGGCATTCTGGTCCGATGTCGTAGAGTGATTTGTGTGCGTGGGTTAGCAGTCGGAAAGTGATCCTCTTATTGACGGGTAGCCAGTGGAGGTCTTTAAGGTGACCAGAGATGTGTTCGTTGCGTGGGATATCTAATATGATCCTGGCTGAGGCGTTTTGGATTCGTTGGAGTTTCTTCTGGAGTTTAGCGGTAGTGCCTGCGTAGAGGGTGTTTCCGTAGTCCAGTCGGCTCGTGACCAGAGCATGGGTGACTGTTTTCCTTGTTTCGGTGGGGATCCAGCGAAATGTTTTTCTGAGCATGCGAAGAATGTTGAAGCAGGAAGAGGATACGGCGCTGACTTGTCTGTTCATTGAGAGTGAAGAATCCAGGATGACGCCCAGGTTCCGTGCGTGGTCTGTCGGGATGGGTGCTTTTCCGAGGGCTTCCGGCCACCAGGAGTCGTCCCATGCAGAGGGGGATGTCCCTAAGATGAGGACTTCTGTTTTGTCTGAGTTAAGTTTCAGACGGCTTTGTTTCATCCATTCGGCAACTTCTTTCATTCCTTCGTGTAGGTTAGTTTTGGCGGTGCTGGGGTCATTGGTGAGAGAGAGGATTAGTTGAGTGTCATCCGCGTAAGAGATGATGTTGAGGTTGTGTTGGCGGGCGATGGCCGCGAGGGGGCTCATGTATACGTTGAAGAGGGTGGGGCTGAGTGAGGATCCTTGTGGTATGCCACAGATGACTTCAGTGGCCTCGGACTTGAATGGTGGGAGGCGGACTCTCTGGGTTCTTCCGGTGAGGAACGAGGTGATCCATTCAAGTGCTTTTCCTTGGATTCCGATGTTTCTGAGTCGTTGTAGAAGGGTGCTATGGCAGACTGTGTCAAAGGCTGCGGAGAGGTCGAGGAGGATGAGGGCGACTGTGTCTCCATTGTCCAGTAGAGTTCGAATGTCGTCTGTTGCTGCGATGAGGGCTGTCTCAGTGCTGTGTTTTGCTCGGAAGCCAGATTGTGAGGAGTCGAGGGATTTGTTGGCTTCAAGGAAGGCGGCGAGCTGGTTGTTGACAGCTTTCTCGATGACTTTGGCCGGGAATGGAAGGAGCGAGATGGGGCGGTAATTTTTGAGTTCGGTGGGGTCCGCTGTGGGTTTTTTCAGAAGGGCGGTGAGTTCGGCGTGTTTCCAGTCTTCCGGGAAGGTGGCGGAGTTGAAGGAGCAGTTGATGACGTCTCGGAGGTGCGGTGCTATTATGGAGACTGCTTTGTTGAAGATGTGGTGAGGACATGGGTCTGTGGGGGATCCTGAGTGGATGGAATTCATCAGGCGGATTGTGTCCTCAGTGGAGATTGGGTTCCAGTTGTTAAGGGTGTTCACGGGGGGAGAATGTTCAGCAAATGGTCGGGTGGGTTGGTCTCCGGGTTGGTTGTCGAAGCTGTTGTGGATGTCTGCAATCTTGTTGTGGAAGAATGAGGCTAGGGAGTCGCAGAGGGCTTGAGAGGGGGTGATGTCGTTGGAGTTGGCTGAGGGGTTGGTAAATTCCTTGACGATGTTGAAAAGTTCCTTGCTGTTGTGGGCGTTGTTGTCAAGTCGATCCTTGAATGCTGTTTTCCTGGCCTTTCGGATTAGTTGGTGGTGAGTGCGGGTGGCGTTTTTGAAGGCGTCCTTGGTGCTAGTGGTTGGGTCTTTTTTCCAGGCCTTTTCAAGGGAGCGGCAGAGTTTCTTGGACTTCTTAAGATCATCGTTGAACCATGAGGCCTTTTTGCTGCCAGGTTTGCTTTGACGTTTTTTCAGTGGTGCTAAGGTGTCGGCGGTGTTGGATAACCAAAGGGTGAGGTTGGCGGCGGCTTCGTTTGCGTTAGAAGAGTGGGCTGGGGTGTTTAGAAGGAGCGATGCGGAAATCTGGTCCGTGGTAATTTTGTTCCAGTTTCTTTGCAGAGTTGGTTGGAGGTGGTTGATTGGTTTCGGCTTGTTGTAGGTGAAGTGAACGCAGCTGTGGTCAGTCCAGAGGAGATCCGTAGTGTGGCTGAAGGAGACATGATTGCTGGAGGTGAAGATGGGGTCGAGTGTGTGACCTGCGAGGTGGGTGGGGGAAGTGACTAGTTGTTTAAGTCCGAGGTTGGCGAGGTTGTCTAAGAGGGTGGCGGTGTTGCGGTCGTTGATCTTTTCAAGGTGAAAGTTGAGGTCTCCCAGAAGGATGTAGTCTTTGGAGGGGAGCGCGTGTGGGGTGATGAAGTCCGTGATGTCTTCACTGAATTTTGCGCGGGGTCCTGGTGGTCTGTAGAGGAGGGTGCCTCTGAGAGTGGTCTTGGGGTCGATGTGGATCTGGAAGTGAAGGTGTTCGGAGTTGGCGAGGTTGGCGTCAGAGCTGGTTGAGATGCGGATGGATTTCTTATGGACGATAGCGATTCCTCCTCCTGTATGGTTGGTGCGGTCCTTGCGTGTGATCTTATAGTCTTCAGGGATGGCAATGGAGATGTCTGGGGCGGAGGAAGCGTTCATCCAAGTTTCTGTTAGGAAGGCGACGTCTGGAGAGATGGTGTCTAGTAGATTCCATAGGTCAATGGCGTGTCTGTGGATCGAGCGGGTGTTGAGGAGGATGCACTGTAGGTGGTTGGGGTCAGGAATCTGTGTTGTGGTCGTGGCGGAGATGTTGTCGGTGCCGATGAATTTGCAGGAGTAGCAGGAGAAAGGTCCATGGGTGTGACCAGGAGCGGCTTGGACGCAGTTGGGGACGCGACCGGGGTGAAGGGCTAGGAGGGTGGCGGCATCGTAGGTAAAGCGGGGGGGCTGGGCGGCGCGAGTGGCAGGGGGTCTGGCGCTGGGCGCGGTCCAGGCGCGGACGGGCGTAGACAGGCTTACCTTTGGCGCACCTTCGGCGCGGGTTGGGCGCGGACGCTGCGCGTGAACGCTGCGCGCGGGAACAACTGTCATATATGGATAGTGGAGGGGGAGGGGCGAGGGCGTCTCAGCTGGGAGGCGGGGCGGGCTCCAGAGGGCGAGTACAACAACCAAAATGGCAGCGGAGGGGTCAGCGGAGCGGAGCGCTTGGGGCGAAATGTGCAGATACAGATAAAATAACTATAGCACTTTTGAAATGCAATTCAGAAAAGCGGCAAGCAGGGCAGACTGCAGAACAACAATAGGAGGCAGTTCAATGAGAAAAAGCGGAGCAACGAAATGCGCAGATACAGATACAATAACTATAGCGCTTTTGAAATGCAATTAAGAAAAGCGGCAAGCAGGGCAGACTGCAGAACAACAATAGGAGGCAGTTCAATGAGAAAAAGCGGAGCAACGGTACCACTGTTCGCCAGGGAGGCAGGGGAGCGACCACTCAGCTTGGGAGCAAAGCGAGTCACAGCGCGTTTAGCTCACGGAGCGCTGTTTGTAGGCAGTGGGAGGGCGTCTCAGCTGGGAGGCGGGGCGGGCTCCAGAGGGCGAGCACAACAACCAAAATGGCAGCGGAGGGGTCAGCGGAGCGGAGCGCTTGGGGCGAAATGCGCAGATACAGATAAAATAACTATAGCGCTTTTGAAATGCAATTAAGAAAAGCGGCAAGCAGGGCAGACTGCAGAACAACAATAGGAGGCAGTTCAATGAGAAAAAGCGGAGCAACGAAATGCGCAGATACAGATACAATAACTATAGCGCTTTTGAAATGCAATTAAGAAAAGCGGCAAGCAGGGCAGACTGCAGAACAACAATAGGAGGCAGTTCAATGAGAAAAAGCAGAGCAACGATACCACTGTTCGCCAGGGAGGCAGGGGAGCGACCACTCAGCTTGGGAGCAAAGAAAGAAAGGAATTAATCGGAGTATGGCAGAAAGGAAGAAGTAGAGTGGAAGAGCCAGAAGGTCAGGCAGTCTCTTCTCTGTCCCATTACCCTTTCCTCCAGCTGGGTTCGCACCGCCACTAGTTAACTCTTCAGTTGGTGGCTGTGGGAAAACCAGTGGTGGAATTTGGAAAATCTCATTGTTCTGCTCCTGGGAGTGTCTGCACTGTCAGTAAACACAGCCCTTGACAACAGGCCTCACCTCCTCTGCACCCCCTGGACAGGCCTCACCTCCTCTGCACCCCCATAGACAGGATTCATCTCCTCTGAACCACCTTGGACAGGACTCTCCTCCTCTGCAACACCTTAAACAGGCTCACCTCCTAATGCTCAGCTCCTCTTCTCCCCAGGACTGGCCTCACCTCCTCTGCACACCTAGACTGGCCTCACCAACTCTGGACCCCCTGGACAGGCTAACCTCATCTGCACCCCCTGTACAGGCCTCACCAAATCTGGACCCCCTGGACAGGCCTAACCTTGTCTGCACCCCCTGGATAGGCCTCACCTCCCCAGCTCCCGCTGGAAAGGCATCTTCCCTGCACCCCTCAGGACAGGCCTCACCTCCTCTGCACACCTAGACTGGCCTCACCAACTCTGGACCCCCTGGACAGGCTAACCTCATATGCACCCCCTGGATAGGCCTCACCTCCCCAGCTCCCTCTGGAGAGGCATCTTCCCTGCACCCCTGGACAGGCCTCTCCTCCTCTGTACCCCAGGACAGGCCTAACTCCTGTGAACCCTGATGGAGCGAGCTGGAGTTACAAAATTTTGCATACCCCTCGTGAAGTCATTACCTCATAATAGTAATCTTTATTAATTGTGTGAAGTAGTTTAACTAATCAACAAGAGTATAATGTGCAAACACAAATACACGTGGGAGTACTAATCTGCTTGAATGGCAAGATATAACTGACTAATCAATGTTGTTGTCATGTTGTGAGACTAATGCAAAAGTTTTGAAATAATAAAAACGGCATGAATGTGCTTTTGTCTATGTAATTGTGGCATCGAGAAAAAGGATAAGTGAGTATAAAACGCGTACATGTCGCTTATTTGCTAGGTAACAATTAACAGGGAAACCTTAGTAAGGGGGGAGGTAAACAGAAAGGCTAAATTTCTATAATTAACGTTTATTTGTGTTTATTTCTATGATAGTTCCCGTTTTGGCCTGTGAGGCCTACACACAAAATCGCTGCAGTACCAAAGTGCGAGTGAGAGCCGGAATGCGCATGTGCGCTTTGACAAATATAAGACCCGCCTGCTGTGTGTTATATACCCTTGTTTATAAAAAGTCTGAATTTATTCGGTGCGCTGAGGCTAAAGTTTATCGCGGTGTGATCGTGGACACTAGACCGCGTAGTGTGATAACACACCGAATTTGATGTTTGTATACGATAAAATCATTCCATGCACACTGCTTACCTATCCGTCGGTGTCTCCCGACAGTCATCCGAGCTGTCTGGGGGGGCACCGATTGTGCGACTCGCTTTGTGTTTTATGCAGTTGTTTCTGAGGACCTAGTCACATGACCGGCTACAATCACGTGGTCACTAATAATGCCGGGAATTGTAGTTCTGGGTACGGGTTGTTGTAGTTCTGGTAAATCTAGTATAACCTAGCATTAGTACCTATTATACGTGATCAATATAGTGTGTCGGGTATAAACAGTGATGACAGCAAGGAATATTCTAGGTATATATCTTGAAAACTGAAAGGTGCTTTAGTTATTAAAGGGACATCCACGGTATTGGCTCATTAAGTCCCGCCTTATCGCTGTTCAGTCTGTAAACCCATTTCTGTTCAATTTTGAACAGAAAACGGCTGGCATCTGGACAGGATTCTGGAATGGGTGGTTGTTCTAAAACTGTCCAATGGAAGTCATTGGGACTATGTCCCTTTTCAAGGAAGTGTGCGGTTAGGCGGGTCGCTTGTTTACGGCACCGCACTGTGCTTTTATGCTCTTGGATTCTTGTCCTGACCTTCCTAGTCGTCATGCCAACGTATTGGAGTTTACATGGGCAGGTAATCAGATAGATCAAGTTGCTGCTATTGCAATTTGTGAACTTGGTCTAGATCCATGGTCGGTTGGTGCCTATGTCTACACTTGTGGATTTACAGGTTTGGGGACATACAGTACATGCCCCACAGGGGTGATGGCCTTGAACCAGTGGTAAGTCCCATAGAGTGCCCACTTGTCTGGGTTCTTTATTGCGTGGGTGTGTATGGACTAGCTGGTCCTTTAGGTTTTTTCCTCTTTTATAAGCAAAACGAGGTAAAGGAATGCCGTCTCCACCAGTTTTTAAGATCGACCAATGTTTTTTCACGATCTTTTGGACTTGATTAGATCTGGTATTGAAAGTATTTACAAAGGTTATGCGGTTGGTTTTCTCTTTCGGTGGCTGGATCTCAAGAAGAGATTCTCGATTGTTATTCGAAGCCCTCTTTTTGGATTGACTAATTATTTTCTTGGGGTAGTCTTTTACAATCAGTTGTTGTTCCAAGTTATTTGAATGGTTTTTGAAGGCTTCTTTGTTCGAGCAGTTCCTTTGTACTCTCAAAAATTGGCCAAACAGTAAATTATCTCTTAGGGCACGAGGATGACAGCTATCATATCTTAGGAGGGCATTGCGCGCCATGGGCTTACGATAGAGTTCAGACTCCAGACCGTTGGGAGTTGCGTTGATTCTCAAGTCCAGGAAGGCCAGTGATGTACGACTGGACTCAATGGTGAACCTTAGATATGTATTTCTGGTGTTCAGCCATGCATGTAAGGAAATTAGATCTTCTTCAGTCCCCCGCCACACCATCAGAATATCATCGATATATCGCTTCCACACATGTAGCGACTGTAGGTAGGGGTTGTCAGGCGTGAAGACCTCCTGTTGTTCGAAGATATGAACATACAGATTCGCTAGGCTCGGCGCAAAGACACTGCCCATGCTGGTCCCAGATGTTTGTAGGTAGGTAGTGTCTTCAAAGCGAAAGTAATTTTCTTTCATAGCGATTTCTGCAAGGGTCATGATGAACCGTATTGGTGTAATCGATTGATGGTCACTTTGTTCAAGTAGACTCCCTACAACCTCCAGTGTCTCGGTCTGTGGGATTGAGGTGTAGAGTGACTCTACATCAAACGATACCAGTATATCGGTATCGATATTGAACAATATGTTCGGAAGGAGTCTCAAAACGTCCTTCGTATCCTGAAGGTACGTGGGCATGGCCTTTACCATAGGATTCAGAAAATGGTCAACAAAGGTCGACAATGGCTCGAGTATTGACCCAATCCCCGAGATGATAGGCCTCCCTGGTGGCGGTCTCTGTGGCTTATGAACCTTCGGTAGACAGTAGAAATAAGGTATGGTAGGATGGTTCGTGAGGAGATATTGTCCCTCTTGTGGAGTGATCCAACCTTCGGCAGTCGCTTCTTCTACTAAATTGGCTATTTTCACCTTTAGTCTCTCAGTTGGATCCTCATTTAGAGGCAGGTAGGATCTACGATCGCTCAGTTGTCTAAGGCACTCGTTTCTGTATGTCTCGGTGTCTAGGATCACAATAGCCCCGCCCTTATCGGCTGGTTTGATGATTATTTGTTCATTGGAGGATAATGAGCGCAGAGCCGATTGTTCGTCTCTTGAGAGGTTCATGAAAGGTCTGTTTTCGGTTTGGTAGAGATGCTTAATGTCATTTTCTACTGCTGTTTCAAAAGTTAGAACTTTTGGCGGTAAACCAACACTTGGTGGGTTGAATGTGGATGGTTTTTTTAGGCCTGTGTTCTTGTCCAACACAAGAGATTCCGTGTTTGCTGGTTTCAAGAAAAAATGATGTAATCTTATTTTCCTCAATAGTTTAGCCAGTTCCACCTGTGCTACGAAAGGATCTCCTTTTTGGGTTGCCACAAAACCAAGACCTTTGTTTAAGAGACATTCCTCATTAGGGGATAGGGTGTAGGAGCTAAGGTTCATTACGAGGCTGTTGTGTTGCTCGTCCCTGCGGTTTCTTGTGGGACTTTCTTCCCGCTGCGAAGATCCATCCTGGATTGCGGCGTCGTGTTCCAATGGACTTGAGGTGTTGTTCCTTGTCTCCTCCTGCCCCTGCCTCGACTCTGGCCAAACCCTAAAAAAGGAAAAGCTCCGGGGCCTTGTTGTAGTTGGGGTTGACCGAAAGGACCCATTTGAGGGGGGTACGACGGCCCAAACATCCAGGGGTTAGCCGGCCACCATGGTTGATAGCTGTTAAAGTTTTGAGGATGTTGTCCACCCCTCCAGTTTCTGCGATTCCCACGTCCTCTCAGAGTGTTGTTTGTAGACCCATTGATTGAAGAGTCTGAGTCACTGGATGCTCCTTCTGAGCTGGATGTTCCATATGTCGAGCCACCTTTCTTGCCACCTCGATTGAATGTGGGTGCTGTGTATGACTCACTAGTATAAGGGTATACTTTCTCAGTTGAAAATTTGGCTAGGTCCTTTTTAAATTTTTCTAATTTCGTGAAAAGAATCGATTCCTTAAAATCCTTATTATTCTTATCACTATCGTCCTGTCCTTTCTTGAAAAGGCCACTTTTTAATGTGGCTTTAATCTGGCCCTCTAGTACTTGGATTTCAATGAGTATGTTGTCTGCTACTCATTTTGCAGTTTTAATAATAAGGACCAGCCAGTCCCTTGTGCACCTCCAGGCAATCATCGACCAATCCTTGAGAAAACCCTTATCATCAAGGAATAGTCGTGGTGCATTGTTAACAATGAGGCCAGAGGGTGCACAGTTGTCACGGAGATATTGGGCCATGACAATGCCGTGGACTGTGGTTCTAGAGTGGGATTTTTTAAGGACTAGAACTTTTGCCCATCCATCATCGTTAGTCGTTACTTGGACTGGGACGTTATCTAAGAGACTTGGGTTCTCGTCTAGAATGTTTTGAACTTCAGCATTCTCAAAGGCTAAGCCCCAGTTGGTGGCCATAGCTAGCGTGATGTAGGGGAATCAGCAAAGACAGGAAAGTTCAGAAGAAGGCAATGAAAGGCAAACTCTCATTGAGTGTAGAAGACCAACGTTGATCAACTACTGTAAAACAAGGGACCCACAGCCTACGCTGTACTGTTCACATACACAACAAAATTTTGAGGAGGGCCCAAGGGCAAGTTTAACGACCACCAAGGTACATGCCCCAGAAAGCAATATCTAAACACCCAATGGTACTTAGTGGTCAAGGGAGTCAATCATCCGGAATCACAACGTAAGTGCAGTGCAGATAACACCCAAAGGAACACAACACACCTGCTTCTTAAAGTGTAGAATTGGCCAAGTTAGGACTCAAGGACATATGGAAAAATTCCCATCAGAAGCCAAACTGTACTGCCCTCTTTTACATCATTTGGGATCTCCTTGCCCAGGAGACAAAACAAAACGGCCGGTCAGACATTACCTGTGCCGAAATGGAGATGTGGGAGGAGAGTAACACAAGAATTTAATGGTGACTGAGAAAAGCAGTGTAGAGTGAAAAGAAGAGAAAGTGAGTATAAAATTAGGTGAACTGGGTAGAGAATACAACATTTATTAGTCACTCCCAGTCCCTAAAGTTTAAAAGATAAGTGCAAATGCGGTTTTAGAAATAATAGCCGCGTTGAGTAGTGGTCGACATGTTTCTGCATTAGTTGAAAAAGATTTTTCATGCATTCCTCAGGACCAAGATTTTAAAACTACTGCTTTTAGTGAAAAGTAAAATATATCACCTGCAAAGATCAGGTTATGCTCAACCAAGGACTGTTATCGCATCGCATCAGAACATAGGATCCACAGAGAAAGACAAACAAACAACAAAAATGGGAGAACATCAGTATTTCATTTTCCCGCGGTTTTCTGAGACAATGCCATATACAACCTGCAAAATACGGTACCAAATCCATATGTATAGAAGGAAAACAGATTCCATTATCAACACTCACCCATAAATGATGGTTGAGGAGCTTCACCCCACCTGGCTGCGGCTCAGGTATGAGGAGCACCGCTCTACAGAGGGAGGATTAAAATGAAAGAAAAGAGACAATCATCGCTCATTCAGAATCCATCGATGGTGAATGGATTTTATCTAAGGACAATCACTGTCTTTGCCGATTATGTTTGGGAATTACGCTAATGACAAATATTTCAGTTTTAAAGATATATACCTAGAATATTCCTTGCTGTCATCACTGTTTATACCTGACACACTATATTGATCACGTATTATAGGTACTAACGCTAGGTTATACTAGATTTACCAGAACTACAACAACCCGTACCCAGAACTACAATTCCCGGCATTATTAGTGACCACGTGATTGTAGCCGGTCATGTGACTCGGTCCTCAGAAACAACTGCATAAAACACAAAGCGAGTCGCACAATCGGTGTCCCCCCAGACAGCTCGGATGACTGTCGGGAGACACCGACGGATAGGTAAGCAGTGTGCATGGAATGATTTTATCGTATACAAACATCAAATTCGGTGTGTTATCACACTACGCGGTCTAGTGTCCACGATCACACCGCGATAAACTTTAGCCTCAGCGCACCGAATAAATTCAGACTTTTTATAAACAAGGGTATATAACACACAGCAGGCGGGTCTTATATTTGTCATTAGCGTAATTCCCAAACATAATCGGCAAAGACAGTGATTGTCCTTAGATAAAATCCATTCACCATCGATGGATTCTGAATGAGCGATGATTGTCTCTTTTCTTTCATTTTAATCCTCCCTCTGTAGAGCGGTGCTCCTCATACCTGAGCCGCAGCCAGGTGGGGTGAAGCTCCTCAACCATCATTTATGGGTGAGTGTTGATAATGGAATCTGTTTTCCTTCTATATATATAGATTTGGTACCGTATTTTGCAGGTTGTATATGGCATTGTCTCAGAAAACCGCGGGAAAATGAAATACTGATGTTCTCCCATTTTTGTTGTTTGTTTGTCTTTCTCTGTGGATCCTATGTTCTGATGCGATGCGATAACAGTCCTTGGTTGAGCATAACCTGATCTTTGCAGGTGATATCTTTTACTTTTCACTAAAAGCAGTAGTTTTAAAATCTTGGTCCTGAGGAATGCATGAAAAATCTTTTTCAACTAATGCAGAAACATGTCGACCACTACTCAACGCGGCTATTATTTCTAAAACCGCATTTGCACTTATCTTTTAAACTTTAGGGACTGGGAGACACTAATAAATGTTGTATTCTCTACCCAGTTCACCTAATTTTATACTCACTTTCTCTTCTTTTCACTTTACACTGCTTTTCTCAGTCACCATAAAATTCTTGTGTTACTCTCCTCTCACATCTCCATTTCGGCACAGGTAATGTCTGACCGGCCGTTTTGTTTTGTCTCCTGGGCAAGGAGATCCCAAATGATGTAAAAGAGGGCAGTACAGTTTGGCTTCTGATGGGAATTTTTCCATATGTCCTTGAGTCCTAACTTGGCCAATTCTACACTTTAAGAAGCAGGTGTGTTGTGTTCCTTTGGGTGTTATCTGCACTGCACTTACGTTGTGATTCCGGATGATTGACTCCCTTGACCACTAAGTACCATTGGGTGTTTAGATATTGCTTTCTGGGGCATGTACCTTGGTGGTCGTTAAACTTGCCCTTGGGCCCTCCTCAAAATTTTGTTGTGTATGTGAACAGTACAGCCTAGGCTGTGGGCCCCTTGTTTTACAGTAGTTGATCAACGTTGGTCTTCTACACTCAATGAGAGTTTGCCTTTCATTGCCTTCTTCTGAACTTTCCTGTCTTTGCTGATTCCCCTACATCACGCTAGCTATGGCCACCAACTGGGGCTTAGCCTTTGAGAATGCTGAAGTTCAAAACATTCTAGACGAGAACCCAAGTCTCTTAGATAACGTCCCAGTCCAAGTAACGACTAACGATGATGGATGGGCAAAAGTTCTTGTCCTTAAAAAATCACACTCTAGAACCACAGTCCACGGCATTGTCATGGCCCAATATCTCCGTGACAACTGTGCACCCTCTGGCCTCATTGTTAACAACGCACCACGACTATTCCTTGATGATAAGGGTTTTCTCAAGGATTGGTCGATGATTGCCTGGAGGTGCACAAGGGACTGGCTGGTCCTTATTATTAAAACTGCAAAAAGAGTAGCAGACAACATATTCATTGAAATCCAAGTACTAGAGGGCCAGATTAAAGCCACATTAAAAAGTGGCCTTTTCAAGAAAGGACAGGACGATAGTGATAAGAATAATAAGGATTTTAAGGAATCGATTCTTTTCACGAAATTAAAAAATTTAAAAAGGACCTAGCCAAATTTTCAACTGAGAAAGTATACCCTTATACTAGTGAGTCATACACAGCACCCACATTCAATCGAGGTGGCAAGAAAGGTGGCTCGACATATGGAACATCCAGCTCAGAAGGAGCATCCAGTGACTCAGACTCCTCAATCAATGGGTCTACAAACAACACTCCGAGAGGACGTGGGAATCGCAGAAACTGGAGGGGTGGACAACATCCTCAAAACTTTCACAGCTATCAACCATGGTGGCCGGCTAACCCCTGGATGTTTGGGCCGTCGTACCTCCCTCAAATGGGTCCTTTCGGTCAACCCCAACTACAACAAGGCCCCGGAGCTTTTCCTTTTTTACGGTTTGGCCAGAGTCGAGGCAGGGGCAGGAGGAGACAAGGAACAACACCTCAAGTCCATTGGAACACGACGCCGCAATCCAGGATGGATCTTCGCAGCGGGAAGAAAGTCCCACAAGAAACCGCAGGGACGAGCAACACAACAGCCTCGTAATGAACCTTAGCTCCTACACCCTATCCCCTAATGAGGAACGTCTCTTAAACAAAGGTCTTGGTTTTGTGGCAACCCAAAAAGGAGATCCTTTCGTAGCACAGGTGGAACTGGCTAAACTATTCAGGAAAATAAGATTACATCATTTTTTCTTGAAACCAGCAAACACGGAATCTCTTGTGTTGGACAAGAACACAGGCCTAAAAAAACCATCCACATTCAACCCACCAAGTGTTGGTTTACCGCCAAAAGTTCTAACTTTTGAAACAGCAGTAGAAAATGACATTAAGCATCTCTACCAAACCGAAAACAGACCTTTCATGAACCTCTCAAGAGACGAACAATCGGCTCTGCGCTCATTATCCTCCAATGAACAAATAATCATCAAACCAGCCGATAAGGGCGGGGCTATTGTGATCCTAGACACCGAGACATACAGAAACGAGTGCCTTAGACAACTGAGCGATCGTAGATCCTACCTGCCTTTAAATGAGGATCCAACTGAGAGACTAAAGGTGAAAATAGCCAATTTAGTAGAAGAAGCGACTGCCGAAGGTTGGATCACTCCACAAGAGGGACAATATCTCCTCACGAACCATCCTACCATACCTTACTTCTACTGTCTACCGAAGGTTCATAAGCCACAGAGACCGCCACAAGGGAGGCCTATCATCTCGGGGATTGGGTCAATACTCGAGCCATTGTCGACCTTTGTTGACCATTTTCTAAATCCTATGGTAAAGGCCATGCCCACGTACCTTCAGGATACGAAGGACGTTTTGAGACTCCTTCCGAACATATTGTTCAATATCGATACCGATATACTGGTATCGTTTGATGTAGAGTCACTCTACACCTCAATCCCACAGACCGAGACACTGGAGGTTGTAGGGAGTCTACTTGAACAAAGTGACCATCAATCGATTACACCAATACGGTTCATCATGACCCTTGCAGAAATCGCTTTGAAAGAAAATTACTTTCGCTTTGAAGACACTACCTACCTACAAACATCTGGGACCAGCATGGGTAGTGTCTTTGCGCCGAGCCTAGCGAATCTGTATGTTCATAACTTCGAACAACAGGAGGTCTTCACGCCTGACAACCCCTACCTACAGTCGCTACATGTGTGGAAGCGATATATCGATGATATTCTGGTGGTGTGGCGGGGGACTGAAGAAGATCTAATTTCCTTCCATGCATGGCTGAACACCAGAAATACATATCTAAGGTTCACCATTGAGTCCAGTCGTACATCACTGGCCTTCCTGGACTTGAGAATCAACGCAACTCCCAACGGTCTGGAGTCTGAACTCTATCGTAAGCACATGGCGCGCAATGCCCTCCTAAGATATGATAGCTGTCATCTTCGTGCCCTAAGAGATAATTTACCGTTTGGCCAATTTTTGAGAGTACAAAGGAACTGCTCGAACAAAGAAGCCTTCAAAAACCATTCAAATAACTTGGAACAACAACTGATTGTAAAAGACTACCCCAAGAAAATAATTCGTCAATCCAAAAAGAGGGCTTCGAATAACAATCGAGAATCTCTTCTTGAGATCCAGCCACCGAAAGAGAAAACCAACCGCATAACCTTTGTAAATACTTTCAATACCAGATCTAATCAAGTCCAAAAGATCGTGAAAAAACATTGGTCGATCTTAAAAACTGGTGGAGACGGCATTCCTTTACCTCTTTTTGCTTATAAAAGAGGAAAAAACCTAAAGGACCAGCTAGTCCATACACGCCCACGCAATAAAGAACCCAGACAAGTGGGCACTCTATGGGACTTACCACCGGTTC
This sequence comes from Lissotriton vulgaris, assembly GCF_964263255.1. Lineage (NCBI taxonomy): Eukaryota > Metazoa > Chordata > Amphibia > Caudata > Salamandridae > Lissotriton > Lissotriton vulgaris. The sequence goes on along the minus strand of NC_141685.1, from coordinate 66,031,279 downwards.
AAGGCCATCACCCCTGTGGGGCATGTACTGTATGTCCCCAAACCTGTAAATCCACAAGTGTAGACATAGGCACCAACCGACCATGGATCCAGACCAAGTTCACAAATTGCAATAGCAGCAACTTGATCTATCTGATTACCTGCCCATGTAAACTCCAATACGTTGGCATGACGACTAGGAAGGTCAGGACGAGAATCCAAGAGCATAAAAGCACAGTGCGGTGCCGTAAACAAGCGACTCGCCTAACCGCACACTTCCTTGAAAAGGGACATAGTCTCAATGACTTCCATTGGACAGTTTTAGAACAACCACCCATTCCAGAATCCTGTCCAGATGCCAGCCGTTTTCTGTTCAAAATTGAACAGAAATGGGTTTACAGACTGAACAGCGATAAGGCGGGATTTAATGAGCCAATACCGTGGATGTCCCTTTAATAACTAAAGCACCTTTCAGTTTTCAAGATATATACCTAGAATATTTCTTGCTGTCATCACTGTTTATACCCGACACACTATATTGATCACGTATTATAGGTACTAACGCTAGGTTATACTAGATTTACCAGAACTACAACAACCCATACCCAGAACTACAATTCTCGGCATTATTAGTGACCACGTGATTGTAGCCGGTCATGTGACTAGGTCCTCAGAAACAACTGCATAAAACACAAAGCGAGTCGCACAATCGGTGCCCCCCCAGACAGCTCGGATGACTGTCGGGAGACACCGACGGATAGGTAAGCAGTGTGCATGGAATGATTTTATCGTATACAAACATCAAATTCGGTGTGTTATCACACTACGCGGTCTAGTGTCCACGATCACACCGCGATAAACTTTAGCCTCAGCGCACCGAATAAATTCAGACTTTTTATAAAGAAGGGTATATAACACACAGCAGGCGGGTCTTATATTTGTCATTAGCGTAATTCCCAAACATAATCGGCAAAGACAGTGATTGTCCTTAGATAAAATCCATTCACCATCGATGGATTCTGAATGAGCGATGATTGTCTCTTTTCTTTCATTTTAACCCTCCCTCTGTAGAGCGGTGCTCCTCATACCTGAGCCGCAGCCAGGTGGGGTGAAGCTCCTCAACCATCATTTATGGGTGAGTGTTGATAATGGAATCTGTTTTCCTTCTATATATATGGATTTGGTACCGTATTTTGCAGGTTGTATATGGCATTGTCTCAGAAAACCGCGGGAAAATGAAATACTGATGTTCTCCCATTTTTGTTGTTTGTTTGTCTTTCTCTGTGGATCCTATGTTCTGATGCGATGCGATAACAGTCCTTGGTTGAGCATAACCTGATCTTTGCAGGGGATATATTTTACTTTTCACTAAAAGCAGTAGTTTTAAAATCTTGGTCCTGAGGAATGCATGAAAAATCTTTTTCAACTAATGCAGAAACATGTCGACCACTACTCAACGCGGCTATTATTTCTAAAACCGCATTTGCACTTATCTTTTAAACTTTAGGGACTGGGAGACACTAATAAATGTTGTATTCTCTACCCAGTTCACCTAATTTTATACTCACTTTCTCTTCTTTTCACTCTACACTGCTTTTCTCCATAAAATTCTTGTGTTACTCTCCTCTCACATCTCCATTTCGGCACAGGTAATGTCTGACCGGCCGTTTTGTTTTGTCTCCTGGGCAAGGAGATCCCAAATGATGTAAAAGAGGGCAGTACAGTTTGGCTTCTGATGGGAATTTTTCCATATGTCCTTGAGTCCTAACTTGGCCAATTCTACACTTTAAGAAGCAGGTGTGTTGTGTTCCTTTGGGTGTTATCTGCACTGCACTTACGTTGTGATTCCGGATGATTGACTCCCTTGACCACTAAGTACCATTGGGTGTTTAGATATTGCTTTCTGGGGCATGTACCTTGGTGGTCGTTAAACTTGCCCTTGGGCCCTCCTCAAAATTTTGTTGTGTATGGAATTAACTTATCACCTCTTACCAACAATCCTCCTTGCAAAGATAACTCATCCACCACCTTGCAATAAGATTGCAAAGAATTCTCCAAAGTTTTTTCCCTCTGCCCCCCAATATTCCCAAAATTCATGACCTTGGTCAACACAGTATCCTCCCTCAACCGATCAAACAATTCCATTAAATTGGAACAAATGACCAAATCTTCAATTTATGCAATGATACATGCCTCAATTTCTTCCTGTAAATCTACTGAACACAATTATAATGGTAACCAAGACAGAAAGTCCACTCTAATGTCCTCTCCTCCTGTAATATGAAGCACACTAAAACTCCAATAATTTGATAGATAATCTGGCTGAGGATCTTAATTTGGATTCTAGACAAAATAGCAACGAGTGGTCTGTGATCGGTCCTCAAGGTAAATTTTCTTTTCAAGAGATATGGCTTACACTTGCCGACACCCCAAACGCATTCCAAGATATCACTTTCTATCACAGAATATTGTGTTTCCAAACGTTTCATGCTTCTGAAAGCAAACCCTACAGAGACTTCCGTCCCATCCATTACTTGTAGCAAAAAAACTCAATGCCATATTGTAGGAAACTGGCTATATATATACTACACAAAAATGATGTATAGTGTGTATAGAGACCAAGTGAACGCAGAGGTAGGCAGAGGTTAAAGTTAGATAGAACCTTACTCTCTAAAGTGGTAGCTTGGTCGAGCGGTAAGGCAGTATCAGAGGACAGTGTTAAGCATTTGATGTACACACTCAGCAAATGACAAATAAACATGGCACAGATATTCATTAAATACTTTTCAGTAATAAGTTACTGGATATAGAACAGTTTGAAAATGCAATAGAAATTGTACTTTGTTTGATTTACAGGGTATGCAGTGTATACAGAAGTATGCAACAGTTAGCAAATACAGTACATTGAAATGAATATGCTTTTTCAGTAAATTACAGGTAAGTTACTTTCTACGTTACTTTTCTTACTCAAAGCTGGATACCTAGATTCTGCACTGGGACATTTCCTGGAAACAGGTACGTAAATACGTTTGGTTATTCACATGATTTTTAAAGAATATTTTTAGGTTTCAAAACTCCACACTTCGAAACTTTTTGAGAAAAGTGTCAATGTTATCCTATGGAGAGAAAACAGGTTAACAGTCCATAGGTAAATAATCAACTGTGGGAGTTAAGGTTCTGGGGTTAGACGCAGGGGTCCCCCATGGTCAGTGTTGCACTGTTGTTACACCCTCGGCAATGGGGCGGTAGGGTGCAGAGTGTTGAGGCCCACTGTTATCCAAAGGGGGACCGGCGGTCTCCGGATGGTGGCTGCTGGCAAGCAGGTCACTGGGTTGTGAGAGCAAAGCTCCTAGGGTTAAGGTCAGGGCAAATGGGGAAACAAAGTAGCACAAAAGGTGCACCCTCAGCGGCACTGGGGTGGCCGGGTGCAAAGTGCTGTTTCAACGTCGGGCGCCCTGTTGTTTTTTATGGAGAACCTCAGGCAGGGAGACGAAGGACTTCTGGGTGTGACCACCACTGGGAGAGGTAAGTTGGGAAGTTAAGGATTGGTTAGGCACCGTCGGTTTGGGCACACAAGGCCGCGGGTCGTCGGGAGGAGGGGTGACTTCTGGGGTCGGATCTTCTTGCCAGCTCCTGGTCGCGTTTAAGGGGGCCTTCTGGATTTAGGCTGCATTCGTCAGCTTGAGGCTTGAGGCAGGTCAGGGGTCACCGGATCTCGGGTCAGGATCGCCGGGGTGACCTCTTTGTGGTATGTTTCCACTCGAGTTTGGGCCTGGTTCGGCGGGTGCAGAGTGGGCTGTATTTACGGTCCCTGACTGCTGCCAGGGGTTGCTGTTTGAACAAGTCCAGTGTTCACATGAGATTCAGTCTTTGAAGTGTAGGCAGGCAGGTCCTCCATGGTTTTAAGGTTGCTGGCTGCAGGACACACCGGGATTTTGCAGGAGCAGGTTCAAGGGGAGACAGGCCTGTAGGACTGGGGCAAGTTAGTGGGCGCTGTCCTCTTGTTAGCTCTGCACGGCTCTTTGGTCCTTCTTCTTATCTTCTTTTCTTCTCGTTTCTGGATCTGAGGAAGCAAGGTTCCGGGTGCCCCCTTAGTACTAGATTTAGGAATATTACAGGTAGGTAAAGGGCATGGACCATTGGGTCCATTCCCTGGGGTGGGTACACCCCCTATTCTGCCACTCTCCAGTGGGAGGGTGGCTGGAGCCTGCCCCTGGTTGGCTGGGTCCCCATCCTCAAGATGGCGGGGACTCGAGGCTGTGCTTCAACCCGCTTCCCCCACCTGAGAGGTGGAGTTGGCAACACCCCTCTTCCTCACTTGTTTTTCCCACCCAAAGTGGGGGGTAGTCAAGTCAAAGTCAAGTCAAAGAATTTATATAGCGCGCTACATACCCAGAGGGTCTCAAGGCGCTTGAGGAGGGGTGGGGAATTACTTGTCAAATATCCACGTTTTAAGTTGCTTTCTGAATGCTAGGTGGTTCTGGGTAAGGCGAAGGTAAGTGGGAAGTGAGTTCCAGGTTTTAGCTGCCAGGTAGGAGAAGGATCTACCTCCCATGGTGGTTTTGTTGATGCGAGGTACAGTGGCAAGGGCTTGGTTGGATGATCGTAGCTGGCGGGAGGGGGTGTAGAAGGACAGTCGTGTGTTGAGGCATTCTGGTCCGATTTCGTAGAGTGCTTTGTGTGCGTGGGTTAGGAGCCGGAAAGTGATCCTCTTATTGACGGGAAGCCAGTGGAGGTTTTTCAGGTGGCTAGAGATATGTACTTTACGCGGGATGTCTAATATGAGCCTGGCTGAGGCGTTTTGGATTCGTTGGAGTTTTTTCTGGAGTTTAGCGGTAGTACCGGCGTAGAGGGTGTTTCCATAGTCCAGTCGGCTCGTGACCAGAGCGTGGGTGACCGTTTTCCTAGTTTCGGTGGGGATCCAACGAAATGTTTTTTTGAGCATGCGAAGAATGTTGAAGCAGGATGAAGAGACGGCGTTGACTTGTCTGTTCATCGAAAGTGAGGAATCCAGGATGACGCCCAGGTTCCGTGCGTGGTCTGTCGGGATGGGTGCTTTTCCAAGGGCTTCTGGCCACCAAGAGTCGTCCCATGCAGAGGGGGAGGTACCTAAGATAAGGACTTCTGTTTTGTCTGAGTTCAGTTTCAGACGGCTGTGTTTCATCCATTCGGCTACTTCTTTCATTCCTTCGTGCAGGTTAGTTTTGGCGGTGCTAGGGTCATTGGTGAGTGATAGGATCAGTTGAGTGTCATCCGCGTAGGAGATGATGTTGAGATTGTGTTGGCGGGCGATGGCCGCGAGGGGGCTCATGTATACGTTGAAAAGGGTGGGGCTGAGTGAAGATCCTTGTGGTACGCCGCAGATGACTTCAGTGGCCTCTGACTTGAATGGTGGAAGGCGGACTCTCTGGGTTCTTCCGGTGAGGAACGAGGTGATCCATTCTAGTGCTTTTCCTTGGATTCCGATGTTTCTGAGGCGCTGTAGAAGGGTGCTATGGCAGACTGTGTCGAAGGCTGCGGAGAGGTCGAGGAGGATGAGGGCGGTTGTGTCACCATTGTCCAGCAGGGTTCGAATGTCGTCTGTTGCTGCGATGAGGGCGGTCTCAGTGCTGTGTTTTGCTCAGAAGCCGGACTGTGAGGAGTCGAGGGATTTGTTGGCTTCGAGGAAGGCGGCGAGCTGGTTGTTGACAGCTTTCTCGATGACTTTGGCCGGGAATGGAAGGAGCGAGATGGGGCGGTCGTTTTTGAGTTCGGTGGGGTCCGCTGTGGGTTTTTTCAGAAGGGCGGTGAGTTCAGCGTGTTTCCAGCTTTCCGGGAAGGTGGCGGAGTAGAAGGAGCAGTTGATGACGTCTCGGAGGTGCGGTGCTATGATGGAGTCTGCTTTGTTGAAGATGTGGTGAGGGCATGGGTCTGTGGGGGATCCTGAGTGGATGGAGTTCATCAGGCGGATGGTGTCCTCAGTGGAGATTGGGTTCCAGTCATTAAGGATGTTCGAGGGGGGTGAAGGTCCAGCAGATGGTTGGATGGGTTGGTCTCTGGGTTGGTTGTCGAAGCTGTTGTGGATGTCTGCAATTTTGTTGTGGAAGAATGAGGCTAGGGAGTCGCAGAGGGCTTGAGAGGGGGTGATGTCGTTAGAGTTGGCCGAGGGATTGGTAAATTCCTTGACGATGTTGAAAAGTTCCTTGCTGTTGTGGGCGTTGTTATCTAGTCGGTCCTTGAAGGCGGTTTTCTTGGCCTTTCGGATCAGTTGGTGGTGTATGCGGGTGGCGTTTTTGAAGGCGTCCTTGGTGCTGGTGGTTGGGTCTTTTTTCCAGGCCTTATCAAGGGAGCGGCAGAGTTTCTTGGATTTCTTAAGATCATCGTTGAACCAGGAGGCCTTCTTGCTGCTAAGTTTGCTTTGTTGTTTTTTCAGTGGTGCTAGGATGTCGGCGCTGTTGGATAACCATAGGGTGAGGTTGGTGGCGGCTTGGTCGGGGTTTGAGGTGTGGGCTGGGGGGTTTAGAAGAAGCGATGAGGAGATCTGGTCGATGGTGATTTTGTTCCAGTTTCTTTGCAGAGTTGGTTGGGAGTGGTTGTTGGGTTTGGGCTTGTTGTAGGTAAAGTGAACGCAGCTGTGGTCAGTCCAGAGGAGAGCCGTAGTGTGGCTGAAGGAGACATGATTGCTGGAGGTGAAGATAGGGTCGAGTGTGTGACCTGCGATGTGGGTGGGGGAAGTGACCAGTTGTTTAAGTCCGAGGTTGGCGAGGTTGTCCAGAAGGGTGGTGGAGTTGTGGTCGTTGTTCTTTTCAAGGTGAAAATTGAGGTCTCCCAGAAGGATGTAATCTTTGGAGGGGAGCGCGTGTGGAGTGATGAAGTCCGTGATGTCCTCACTAAATTGTGCGCGGGGTCCTGGAGGTCTGTAAAGGAGGGTGCCTCTGAGTGTGGTCTTGGGGTCGATGAGGATCTGGAAGTGAAGGTGTTCAGAGTTGGCGAGATTGACGTCAGAGCTGGTTGAGATGTGGATGGATTTCTTATGGACGATAGCGATTCCTCCTCCTGTGTGGCCGGTACGGTCCATGCGTATGATCTTATAATCATCTGGGATGGCAATGGTGATGTCTGGGGCGGAAGAGGCGTTCATCCATGTTTCTGTTAGGAAGGCGACGTCCGGAGAGATGGTGTCTAGTAGATTCCATAGGTCAATGGCGTGCCTGTGGACCGATCGGGTGTTGAGCAAGATGCATTGTAGGTGGTTGGGGTCGGGAATCTGTGGTGTGGTCGTAGCGGAGTTGATGTCGGTGCCGATGAATTTGCAGGAGTTGCATGAGAAGGGTCCATGGGTGTGTCCAGGAGCGGCTTGGATGCAGTTGGGGGAGCGGCCGGGGTTAAGGGCTAGGAGGGTGGTGGCATCGTAGGTAATGCGGGAGGGCTGGGCAATGCGAGGGCCAGGGGGTCTGGCGCTGGGCGCGGTCCAGGCGCGGACGGGCGTAGACGGGCTTACCTTTGGCGCACCTTCGGCGCGGATTGGGCGCGAACGCTGCGCGTAAACGCTGCACGCGGGAACAACTGTCATATATGGATAGTGGAGGGGGAGGGGCGAGGGCGGCTCAGCTGGGAGGCAGGGCGGGCTACAGAGGACGACAACAACAAACAAAATGGAGGCGGAGGGGGGAGCACAGCGGAGCGCTTGGGGCAAACGCGCAAACAGAGTGAAAGCAACAGTTTTAAATTAGAAAAGTGCAAATAAAGCAAAGCGGCAACCAGGCAGACAGCAGGCAATAATAATTAGACAGTTTTAGATAGCAATGCAGCACAACGATACCGAATGTCTCAAAGGGACACTGGGGAGCGACCACTCAGCCCGAGAGAGAGGAGCGAGTCACGGCGCCTTCAGGTAAGGGAGCGCTGTTTCTAGTCAGTGGGAGGGCGGCTCAGCTGGGAGGCGGGGCGGGCTACAGAGGACGACAACAACAAACAAAATGGAGGTGGAGGGGGGAGCACAGCGGAGCGCTTGGGGCAAACGCGTAAACAGAGTGAAAGCAACAGTTTTAAATTAGAAAAGTGCAAATAAAGCAAAGCGGCAACCAGGCAGACAGCAGGCAATAATAATTAGGCAGTTTTAGATAGCAATGCAGCACAACGATACCGAATGTCTCAAAGGGACACTGGGGAGCGACCACTCAGCCCGAGAGAGAGGAACCACTAGGGACTAGTTGCTGAAAGCTGCAAATTGTCTGGAGAGGCTCACAAAGGCGGTATGCCTTTGAATCTTCTCCTGACCTTCGTGAACCCTGCCCATCCTGGGGGAGGAGTCTTGGTACTTAGTCCCAGGATGTGCATTGTTTCAGGTCCCCGAGAGCAGCAAGCTCTCGACCCAGGGGTCCCGAAACATGTCAATTGGTGGCAGCCAAGCAGCCACTCAGTCAGGTCACTAGGAGTTGGTCGAATTTCAGGGTCATCTCTAGGATTCCCTCTTGGTGCATTTTACATTAAATCCCACACTGGCATCAGTGTGGCTTTTATGTGCTGAGAAGTTTGGTAACAACCTCTCAGTCTTTAGTGAAGCCATTATGGTGTTGTGGATTTTGTGATGACAAACTCCTAGCACCATATACTCTTAATGGCAGCACTGCACTTACAGTGCCCTGGAATGGCCCTGGGTACTGTAGGGGCATAGGGCTCATGCACTTGTACCCTCACCACGGGCATAGGGCAGCCAGCTAGAGGGGTGACTGATCTATGCCAGGGCAGTGGTTTGTGTGCAGGGCATACAGGGATGTGTGCCATATCGACTCTTCAATTTGTTCTGCACCAAGACATGTAGCCTGCAAGGGCAGTGTGTGAGTGTCAGGGTACAGGGCCTCTAAGGGTGGCACAATAAGTGCTGCAGCCCTTAGGGGCCTTCTCTGGTCACAGTGCCCTGGGTTCCGGTGGTACCATTTACAAGGGGCTGACATGTGGCCAAAGATGCCAATTGGGGTTAGGCTCCAAAATAGTTTTAGGGAAGAATCATAGGCCCTGGGTACCTGATTAGAAGGAGCCCATTGCTTCTTTCAGGGTGTCAAAAGCCTTTTGGCAGCTAACAGTCCAGTTTACCTTTATGGGCATTTACTTGGAGGTGGGTTCTGTAAGGGGAGCCACAATGGACCCATATCCCTTCACAACCCTCCTGCAGTACCCAGTCAAGCCAAGGAATGCCCTGACTCCGGCCTGGGTTGTTGGAGATGCCCAGTCCAGGATAACCTGGCTCTTGGGCTCTAAGGGTTGTACCTGGCCTCCACCAACAAGGTGGCCCAACTACACCACAGTGCCCTGCCCTAGCTGGCATTTGGATGACTTTATGGTTAGACCTGCAGTTTGCAGACCTTTTAAAACCGTCCCAAGGTGGATCAGGTGATCCTGCCAGGTGGAACTAAAGACAGCAATACCATCAAGATAAGCTGCACTAAAGGACTCCAACCCAGTCAGGACTTGATTCACCAACCACTGGAAGGTGACAGGGGCATTTTTTTAAACCAAAGGGCATAACAGATTTCTCATAGTGCTAATAGTGCTCCTACAGTGTAGCAGAAAAGCAGTGAGGTACGCACACATTACTAATTGAGCAGAACAAATCTCAGTAGCGTTAAAAGATTTTTCAAAGTGTATTAAACAGCAGTTCAGAATGCACAATCCATTGTGCACATATTTCTCATACAGCAGCTTAGTGTGTACAGATTCCAGAGTACAGTAAACATCACTGAAGTGTACACTGATTTCTCCTCGAGTAGTAAAAGGCTTTGCAGCGTCCCATTATTTCTCAAGGTGTAGCAAATAGTAGTGCAGTATGCACATTTATCTCATTGTTTGGTAAACTACTGCATGCAATGCTTTATCATAGTCAATTACAAGAAATGAAGCGTATACACCGAGCATAGTAAAAAGCAGTGCAGTGTGCACAGATTCGTCAGTACAACAAAAAGCAGTGCAGCCCATATATAGTATTCACACTGAAAAAACAGTGTGGTGTGAACAGATTACTCAGTGTAGTAAGATGCAGAACAGTGTGCACAGATTTCTTATAGTGCAGTAAGATGCAGAACAGTGTGCACAGATCCCTCATATTGCAGTATAAGGCGGGGCGGAGCTAGCCGGCGTCGATGGCGGACGCGTGAGCTTTCGGCTCCTCGCAAAGCCCCGGAATAATCCTGTTAAATTATCCTTAATTGTGCCGAACATGCCATAGCGGGCTCTCAAACATCTGCTGGCACCCCCAGCTGCCTTTGAGGAACTTTTGGACCGATTGCGGGCGAGCCTTCCCAACCATTCGAGGGTGCTGTCCCCGACGGCACGGCAGTGGAGAATTAGGCCGGCAGCCGCGCACTATCCTGGAGAGGCGGCCGGGCGACGTCACCGGACGTGCGGCCTCAGCGCTGGAAGTGGTCGGGCTGAGCGCGGACCGACTCGCAGTTTGGATCTGTCACTGATCGAGGTGTCCTCTCCTTCCTAGTCGGCGACCGCCCCATGAGAGAAGGGCCTGGAGGCTCTGCGGCGTGGGGAAGCGAACAACACTGAACTCCTGCGTCACGAGGTGGAGTGCCCGTCAGCTTGGAGCCATAGCCTATCTGATTCCCCGCAGCGCCGTACCGCTATCCCGACGTCCCCCAGCCAAGATGGGGCGAGGTTGACCGGGGCTGGAACTGTGGTCCTGACTGCCTCCTGGGCTATGAGGTTGCGAGACTTGCTGAAGTGAAAGGAAGGCCTTCGTCCGCCATTGCAGACACCATCTTGGGCGCGTCGGACACCCGCAGTCTGGTGGCAGTACTTCGATTACCTACGGAGACCTGGGGTTGCATGTGCGACCTGCTCCCCTGTTCTGAACTATTACACATTAGAGACTGCGATGGGGAAGAACGACACGGCCCAGGGGAAGCTCTCCTTTGAACGGGGCCGGCCGAAAGGGTCGGAGGTGGCGGCGCCGGACACATCGCCGAAGGGAGCCGCGGCGACGGCCCCGGCATCCACGGAGCTCCGAGACATGTTAGCCGCAATGGAGAAGGGCATTCAGGATAGCATTGCATCTGTGGGCACCAAGATAGACGCTCTGTCCTACCGCATGGATCGAATGGCGGAGCGTGTGGACAAACATGCAGAGCACCTAGACATGGCGGAGCGCCGTCTCACCGAAGCTGAGGAGGCTCAAACGGAGTGGGACAAAGAAAGAAAGCAGTTCGATAGACTCCTACATGTTATCAGAGACAAGACAGAGGATTTGGAGGCGCGCTCCCGCAGATCCAACCTCCGTATCACAGGAGTAGCGGAAACTACACAAACGAGGAAGATGGAGTTATACGTAGAGAAACTGCTGAAACTGCTACTGGGTGAGGAGGTGTTTTCCCCCATGTTCATTGTGGAACGCGCGCACCGCACGTTGGGCCCACAACCTCAGCCTGGCGCGCCTCCTCGCCCCATTATTGCGAAGCTACTTAACTATCGCGACAGAGACACAGCTTTGCGAGTGGCGAGGGAGAAGGGCAAACTACAACATGAGAGTATGGATATCTCCATCTACCCGGACTTCACAGCCAGGGTGCAGGAAGAAAGGCGACAGTTTGCGCCATATAAGAAACAACTCCGAACTCTGGGCCTGGACTACGCGATGTTGTATCCCGCCAAGCTCCGTATAAACACCGGTGGGAGGTCGTATTATTTCACGGACCCTTGAAGGACTGGGTTCTTTTGGACCCAGCGGTGCCAGGGCACAACACCTGAAACCTTCGTGGGTAACCTGCTCCGGCGTACAAGTCACAGAGACACGGGACACTTCCTTCGGCGTCAAAGAGTCAAGGTTTATTTACTGCAGGGAACACAGAGATCACAGGAAGTACATCGAGTGTAGTTCGGGGAGACTGCTTCAAACTGGTTTTGTGGATCGCTCCTTTTATACAGTTTTTACCCATAGGCTAACATTGAACACAAAGGTTTACAACTCAGTTCCCACATCAAGCTCCCAGAGGGGTCGTTTTGGTCGCTTTGAAACATACAAAGTCCGGAACATAAGTGCGGAAACATTTGGCGGTTCCCAACTGTAAAAACCCATCTTCCCACTATTAGCAAATTCCAATCAGCAGTAAAACAGATCGAAACAGGAACGAAGACAGGTGCAGAGGAAGACGGAGACAGTGGGGAGATCGGAAAGGGTGTAAAAGGGGAGGTGCCGGGAAGCACGAGATACAGGCATCAAAGGGACGTGCCTAATGAGATGCACGGCTGAGACAATAAGTCCGTGCGGCAAGATGAGCCTCGAGTGGCGCCACCTGCCTTACAGTAGCAACCCCCTCATCATAAAGACACTTTCAAAGGACATGTGTCTTCCGCAAATATCTTGGGAGTCCCAGGGTCGCGAAGCGGACAGCGTCCGTTCGCTGACTACTTGAGGGCAAGAGACAAAATGGATGCCGTATCTAAGATGGAACCCGTGGGTACAGATGAAAAACCCACGTATCAAACGAACGGTTTAAGTTAGCACAGCGAAACTGCGCACACTTACTAAACTCGTCATTTGCGGTTCATAGATACTAGACTCGACCATATTCGTGCGAGTCGAAAACACCACTTACAATTGTCACGGAACCTCAGACGCTCCTTTTGCCCTCATGTAGGCAAGCACTAGTCGGAGTCATATTCGATATTCATCAGACCATCAAGATGTCGTTGTAGCATAGATCTGTCCGACCGAGTCCCCTTGGTAACAGGTGGCTGTCTCATACACGTTGTAGCACAGAGGCCACATAAGGCAGGACCACACTGCACACAAAGGCAACACGTGAACAGGAACACTACCACAACCCCGATGATCGTCAGAATCTTCCAACCCCAAGTCGACATCAGGCCCCAAAACCAACCGAGTAGCGTCCAATCCCCTACATCCACGTGTATGGATTCGGAGATCTTATGCAACTTCGAGATGGCTTGATAGACAGTAGGAGCATTATCAGGTATGAAAATGCAACAGCTCGAATGGATCACTTTACATACCCCACCACGATCTGCCAAGACAACATCTAAAACCATACGGTTTTGTAATGTCATAAGTCTCTCCGCCTGAAGTTCTGTGGTGATATTACCAAGGGCGCTGGCAGTAACATTAGCTGTCGATTCTACCACTCGAGTCAAATGTCTCAGGTTCCTACTATTAACCATAGGTCCCCAAAACGGGAGGAAACCCTTGAAAAAGTCTCCTGCCTCTTGACCGGCAGTATCCTCTTCGCTAATTACGCCTCGTACAACTCTAGTCTTGTGGTAATCGGCATCTACAGTAAACGTCGGAGGCAACAGATTTGCAATAAAACATGAGCCCATAAAGTCTGAGGGCAACCATGTATATGCACGATCATGACAGATGAAGTACGTACCCTTGGCAGCCAGAAGCACAGGGATCGGGGACATTGACAGAACGTAACTTTCAGTGCAAGCACTTACTCCAAGTGAGGCTTGCGAACCACGACCCACGATACAAAAGTTACCAGTGTGGGGTACGACCCAGATCGGAGGCGAGCTTTTAAGTTGCTTTTCATTAATGAACGCAGTATATTCCACTCTATCCGAGGCCCTATAGGCTTGTACCTCTGCCTTAGGGATGAGATAAGCATCATAGATCTCATCTTCCAAATCCTGTATTATCATCGATACCACCCACTGCCATGAGGTAGGACCCGGTTTGGGGGAACGTTCTAAAGAGGGGTGGAAACCTAGTGCGCTTCGAAGCATTATTTGGTATGCTCGAGCTGACCCTTGGGAACTATACGGTAACACCAGATATGGAATTCCCTTACCCGTAGTATGTGGCATCAACCCACACACCCAACAATTAGTAGTGTTAACCACTAACTGATGCTGATGGAGGAGCTGGATAAAGGAATTGTTGCGGAATTCTACACGTCTAGCCTGTTCGTGTTCCGGTAGAATATGAAAGGAATGGGGAGAAGCAGTAGTAGCAGTAGAAGTAACGTTAGAGCAAGGAGTAGGAATAGGGGTAGGAAGTAAAAAGTAAGACATAGCATAATACACCCCACCCGTCAAGAATGCAGAAGCAGTTAAAAACAGTACAAACAACTGGAATACAAAACATTTAGTACGACTAAGTTCCCGCAGTTTAACTCTATACGCCTGAGCTCCTTCCAAATCGTTCAGCTTCGAAAATGCCATTTCCCTACGACCGTCCGCAACGTTTCTTGACGCACTTCGTTCTGTGCAGCAATAGTCAATCCCCAGGAGTTCCTAGGAACCGACGGCCTTTAACCTAGCGTCAAGACCTACTGTCCAGAAGGAAGTACGCGCGCGGCCCTACGGCCCTCAATACACAATGTATTTTATTTAGCACAAAAAATCAGCTGTGGAAGGAAAAAGATACAAAAATCTCAATGTATGTGCAAACGATTTTCAATCGTACGAAATATTCAGAGTTGATCAGGGGAAACGTGGATATTGCAGTTATCAGTTTCAGCAAAGCAAGAAAACAATTTTATTTGTCCTTATTATGAGAACGCAAAGAATATCGATGTTTCCCGGGACGTGTCTGCTCGTCAAATAAAGGATCCGTTGAAGAGACAGCGTCCTGCTGATCAGTTTGTTGATTTGGTCTTGAGTCTTTTGCTGACAATGTTCCAACAATGGCTTTCTGCTGCGCTGAGTGTTCACCAACAAGTTGTGCGTCGCTGAGAGGCACAAACGCCGGCAATATCTCTGCTTCTGTTGACGCAATGCCTTTCCTCACCCACGGGTCTGCCGGCAAAGGAATAGGGACTCGCTTACAATGGGTAGCATGTACCCAGTTCTTCCGTCCCTCAAGACGAACGGCAGTCCTCGTGGCCAAGAGCACCTGGTGAGGTCCAACAAAGCGGGGGTCCAGATTCTTCTTGCGCGAAAAATTTCGGGTGACAACCCAATCACCAGGCTGGAGCTGGTGACCTGGACCCTCCGTCTGCGTCGGCAAGGCGTCGTAAACCTGTTGATGAATTAACCTCAGTTTAGCAGTCAAGTCATGTAAGTAGTCAATCAACATCGGGTACTCAAGATCAACGAATACACCTGGCCTAGGAACCCCCCACACATTCGCAGGACGGCCGAACACTATTTCATAGGGACTAAGCCCTATTCGGGAGTGTACAGTCGCCCTAGTTGACAGTAATGCTAGAGGCAAAGCGTCAGGCCACGAAAGTCCAGTCGTAGCCTGAATCTTCGCTAATTTTAGCTTAAGGGTACCATTGTAACCTTCAACCAATCCAGCTGACTGGGGATGATTGGCGCTATGGAATTTTTGATTAATTCCAAGGCCCTTACACACACTCTTCATCACACTTCCAACAAACTCACTTCCGTTATCTGACCACACGACTCTAGGCATTCCGTACCGAGGAAAGTATTCCTTCAGTAGGATTTTCGCAGTAGACAAAGCAGTGTTATCTTTGAGGGGATAGGCCTCGATCCATCGGGAGAATGCGCAAACCACAACCAAAACATATTTCAGGTTATTGCATCGCTCCATATGGATGAAGTCCAATTGAATCACCTCAAAGGGACACGAAGGAGGAGCAAAACTGCCAGGGGGAGTTGGGGTTCCTTTGCCAGGGTTGTACATTATACATACCATACAATTCTTCACTAGACGTTCAGCACACTTCGTAATACCATCATTCTTCCACACATCAGCCAACAACTTGCAAATACCTTTCGCGCTAATATGTGCTAACCCATGTGCCATTGTCACAACGGCTAGTACATACGCATCCGGTAACATCCATCTTTTCTGATCCGACAAATCAATCCAGCAACCATTCGCATCCAACCTTCCCGTACTTTCTTTCCATTTCGTCTTTTCAGTGTCGGTGGCCTCATTCTGAATTGCTTTCACGCTCTCTATAGTGTTCTCACACATACTTGATTCTGTAGGCCACCTAACCGAACTCGTCACATACATTCGAGTGCTAAGGTTCCGGGCAGTCTCCTTAGCAATCTCATCTGCAAACGCGTTACCACGACCAACATCATCCGTCACCTTTCGATGTGCACTACACTTAACAATCGCAACTTGAGCAGGCAAAGTCAATGCCTCCAAAAGGTCGTTCACGAGCTGGCCATGCTGTATTTTCGTGCCATGCGACGTGAAGAACCCACGCTCTCGCCACAACCGTCCAAAGCTATGAGCTACACCGAAAGCATACTGACTATCGGTGTACACATTCACACGTTTATCTTTTGCTAATACACATGCTCTAGTAAGAGCAATCAGCTCTGCAGCTTGGGCAGAATTCCGATTCAATCTCGCAGTCTCAACAACAGTATTCAACGTCACAACAGCATAAGCAGTAGTCACATCACCATTCGGCAATTTAAAACATGACCCATCCACATACAGGGTGCCGTCAGGGTCTTCCAATGGGGTGTTTTTAAGGTCCACTCGACCTTTTGTTTCCTCTTCTGTACGCAAGTAGCAGTCATGTTCTGCTACTTCATCTGACTCTGCACTAATTGGTAACAAAGTTGCCGGATTTAGGACATTACAACGTTTTATCTGAATATGGCTTGCCAAGAGCGTCAATTCGTACCCAGACAACCGTGCACTCGTCAAGTGCTGAGTTTTCGTTCGATTCAAAAGAGTGTCGACTGCATGCGGAACCATCACCGTAAGCATATTATCCATGACCAATCCTGCTGATTGTCGGATGGAGACCGCAGCTGCCGCAGTTGCTCTCAAACAACTCGGCAATGCTCTAGCTACTGGGTCTAAGGTCGAGGAAAAATATGCACATGGACGTTGCTTACCACCAAAAGGTTGCGTTAAGACACTCAACGCACAACCTTCCCTCTCGTGAACATATAACGTGAACGGCTTGCTGTAATCAGGGGTGCCTAACACAGGAGCCGAACACAATGAATCACGTAATTCAGAAAAACTTTTCTGACATTCTTCCGTCCATGGTAAAGGAGTTGGAACATCCTTGCACGTAAGAGCCACCAATGGTTTCGCTAGCAATGAAAAATTTGGAATCCACTGCCTGCAGTACGACGTGATACCTAGAAAGGCACGCACATCTCTTTGGGTGTGTGGCACAGCCATTCGCGCAATTGCTGCAATTCTCTCCGGGGTCAATCTCCTTCCCTCCTTTGACAATAAGTGACCTAGATAGGTTACTTCTTGACAACAAT
This sequence comes from Lissotriton vulgaris, assembly GCF_964263255.1. Lineage (NCBI taxonomy): Eukaryota > Metazoa > Chordata > Amphibia > Caudata > Salamandridae > Lissotriton > Lissotriton vulgaris. The sequence goes on along the minus strand of NC_141685.1, from coordinate 66,014,135 downwards.
ATTGGAGTTTAGAAGGTGACACCTTGTGATTTAACTCACAGAGATGTTGCAGCAACAACACCGTAGCAATTTTGCAAATGTCCTGAGTATCAGCAGCCACCAATAAGTCGTCGACATATTGGATTAAAGCCGCACCAACCGGCAACCTAAACGCATCCAGTTGACCCTTCAAAGCTTGACTGTAAATCGATGGACTTTCACAGTAGCCCTGAGGAGCGCGTTTGAAGCGGAAGCTACGTCCTCCAAGAGAGAAACCGAAAAGGTCTCTGCTCTCTTCGGCAATCGGGATGCTGAAAAACGCATTTTTCAAATCAATCACCGAAAACCATGAAGCAGTAGCTGGAATCAGAGTCAGTAGCGCCGTGATGTCAGGCACAACAGGGAATTGAGGAACCACAATTTTATTTACCTCCCGTAAATCGATAACAAAACGATAAACAGGCTGTTTGGTCGGATCAGTACGTTTAAGAATGGGTAGTACAGGGCTGTTGCACACGTTTCCCCGAGTCTCTTCAATAACATCTTTCTCGATCAAGTCATAGATGATCGCTAACAGTGCTCGTTCACCATCAAGGGAGATACGATATTGGGGAATACGCGGCAATCGCACATTCGATTTCAACTGAACAACATAAGGGGAGATATCAAGCAGGCCCACATCGTTTGGACCCGTCGCCCACAAAGACGCAGGAAGAGAATCCAATTCCGGTGGAAGCTTATCGAGAGACAAATACATGGGAGAGACCACTTTCTCTCCGAACGTAAGCTTTACACCTGCAGGAGAACAATACAAAGTTGCATACAAACGTTTAAGCAAATCCAGACCCAAAAGATTTTCACCACAACCAGTGGTTAAAATCAACGGAGCTTCGAGCTCACGAGGCCCAATTTTAAGGGGCAAAGGGCGCGAAACTGGATTGCTAACGGGGGCGCCAGAGAATCCAACGGATACATTTGTTAAGCCAGACAAAGGTGCGCCAGGGAGTTTCGAATGCATGATAGAACTTTTCGCTGCACCAGTGTCCAACAGAAAAGGCTCAACGACGCCCGATGTAGCAACTGCGACGTAAGGCCCTCTCTGATCGACCGGAACTGATACCACTCCCTCTCCTTGTCTTTGGCTGTCCTAGTAATTACTGTCGTCAGTTCCCTGATCGACGTAATAATCGTCTACATTGTACTGCGCAGATCGTCCTTGCGATGATCCACGTTGATCGAAACAATTATTAGAATTTGATGAGTTGTCAGAGCGGTCGTTCTGAGCACCACGACCTCTACCACGTGATGCATTCTGTGAACCACCACGGCCTCCTCTAGACGAATTACCACTATTACGATCATTTAAAGCAGGACAATCAAATTTAATGTGTCCCTCCTGTCTACAATAAGCACATTGGTTGTACCCTAAGGAAGATCTGTTGAAAGAGGAATCATTACGCGATTGCGCTCGATTCGATTGCGACTGTGATCTATTCTGTTGAGACGCATTCTGATTCGAACGCGGCGGATATGCTTGTTGCAACAACACTTTAGTTTTCAGCTCTTTTGTCTTTTTATCAGCACGGTCATTTTCCTCTTTTTCTCTATTTTCGTAATATTGTGCCGTAGCCAGAATCTGAGCTGAGGTAGAAACGGCCCACGCACTTTCTGAACTCTTCAATTTATTGCACAAGTCGGGCAATAAGTTCGATACAAATTTATCAACAAACAGCCTTTGTCCACCCTCAGTACCCATATCCTGTCCACTATGATCAACGAATGTTTCCTCAAACCTTGTAAAGAAGTCTGAAACACTCTCATCTTTCTTTTGCTTACAGGCTGACAACTTATCCCAATTTACCTTCATAGCTGGCATAAGCGTTTTCATTAATGTAATGATTCGCTGGGGGAGAAGTTCAATCAATTGATCGGGTTTAGTAGCAGCCGCTTGTCCAGCATCTGCCGCAGTAATGGCATTCCAATCACCACCTAATTCATTTGCGTGATCTTGGTGACGAATCTTAGCCCATACCGGTTGCGGTACGACATTTCCAAACAACATGTCGATATCGGCAAGATTCATTACCGTAGCATCTACGAGCTGCGATAATTCCTTGTAATACCCAGCAGGATTTTTGCGAGGGTCGGGCAAAGTTTGTTTCACCTGAAGCACTTCCGATCGTTTCCAAGGGAGATGTATCCACACTCTCTGGAAATGTGCCAACACCGGAGGGGCAGCATTAGGATCAGCTGGTATCCAAACCGGCGGAACTTCACGCATAGGATATTGACCAGACTCAGCTTGCTGGGGTTCAAGATCCTCTACAAACAGTGCGTGAGGAATAGGAGCTAGACGGAAAGACAACAACTGCTCGATAGCACGTCGGACATTAGTATCTACTATCAGTCCAGTTGCGAACTGAAGCCGAAGATTAGACAGGGCGGTCAGCACCTCGTCAGGCGCAACTGCCGCTATCTGATCATGTAAAAGTTTACACATTTCGTCAAACACATACCTCTGAGTCGGGATGTTGAATTGACTAAATGTTTCAAGAACAACACGGGATGGATTTCTCTGCGGATTGTCTATCCAACTCATCGCCATATTGTAGAGCGCAGCACGTTCTCTATTACCAGGAAGCTGACTACGCCTCTGCGGTGGGCTAGCAGAACCAGCGGACCCAAAAACAGGTCCGAGCGACTGAAAGAAGCTAGCCGCAATGGGTGAATTACGAGTACGAGTAGAGGGACAAGAGTAAGACACAGGGCTAACAAGAGAAGGAGTTGAGACATTAGCAACGACAGGGGTTAACAACACAGGAGCAGTAGTGTGAGCAGGAGTATGTGGAAGCGGAGGAGCAGTAGGAATAGACACAGGCACAGGAGCAGGAACAGTCGGAAGAGCGGGTGCAGGTTGAGGAATAGGTGGAGGAATAACAAGTGGGGGAACAGGTACGGCAGGGACCACAGGAGCTGCGGTACCCTGTACGTACGGAGGTGGCGACTTCATAAGATAGGACATTAAAGGATCCTCAACTGCCTCTTCCTTCTTATCCGACTCCGTAGGCAAAGCAGGATAGCATTTATCTATGGTCATACGCTGCAGCCTATCAAACACTTCCTTATCCTTATCTTCCTTATCACGCTGAAACTGCTCAGCTTTCTTTACAATGGTAGCAACATTATCTCGCTCACTACGTTTATTCTGTCTGATCTCTTTCTGTCGGGCTTCTTTGCGCCACAACCGAAAGGCATCAAACATGGCCGGCCTAGATTTTCGTTCAAACAACTTAATCTCCAAATTATCTAAGATCGACGCTTCGAAGCTACCGTGAGGTGGCCAACGAAGATCGCCGTCTTTCTTTGTATATTTTATCCAATAATCGTTAAAAGCAATCGGGCCTAGCCCATGTTTGCTATATAAGTCATAAGTAGGAGTTCCTACCGGAGGTATCGGACACGAGTCCTCCAGCAGGGAATCTGCACCACAAGATCTAAAGCAACTGAACAAAGTACTGCGACCAGGCATCTTGCACGCTAGCCGAGTTTCACAAACTTCAAGGGTTACGGGATTTACCAAGTCCCAGCAAGAACAAAACCCTCGGTCTTTGGCGGCTGCAGTCGTCAAACAAATACAACAACAAGGTTACGCTAGCAAAGTGTCACCGACAAAAACACTCACACAGCGTGTACAACAACAACAAACCACTAGTGTTTACAACAAAGACACTCGCTAAAGTGTCTACAACCAAGGATTCTGGGAGCGACCCACAAATACTTAACTCAAAGATCAATGGCGTCCTCAGGAAGGCCCGTCAATCGTCTCGCTATACCAAGGTCTACGCCAGGCGCCAAAACAGGTCTACAGTCAGGGCAGCAGTCCGTCGCAGCCGTTAGGAGGCGGGAATCTTCGCGGGAAAAGTCTTCGGGCCACTTATTTCGACAACAGGATCGATGAAGCGGGGTGCACCTTCCCTCGGAGATTTCACACGAAGTTCCTCACGATCGTCGGGCTTGGACCGGTACCACTGATGCAGCCCCACGTTGGGCGCCAACTGAAGGACTGGGTTCTTTTGGACCCAGCGGTGCCAGGGCACAACACCTGAAACCTTCGTGGGTAACCTGCTCCGGCGTACAAGTCACAGAGACACGGGACACTTCCTTCGGCGTCAAAGAGTCAAGGTTTATTTACTGCAGGGAACACAGAGATCACAGGAAGTACATCGAGTGTAGTTCGGGGAGACTGCTTCAAACTGGTTTTGTGGATCGCTCCTTTTATACAGTTTTTACCCATAGGCTAACATTGAACACAAAGGTTTACAACTCAGTTCCCACATCAAGCTCCCAGAGGGGTCGTTTTGGTCGCTTTGAAACATACAAAGTCCGGAACATAAGTGCGGAAACATTTGGCGGTTCCCAACTGTAAAAACCCATCTTCCCACTATTAGCAAATTCCAATCAGCAGTAAAACAGATCGAAACAGGAACGAAGACAGGTGCAGAGGAAGACGGAGACAGTGGGGAGATCGGAAAGGGTGTAAAAGGGGAGGTGCCGGGAAGCACGAGATACAGGCATCAAAGGGACGTGCCTAATGAGATGCACGGCTGAGACAATAAGTCCGTGCGGCAAGATGAGCCTCGAGTGGCGCCACCTGCCTTACAGTAGCAACCCCCTCATCATAAAGACACTTTCAAAGGACATGTGTCTTCCGCAAATATCTTGGGAGTCCCAGGGTCGCGAAGCGGACAGCGTCCGTTCGCTGACTACTTGAGGGCAAGAGACAAAATGGATGCCGTATCTAAGATGGAACCCGTGGGTACAGATGAAAAACCCACGTATCAAACGAACGGTTTAAGTTAGCACAGCGAAACTGCGCACACTTACTAAACTCGTCATTTGCGGTTCATAGATACTAGACTCGACCATATTCGTGCGAGTCGAAAACACCACTTACAATTGTCACGGAACCTCACCCTAAGGAACTTCATAAGTCCCTGAAGACTTGGACGCGGAAGCGGAAAGAGGCCCAGCGAGGCCAAGAAGACGAAGCCGGCTCGACATCAAACCTGGAAGAACAAGACTAGAGGCTACTATGGCGTGGTTTGAAACTCTTCACTGAAGGTAGTCACCTGACCCTGGCACCACGAGGACTCCATGTTTGCAGAGGCGCAAGAGGCCTACATTCGCTTCACTAGGGCCTTTTTTGTTGCGGGTGGAGACACTGATCGGACGCTGGCCTCGCGCACTGCTGGTAAGGTAGTAGTTGAAGCGGGGGAGAGTAACCTGGACAAATGCAGCAGACTTGGGGGGGCCAGTATGGGTGGGAGAGGGCTGTAACACTTGATATTCGAGGGGCACTGCCATACAAGTGGGGCCGGACTGAGGCGCTGATCAGACATTCCTTCGGAACAGTTAGTGGTGCTCTATTTTGGCGCGCTCTGCCCTGGTGCCTTTGGTTGTGTTACTCTCTGAGGGGTTAGTGCTGGACTATTGAACACTACACTTATTGAGGGTTGATGGGGGGGGTTCTTGGGGCCTGTCTGACCAGGTTGGGGGAGGTCGGCTGTGGGTGGGTTGGAGCTCTAGGGGTGGGGACTAGGATTTGGTAGAGTTGTTGCCTGGGGTTGTTTGTGGGGTTTGATTGCGCGGAGTGTGAACTGCAGTGTGGCGCTGTACCTGTTCGGAAACGCCGGCTGGCGATTTTGAGATTATGTGAACTGCTGTGTCCTGATTTGCTTATCCTAGTTAATTATGCACAAGTGAATCCTGGTAGTGTCTAATGTTGCACCGAATTTGCTTACACATGCCCCGGATAAGCTGAAACTGATGACTTGGAATGTGCGGGGCCTGAACGACTTCCATAAATTAAGGAAGGTCCTCACTATCTTAGTAGACATCACGTAGACCTCGCCCTGCTACAGGAAACGCACTTACCACACTCCAGTAGAATGCTAAAATCTAGGGGTCTGGCTGGGAACATAGTCGCCGCGGGCTTCACAACGCATGCCCGTGGGGTGTTAATCTGGGCCAATCCCTCGTCACAGCTGAGGCTCATTCCAGTGCACTCTGACCCGGAAGGCAGGTACGTCCTGGCAAGATGTGTGGGTAAGGGCCTGGACCTATTGGTGGTGAATGTTTATGGCCCCAATTATGACCACCCTGAATTCTACGCGACTCTGTCTGCTCTTGCCAGATCATATGCACAGCCTTGGACGTTATGGGGCGGGGACTTTAACTTTGTATTCGACCCAACTATGGACCGTTCTGCGGGCACTGTTTGGCGCCCTGTGGCTTCGGCCTCATATATGACAGCTGAAATGACCAAATCTGACTTGGCGGATGTTTGGAGGGAGAGGCACCCAACGAAGGGCGGTTTTACACATTACTCGGCATTCCACGATGTCCACACTAGGATAGATTACTGGTTGGCGTCCCCCCTGGTACTTGGTAACATTAGCGCATGCGAGGTCCTTCCTCGCACACTCTCGGACCACTTCCCTATTCTCCTACACCTCTTAACAGCCAGGAAGGGGATCCCGGCCTTCACTTGGAGGTTCCCCCCTTTTGCGCTGTTGGATGACGCATTCAGGGGGGAGCTCGCAGAAGACATAGAACAATACTTTGTGACAAACATAGGTACAGTAGACGACTTCTTTACGGTCTGGGAAGCTTTTAAGGTATACATCAGGGGGGTGGCAATGTCAAAGCACTCGAGTGTGTTACGCGCCATCAGACGGGACCTCACCACTCTGGAGAATAGGATAGCGGAGCTGGAGGCTAGGCGACTGCAGTCAGGCGGCGATACTGAGGGACCAGCGATCACCCAACTTCTGTCCGAGTTTCAGGCTCTGGCGGACAGGGAGGTCCTTTATATGGGCAAATATGCCACAGCCAGACAGTACGGGGAAGGGGAAAGGCCTGGCGCGTTACTAGCGCGCATGTTCCGAAGCACTAGACGCCCACTGGTCGTTGAGGAGCTGAGGACTCCGGAGGGAGACACAGTCACAGATGAGGAGCAGATACTAGAGACCTTCAGGAGATACTACGCAGAGTTATATCAGTCCAAGACGCAGGGAGTAGAGGACGAAATGGAGGACTATTTAGATCATATTGCTATGCCGTTCCTCAAGAACTCGGATAGGGAATTCTTGATGGCCCCCTTCCACCAGGGTGAAATTCTGGAGGCTCTAGCGAGTATGAGATCGGGCAGTGCGCCGGGCTCGGATGGCCTCACGGTTAGTTTTTATAAAGCCTTTAAGGACTTACTGCTGCCACACTTGGTTGCCCTCTTTGATGCCATTTGTGAGAATGGCGAAATGCCGACTACTATGCGCGAAGCGCTTCTCATCACTATACCCAAACCCGGGAAACCGCCTGAACTTTGCGGCTCGTACAGACCACTCAGCCTGCTGAATGTCGATGCTAAGATTTATGCAAAGGTCATAGCCACTCGACTGGCCTTACTGGTCCCTGAACTGGTCGCTCCGGAGCAATACGGATTTGTCCCGTGCAGAAATTTAACCTACAACATACGCACGGTACTGGGCACTATGCAGCATGTCAAGCAGGAGAACAGCGCGCTGGCAATCTTCCTTGACATGGAAAAGGCGTTTGACTCGGTTGAGTGGCCCTTCATGGTACGTGTACTGCGAAAGTTGGGTCTGGGCGAGCCGTTCCTGCAGCAGATTGGGGCGCTGTACCATCGGCCCTCTGCCAGGCTACGTCTGGGCGATAGGGTGATGGAGCCGATATATATTGGAAGGGGTACGCGACAGGGGTGCCCCCTGTCGCCGTTGCTCTATGCACTGGTGGCGGAACCCCTGGCGTGTGCCATACGGGAGTACCACAGCCTAGAGGGTATTAGCTTCCCCACCTATAAAATAGGGATATCGACTTATGCAGATGATACGTTATTGTATGTTAGATACCCGGAAGCCAACTTGGCCGCGGTGCTTCGCGAGGTGGTCCGCTTCGGCTCACTGTCGGGCCTGAAGGTGAACTGGGATAAGTCGATTGCTTTCCCGCTCACCCCGGTGACACGGCCGTTCGCTATGGAGTACCCGCTGCAGTGGTCCTCCGACTCGGTTCGGTACCTGGGCATTCGCCTTCATACAGATCCTGAGATCCTAATTCGGGACAATTACGGGGTGGCTTATAGCAAATTGGTCGACGACGTTGATAACTGGATCAGGCTTCCGCTCTCCCTTTCGGGCAGAATCGCTTTAATGAAAATGGTGGTGCTTCCCCGATTCCTGTTTCTCTTCCTGAATTTGCCTGTGGTATTGTCGAAGGTCTTCTTTAGGCAACTAACCAAAGTAATGGTGCGGCTAGCTTGGGGTGGCAAGCAGCCTAGAGTCCGATGGACGACCCTGATTCTCCCCTGCGAGATGGGGGGACTGGGGGCACCGGACCTAGAACGCTACCATAGGGTTGCACAGGCATCGCATTTACACTCGTGGATACATGGTGATGCTCGGACCCCGCACCTCATATTGGAGCGGTTGTTTGCGGACCCGCTTCCTCTTCCTGCCACTGTTTGCCTGCCCACGGATCACACGGTTGGCCAGATGGACTCGCTTAAAGCGACCAACCATGCCTGGAACTACTTGGTGAGCTCTCGTGGCTGTACATTACTATACTCCCCACTGTTGCCTGTTGAGTGGGCCCTTTGGCTTGACCCGCTGGGGGAAAAAGGAGTGATTAAAGCCCTGCGGACTCTTGGCATAGTAAGAATGGACGACCTATTCGCGGATGGCATACTTAAAACCTGGGACCAGTTGACTACCACCGAGTCAGGCCACACCCTGCTACAAAAGTTCCAATATCACAGACTCCGCTCTGCGTTCCGTGAGATATTGGGCCCAGACCTGGAGGAACCAGAGGAGGTCCTGGAACTGACCTATGTACTCAAATCCACCTCGTCGGCGAAGCTTATTTCGCAGGTTAACAAGTTGGGTGTAGCGCAGCAGCGCCTGCGGCCTTCTAAGGCCAGGGAGGCCTGGCAGGTTGATTTTCAGTCCCCCATAGATGATGTAATGTGGCGATACTGCTGCTCCAGCACGCGTAAGATTTCCTTGAACGGCAGGCACCGGCTGGTGCATTTCAAATATCTACAGCGGGTGTACTATACACCTGAGCGTCTGCACCGCTATGGCCTCCGTCCCACAGCTGAATGCGAGCGCTGCCGGACAATGGTGGCAGACTTTTTCCATTTGGCGTGGTTATGTCCTGGGGTGCAGGCATTCTGGGGGAAGGTATTTGCCGAACTAGACCAGATTCTGGGGGAGCCTCTGCCCCGCACTCCGGCGCTCGCGCTTATTGGTTATTCTAAGCCACTGGCCCAATCTCTGCGTCGTCTGGTGGACATGGCGCTGCTGTTGGCGAGGAGGCTGGTGGCGGCTTGCTGGATGCGAGGGCCCCTGCCAACCAAAACAAGATGGATGCGAGACCTACAGTACTGCTGCACCCAGACAGAACTATACAGCGACCTGCTACCGCCCAGGAGTAGGCCCCAGAATTTCTGGGATCTTTATAAAGAGCACTTACAGAAAGGGGAGGAGGACAGCTCTGACACATCCGAGGCGGTGGAACTACAGGATAGGGTGGAGGAGTAAGGTTCTGACTGTGTTCATCGCGAAACAGAAGAGGGAAGGGCTGGGAGTGCTCCGAGTTAAGTAGGGGCTGCTGTGAGGACTCCGAGTAGAGGTAGAGTGGGAGTTGCCGGGGGAGGACCATTCACTACGGGGGGATAGGCACTGGACACAGAGTAGGTACACATGGGGACATGATAGCTGGGGCTGGGTTGGCAGACACACAGACACACTCTAGAGGGTGGGGTGGGAGTTTAGTGGGAGTTGTTTTTCTTGAACTTGTCTCGATACTAGATCTGTTGACCGCAATTGCAGAAGTAGATTGCCAGTTGCCACACCGCACCAACAAGTAGCTTGTGACATAACACTTTTAATGGCACAGTTATACAATTGCTGCATTACCACGCCGCCGGGCCTCCGGGATGCCGGCTAAAAGGCTGTGTACGAACTAATACTTTGCTGCTCATGTGATTATCGTAATGTATGAGGAGGTACACTGTGCTCGTGTACATTTGGTGATGTCAATGGCTTTGCTATTAATAAAGGTCTTTATAATAAAATAAAATAAAAAATATTGCAGTATAAGGCACCGCAGCGTGCTCATATTTAGTAAAGTGTAGTAAAAGCAGGGTGGACAGATTCCTCAATGCAGTAAAAAGCAGCGCAGCATGCACAGGTGTCTCCCAGCGCAGTAGGATGCGGTGTAGAATGCATGGATAGTGCAGTACAGATCAGTGCAGTGGCACTAATTCCTCACAGTGCAGTAGTATGTAGAGCAGCATGCACAGATTCCTCACAGTGCAGTAAGATGGAGAGTAGTGTGCACAGTTTCCTCACAGTGCAGTAAGATGCAGTGCAACAGTGGATCTCCTCTTTTACACAAATGATGCCCACAAACACCCCCAGGGCCGGAAGGAAAGCCCCCCAGGGCCCCCAGATAGAAGAGCCCACCTCAGCCCCAGGGGCCCGGATAGAAGAGCCCAGCTCAGCCCCAGGAGCCCCAGGATAGAAGAGCCCAGCTCATCCCCAGGGGGCCCCAGATAGAAGAGTCCAGCTCAGCCCCCGGGGCCCCGGATAGAAGAGCCCTGCTCAGCCAGGGGGCCCCAGATAGAAGAGCCCAGCGCAGCCCCTGGGGGCCGGATAGAAGAGCCCAGCTCAGCCCCAGGGGCCCCGGATAGAAGAGCCCAGCTCAGCCCCAGGGGGCCCCAGAGAGAAGTCAAGTCAAGTCAAGTCAAAAAGATTTATATAGCGCGCTACATACCCATAGGGTCTCAAGGCGCTTGCGGAGGGGTGGGGAATTACTTGTCGAATATCCAAGTTTTAAGTTGCTTTCTGAATGCTAGGTGGTTCTGAGTAAGGCGAAGGTGAGTGGGAAGGGAGTTCCACGTTTTAGCTGCCAGGTAGGAGAAGGATCTGCCTCCCATGGTGGTTTTATTGATGTGAGGTACAGTGGCAAGAGCTTGGTTGGAGGATCGTAACTGACGGGAGGGGTGTAGAAGGACAGTCGTGTGTTGAGGCATTCAGGTCCAAGTTCGTAAAGTGCTTTGTGTGCGTGGGTTAGGAGGCGGAGAGTAATCCTCTTATTTACGGGGAGCCAGTGGAGGATTTTCAGATGACCAGAGATGTGTTCTTTACGCGGGATGTCTAGTATGAGCCTGGCAGAGGCGTTCTGGATGCGTTGGAGTTTTTTCTGGAGTTTTGCGGTGGTGCCGGCGTAGAGGGTGTTTCCGTAGTCCAGTCGGCTAGTGACCAGTGCGTGGGTGACCGTTTTACGAGTTTCGGTGGGGATCCAGCGAAATGTTTTTTTGAGCATGCGAAGAATGTTGAAACAAGATGATGAAACGGCGTTGACTTGTCTGGTCATCGAGAGTGAGGAGTCCAGGATGATACCCAGGTTCCGTGCGTGGTCTGTCGGGATGGGTGCCTTTCCAAGAGCCTCTGGCCACCAAGAGTCATCCCAGGCGGAGGGGGAGGTGCCTAAGATGAGGACTTCTGTTTTGTCGGAGTTCAGTTTCAGACGGCTGTGCTTCATCCACTTGGCTACTTCTTTCATTCCTTCGTGTAGGTTGGTTTTGGCGATGTTAGGGTCTTTGGTGAGTGAGAGGATCAGTTGAGTGTCGTCAGCGTAGGAGATGATGTTGAGGTTGTGTTGGCGAGCGATGGTTGCAAGGGGGCTCATGTATACGTTGAAGAGGGTGGGGCTGAGAGAAGATCCTTGTGGTACGCCACAAATGACTTCAGTGGCCTCTGACTTGAATGGTGGGAGGCGGACTCTCTGGGTTCTTCCGGTGAGGAACGAAGTGATCCATTCCAGTGCTTTTCCTTGGATTCCGACGTTTCTGAGGCGCTGTAGAAGGGTGCTGTGACAGACTGTGTCGAAGGCTGCGGAGAGGTCGAGAAGGATGAGGGCGACTGTGTCTCCGTTGTCCAGAAGAGATCAAATGTCGTCAGTTGCAGCGATGAGTGCGGTCTCAGTGCTGTGTTTGGCTCGGAAGCCGGATTGTTAGGAGTCGAGGGATTTGTTGGTTTCGAGGAAGGCGGCGAGTTGATTGTTGACAGCATTCTCGATGACTTTGGCAGGGAATGGAATGAGTGAGATAGGGCGGTAGTTTTTGGGTTCGGTGGGGTCAGCTGTGGGTTTCTTCAGGAGGGCGCTGAGTTCGGCATGCTTCCAGCTTTCCGGGAAGGTGGCGGAGTTGAGGGAGCAGTTGATGACGTCTCGGAGGTGCGGTGCTATAATGGAGTCTGCTTTGTTAAAGATGTGGTGAGGGCATGGGTCTGTGGGGGATCCTGAGTGGATAGAGTTCATCAGGCGGATGGTGTCCTCAGTGGAGATAGGGTTCCAGTCATTGAGGATGTTCAAGGGGGGTGGGGGTCCTGCAGAGGGTTGTGTGGGTTGGTCTTCGGGTCGGTTGTCGAAGCTGTTGTGGATGTCTGTGATTTTGTTGTGGAAGAATGAGGCTAGGGAGTCGCAGAGGGCTTGAGAGGGGGTGATGTCGTTGGAGTTAGCCGAGGGGTTGGTAAATTCCTTGACGATGTTGAATAATTCCTTGCTGTTGTGGGCGTTGTTATCTAGTCGGTCCTTGAAAGCGGCTTTTTTGGCGGTCCGGATCAGTTGGTGGTGTATGCGGGTGGCGTTTTTGAAGGCGTCCTTGGAGCTGGTGGTTGGGTCTTTTTTCCAGGCCTTCTCAAGGGAGCGGCAGAGTTTCTTGGATTTCTTAAGATCATCGTTGAACCAGGAGGCCTTCTTGCTGCCTAGTTTGATTTGTCGTTTTTTCAGTGGTGCTAAGATGTCGGCTCTGTTGGATAACCATTGGGTGAGGTTGGTGGCTGCTTGGTCTGGGTTAGAAGACTGTGCTGGGGGGTTTAGAAGAAGCGATGAGGAGATCTGGTCGATGGTGATTTTGTTCCAGTTTCTTTGCAGGGTGGGTTGGGGGTGGTTTTTAGAAGTGGGCTTGTTGTAGGTGAAGTGAACGCAGCTGTGGTCAGTACAAAGGAGATCTGTGGTGTGGCTGAAGGAGACATGTTTGCTGGAGGTGAAGATAGGGTCGAGTGTGTGACCTGCGGTGTGGGTGGAGGTGGTGACAAGTTGTTTAAGTCCGAGGTTGGCGAGGTTGTCCAAAAGGGTGGAGGTGTTGCGGTCGTTGTTCTTTTCAAGGTGAAAGTTGAGGTCTCCCAAAAGGATGTAGTCCTTGGAGGGGAGCGCGTGTGGAGTGATGAAGTCCGTGATGTCTTCGCTAAACTGTGCGCGGGGTCCTGGTGGCCTGTAAAGGAGGGTGCCTCTGAGTGTGGTTTAGGGGTCGATGTGGATCTGGAAGTGAAGGTGTTCAGAGTTGGCGAGATTGACGTCTGAGCTGGTTGATATGCAGAAGGATTTCTTATGGACTATAGCGATACCTCCTCCTGTGTGGCCGGTACGGTCCTTGCGTATGATCTTATAGTCTTCCGGGATGGCAATGGTGATGTCTGGAGCTGAGGTGGCGTTCATCCATGTTTCTGTTAGGAAGGCGACGTCCGGAGAGATGGTGTCTAGTAGGTTCCAAAGGTCGATGGCGTGTCTGTGGACCGAGCGGGTGTTGAGCAGGATGCATTTAAGGTGGTTGGTGTCGGATCTCTGTTTGGTATTAGTGGATGAGGAGTTGGTCTTGGTGCCGTCATACTTGCAGGAGTTGCATGAGAAGGGACCGTGGGTGTGTCCAGGAGCGGCTTGGACGCAGTTGGGGGAACGGCCGGGGTTAAAGGCTAGGAGGGTAGTGGCATCGTAAGTAATGCGGGACGGGTGGGCATTACGGGACCAGGGGGTCTGGCACTGGGCGCGGTCCAGGCGCGGACGGGCGTAGACGGGCTTACCTTTGGCGCACCTTCGGCGTGGCCGTAGCGCGTGGACGCTGCGCGTGTGGACATCTGACATAAATGGAGAGTGGAGGGGGCGGAGCGTGGGAGGGGCAGCAGCTGGGAGGCGGTAGCGGGGAGGAGGGGCGGGTCAGGGAGCTGCTACAGACAAAATGGAGGGTCAAAGGGAAGGTGAGGCAGGGGCAGCAAATGGACCAGCGCTCCTACTGTTCTGTTAAAGCGCCAGCAGGCACAGAGAGCAAATGTCGTGCTACAGAAGATATAGCTGAGAGAGCGGCGCTAGTCAATTACAATTATAGTGGCACTTGGAAGACGAGCTGAACGAGCACAGCGCTAGTCAATTACAGTGGCACTTGGAAGACAAGCGAGTCAAAAGCAAAGTCCCTCGCACAGCGCTATTCAATTACAAATATAGTGGCACTTGGAAGACAAGCGAGTCAAAAGCAAAGTCCCTCGCACAGCGCTATTCAATTACAAATATAGTGGCTTTTGAAAAACAAGCGAGTTAATTACCAAGCCCCTCGCACAGCGCTATTCAAATATAGAGGCTCTTGGAAGGCAATCGAGTCAGTTTCTGAATCAAGGTAACGATACCAAATGAAATCAGCAGCGTCCACAGTGCGTGAGACCACCGGGGGAGGGAGGGAGCGACCGTTCAGGAACAAGTCCGGGCGGTCACAAGAGGCCAACTCAGCCCCAGGGCCCCTGGATAGACTAGCCCAACTCAACCCCAAAGGCCCCCGGATAGAAGAGCCCAGTCAGCCCCAGAGGCCCCCGGATAGAAGAGCCCAGCTCAGCCCCAGGGCCCCCGGATAGAAGAGCCCAGCTCAGCCCCAGGGCCCCCAGATAGAAGAGCCCAGCTCAGCCCCAGGGCCCTCGGATAGAAGAGCCCAGCTCAGCCCCAGGGGCCCCGGATAGAAGGGCCCAGCTCAGCCGCCCAGGGCCCCGTGGATAGAAGAGCCCAGCTCAGCTCCAGGGGCCCCCGGATAGAAAAGCCCAGCTCAGCCCCCCCCCAGGTTCCCCAGATAGAAGAGCCCAGCTCAGCCCCAGGGCCCCGGATGGAAGAGCCCATCTCAGCCCCAGGGGCCCCCGGATAAAAGAGCCCAGCTCAGCCCCAGAGGCCTTCGGATAGAAGAGCCCAGCTCAGCCCCAGGGGCCCCCGGATAAAAGAGCCCAGCTCAGCCCCAGGGGCCCCCGGATAGAAGAGCCCAGCTCAGCGCCCCCAGGTTCCCCAGATAGAAGAGCCCAGCTCAGCAAAAGGGGCCCCAGATAGAAGAGCCCAGCTCAGCCCCAGGGGCCCCCAGATAGAAGAGCCCAGCTCAGCCCCATGGGCCCCGATAGAAGAGCCCAGCTCAGCCGGGCTCCTGCAGAGATTCCCCCCAGGATTATTCAGTCTATTTCTTCAAACACAGCAGAAGGTGCTGACAATCTCCTACCTGAGCAGAGACCTGTGCAGCCATGTCCAGGCTCTCTCCTCCCCCTGGGGCTGGGGTGATGGGGGGGGCAGATCTGGGGTCTGAGGGAGGTCTGTGGAGGTCTGAAGATGAAGGTATCAGCCCACCAGACAGACAGGGCTCCTTCCTCCTCTGCAGCAAGCTGGACACACCAGGAGAGGCCGGAAGTGATGTCACCACCGCTGCTGGTGCTGTCTCTGCCGCCGCTGACCCGGAAGAGGAAACCCTTCTCTCTTTCATCCAATGAGAGCTCAGTGGGTTTCATCTGCAGGCGAGGAGCGCCCTCTGGTGGCCGCTGACGGAACCGCCGCCTCCAGGCTCCAGCAGTGAATACATTTCACACAAACAAGCATTTATGCCTGTAAAGATCTGGATTTCAGATGTCACAGGAGTGAATGTTTTGAAGGGTCAGACAGTTCAAGTACAGGCCTCACACTTGGCTGCTGCTGTAAAAAGGTATTTGTAGCTTTACTTCATATGAGCATCTTCCAAACGCTGATGTAAAGGACTAAAGAGTATTTACAGAAAGGTGACAACTGGAAGTGATGGTTTGTATTTCAATGAATATATCTGTATTTCAATGAATATATCAGTATTTCAATGAATATATAAGTATTTTGGGGAGTTTTGCAATTAAACTGGACAGCGTATTCATTTTTTTACATTATTTATTTGCAGTTTTCTTCAAATCCACAGCGTGGTACGTAGGAAAGTAAACAGAGGAAAATACCAAGGAGTTTAAACACCAGATCAGTGACAATGCAGCACAGGTCATGTATCAAAGCGACAATTAAAGAACATAGCTGCCAAGGTTTCATATTGCTATGTGTGACATTTTCATATTTTCAGTGTGATTATGAGTGACATTTCAATGACAATGAGTGACACTTTTTTCGCGAGAAAAAAATCAAGCAATGAAGACGAGGGGAACATATTTAATTAAATTAAATTTTAGCAACAAAAAAATCTTTAAACTGCTGCAAAGCACTTGAAACGCATTAAGCCTCAGGCTGAGGCGCAGAGAAGTCTCAGGCAAAGCCAACAGCTAGTGCGCTGTAGTGTTTATAATTTTATAAATGAGTCTCCCTCAACATTTACACATCTGTTTCGAAGTATTTCAAGGAAGGGCTTGTTCAACTCAAGGCAGCTCAGCACGAATTAGTAAATATACAAAATAAACTACCTGTTCTATTTTCCATCCACATGCTCCAATAATTGGTGTATTTTTGCTGCACTTTAGTTTAGCTAGCATTCATGTACCACACGTATACTTCCGGGTACGAGCTGCCTCACAAACATGGGCACTACCTTCGAGAGACACCTACCAGCCTCTTGAGAGCGCTGAATTTAATTTCCTATCATCACCCAAGTAAAGCACAATTTTGCTGTTGGCTCACCAGGATAAAGTCAAGTGAAAACTAAGGGGGGGGGACAGACTGGAGCAGTAACACGCACCCCAGGCATTTTGGTCGAGGCAGCCTCAGGCTCTTTGAAGCACACCCTTAGAGGCTCATTATGATAGCGGCAGGATCGCCACCTCCGGGACGACAGTAGCGATCCTTCCGCCTTCAAATATTGATTTACCCACCGCCAAATTATGATGGCGATGGGTACCGTGGTGGACGGAAAGTCCGTCCGCTGCATTTCTGCTGGTGGCAGTCATCACAATTGTCTGGCAGACGGAGCAGGGGCACTAATATGATGGCAGTGCCTATGAGGCACCGTCCGCCGTATTAGGATGTGGGATATTAAAGGCCTTCCCATGGCGGCATCGGGGATTGGGTCTTGGGGCCCGTTGAGGGCCCCCCATGTATCTGGGGGAGGTGGGGTGCCCTTGGGGGTATCTTTAGTACCCCCCTACATTTCGCTGCACCTGGTGCCAGGCACCGTGTGGTGCCTGTAATGTGGTGCAGGGAAATGTTAGACATGCGATTTTAACATCGCAGTGGGTACTGCTGTCAGCAGCACCAGCTGCAATGTTAAATTGGGGAATGCAACCGCCAAGGTGGCGGTCGCAAACTAATTTGCGGTGCGGGACCGCCGCAGGTCTGGCGGCCAGTCCCAAAACCGCAGGGATGGCTGGCAGACTCAGGTCAGCACGCCATCCTAATGACCCCCTTAGTCACAGCCTCGTGGAGCCAGTGGGCAATTATGTGGAAGATGATAGATCAGGTGTAGTGGCATTAGTAAACAGTGTCAAGTGAGCATTCGGGCCAGAGAAATCATGTTAAATCAGCCGGCCTGAGAAAGATGTTCTGCCATACATGTTGTGTGTACGTGTCACTGACTGGCTGCTAGGTGAAAGTTTGTGTTTGACTGCAAGTTTGGGTGTGACTCGTGTGTGTGTGGCACATGGAGGTCAGAAGGCAAGTCAAGCACAGGTTTGGAAATTGGTTACTGGCAGCAATTGTTATTTTATGGCCCTCACTGACTCCTAGCAGGGTTAAGCAAACACTTACTTGAAATTAATTCAGTGGTGGCCAGCTCAGGAGCAGCTGCATTTCACGTGATGCCTGCCACCTGGCTTCCCTCTCTCGGGCAGTGGACTCAACTTCACAGTCATGGGTCCCAGTGATCTGGGACCTCGAACTAACCACTCCATCAACTGCAGTCAGTCCGAATGTTCTAAGTGACTCCACCACCACCCAGGGATGTGGTGAGACCGGCTGAGAGTTGGTCAATCGCAATGCAGCGAGCCGCCGAGTTTCATTACCACACCAGCAGCAGAGAGCACGTTTCAAGGGAGGCAGCCCACGACAAGTGAAAGTAAGCTGCGTTACTGCGCAGTTATTCAAACCAGTCTGTACATTGTATCAAGCAGGCAGCTCAGAGCCCAGCTCCCAAGCAGTCTTCTGAATAGCGCGGGCTGCCTGCCTCGCCCACTAACACTAGTATTATTAAAAGACCAGCCTCCACTCGGTCCACGGCGCTTGACTGGCACATGCGCTTTATGGTAGGGTGTTAAAATATCGATAACAAAAATATAGCTGACATAAATATCGTTGCAAAAATATCGTTTACAAAAATATCGACACCCTATACTTAAACAGGTAAGTACATAAATATCGACTCCAAAATATCGTTGTAATTAATATAGATGTAAAAAATATCGACTTTTTAAAATAATTAAAATTACATTAAATAATAAATAAATATAAGTACTATTAACAAAATACATTACATTACTTTTATTTTTTAACTATTTCAAAAAAATTTACTACACTTTTTAATTATAAACTTAATAAATGTGGACATATAAATTAATTTTACACATTACTTTATATAACAACAATAATACATATATAAAATTAAAATACCCCTTTACCCAAAAACCCAAAACTGACCCTGAACCCTAAAAATACCCCTTTACCCAAAATCTGAATTTTCACTAAAAAAATCCTGTACACACACCTAAAATTAATTAAAAAATTAACATAATTAATTACATAATTATTATTCAATTAACTAATTAAAATTAATTAACTATTATTTATTTATTTAAAACATTAATTAATCTATTATTTCATTATATTTAAAAACCCCTTTACCCAAAAACTGAAAACTGACCCTGAACACTAAAAATACCCCTTTACCCAAAAACTGAAAACTGACCCTGAACCCTAAAAATACCCCTTTACCCAAAAACTGAAAACTGACCCTGAACACTAAAAATACCCTTTTACCCAAAAACTGAAAACTGACCCTGAACCCAAAAAATACCCCTTTACCCAAAAACTAAAAACTGACCCTGAACCCTAAAAATACCCATTTACCCAAAAACTGAAAACTGACCCTGAACCCTAAAAATACCCCTTTACCCAAAAACTGAAAACTGACCCTGAACCCTAAAAATACCCCTTTACCCAAAAACTGAAAACTGACCCTGAACCCTAAAAATACCCCTTTACCCAAAAACATTTTCACTAAAAAAATCCTGTACACACACCTAAAAATAATAAAAAAAATTAGTATAATTAATTACATAATTATTATTCAATTAACTAATTGAAATTAATTAACTATTATTTATTACACTATTTATATTCATTTAAAACATTAATTAATGTATTATTTCATTATATTTAAATTACTTCCCACCCTACTCCCCTATAAACCCACAACCCGCTACGGAACTATTAATACTAAATTCAACTGAAAATACATTATTAAATAATAATATACTACTAAAAATACTACTTTGACTAAAAATAATCATTAAAACACTACATTACTTATAATTATTTAAAAAACGATATTATTGTAAACTATGTTTTTGTAAACGATATTTATTACAACTATATTAATGTTAACGATATTACTTACCCTGTCTGTCGATATTCTGGTCAGACGATATTTTTGTCATCGATATTTCTTCCTGTAGATATTTTTGCAGCGATATTTATGTTAGTCGATATTTTTACGACGATATTCCTGCTCTGTACCGCGCTTTATGCGTGACTTCACATTTCAGTGCGGGGATGCGGACCACCGCACTGAAATGCGTTAGTCTAGCGCCTGCTGCGTGGTACTTGGCAGGACTGAAAGGAACGGCTTATTTCTAATTTTCTGTCAATGTGGCTTATTCCTTATATTTGATATGATTTTATATCTTTGCACAAGACTGACATTTAGGCCCTAATTAGGTTTTGAGTTTCTGATTTAAGAGCACAACTGTCTCCTAAAATATTAAGATAGCGGACTCTTCCAGGCTTTGGTGTTTTGTTTACAGTAACCACCATCCTCTCTCAAAAAAGATTCACTGACAAACAATAAAGTAATTTATCTTTGAAACAATTAATTCCTAAGATAGTGATATCAAGTATGAACCAGAAGTTTCTGACACAGTTTGCATTGTATCATAAAAATGAGTGGGTGTTACTGGTCTAAAGAACAGGGGAGGGGCATTTCACTACTCAAAAATATTCTACTCCTTCACATAGGCCCCTATATCATAGTACACTCGTCATCAGTACACCACTGATTAGTGAGTGCTTCAACTCTTTCTAGCATTGTCATACAAGCAACCTTGAGAGCCTCGACAGTGACATTAGTTCGGACGTGCATACATCAGAGCCCTGAAGCATCACCCATCATGAGTGACACTGACACATTTGGAGGTCGGTCTGAAGTCTCACTCAAACCTGGCCCATTCTTCCAAACTATGGAGATTAACAAGAACTTCACACGTAACTACGCAGCACGGAGCAGACCCTCTGTCCCACATTTTGTTGGGAAAACCTTCCTCATATTTCACCATGAGTACTGCACACAGTTCCGTGAATGTTACATTGAATGTCTATTTTAGTGATACTTGGTTGTCAATCTTGTCGCTTTGCATGTGTTCTGATCATGTCTATAAATTCAGTAATGTCTCTTCCTTTGGTATTGTCAAAGTCAAATGTTAAGTGACACCACTCCCTGTGTCTATTTTTTATACCTCATTTCATTATTGATTTTTCATATACAATGACATGTAACAGGTATGAAAGTTTATCGAGTCAGCAGAGTCCAAGATACTGTGTAAACTAGAACCTGTGAGAAGACATTGATAACAGGAAAAACAATAAATGAAATAACCCCTCTAGATAGAGGTGATGTGGCTCAGAAGATCCCGCAGATGATCAGGGAAGAAGGATGAGGGGGAGCACAAGGGAATGCACATGGGAACAGGAAAATAAAATGTCAGGGTGCCGGGCCGCATGGTCGCCCCCCAAAAAGACAACTCCCACTACGAAGGCCACAGCCAGCTAACTCTTCCAATGGTGGGTTTAAATACTGGAATATTTACATTTTGTGAAGCAAGGTCAGACGGGCCATGAATTGTGGTGCCACCCCTAGGTTGATGATTAAGGTATCCAAAATGGAGCCCCAGTAGCACAAAGTACTGTACAGTCCGCAGGAAATGCAAAATTTCACATGCCGTGCACTACACCTTCAGCCCCTCCAGCACTTGGAATCGTCTGCCGTATGTGCTTTATAGATCCACTCTGGCATCCAGTATAGGAACTTGAAATAACTGAATATCAACCTGACCTCCTGGAGGAAACTTCCATGGCCTTTCCAAAGGTTGTGCCTGTCCTGCTCAGACAGTGAGAGGCACAGCCTCTGCTCCCACAAACAGCATCAATTGCGGGCAATGGTGCTCGAGAAAAGGCTGTCTACAGCTGTAACATACAATCCCACCATGGTATCCTTATATCCTTTCCACATCAGGATATAATGCAACATTGGGGCAGTCTCAAGATCATAAGGGGGAGCACCCAGCATGTGTCGCAGGCTCTGCAGGAGCTGTCGGTACTGTCAGTGATGCGACTGTGGCAGCCCATAATCACGCATGAGAGTAGCAAAGGGGGCCAACTCACCGTCCCTTACTATATCGTCAACATAGCGTATCCCTCTGGTCTTCCACTGTGTAATCAGAGTTCAGACCATACTTGGCTCCCAGCAGCTCCTTGAGAAGAGCAGGTGTCAGCAGTGCGTTATACGTCTGAGCCAGGTGAAGCCGGGGGTCAGTCAACCACCACTGTTATGCCTCACAGTAGCAGCCAAATCGTTCATCGAATTACCTTTCAAGGACCTTCCTGCCCTCTCACAGCACCGGTGCATAGGAGATGGACCCAACGTTTTCCTCCAAGTTAGGGGAGAGGAGTTGGCCTAACGGCTAGGGCGGTCGACCTCGAACCTAGGGAAATGGGTTCGAGTCTCGACAATGACGCTGAACATCCTGTGATTCTGGGTAAATCACTTAATCTCCCCGTGCCTAACAAAAATGAATGTGTCCTAATGTAACCCAACTGGTGCTATGTAATTCGCTCTGATACCCTATTCGGGTGAAGTTCGCACTATATAAAACTCTATTAAAAAAAAAGTACTGGCTCAGATATTAGTACCATCTGTGCTTGTCTTCAGGGGCTTTATTATTATTATTTTGAATTTGTATATCAGCTCACAGCTACCCAAGAGGGTTTCCCGGCGCTGTACAAGAACAGCAGAGAAGTAGAGCAGTCTATTGGCTGAAAAGCCATGTTTTTAAGGATCTGCGAAATGAAAGAAGATTAGGTTGCAGACGGAGGGGCCCAAGTAGGCAAAAGAGCGCCCACCCAAGCGAGAAAGTTTGATTTTTGGCATTCAAAATTTTTCTTGGGTGGAGGATCAAAGACTACGGGAGGGAACATAAGGGCAAACTAAAAGTTGCAAATAGCTGGGCGACTGTGAGTGCTTAATGCAGAACATGTAGGTTAGGGCCTTGAATTTGACCCGCTTTTCCACAGGCAGCCAGTGGAGGTCAACCAGCAGTCTGGCTGTGGGAGTAAATTTGGGAGCGCGGCAGAGTAGTCTAGCTGCAGAGTTTTGAACTCGCTGTAGTTTTCGTATTACCTCTTTGTTAATGCCCAGGTAGAGTATGTTCCCATAGTCCAGCCTAGAGGTGACAAGGGCCTGGACTACGGTACACTGGGCGTGAGACGGGAGCATCCACACAATCCTACTCAACCATTTCAAGATGGTTAAACATGTGGCAGCAACCTTGGTGGCTTGCTGTCGCATGGAGAGAGAGTCATCCACAATGAAGCCCAGGTTACGTACATGGGTGGACGGCTGAAGGAGTGGACCCATCTCAGGTGGCCAATGTTGGGGGCCCCAGAGGTCTCGCTCTTTACCCAGGAGCAGGACCTCAGTCTTATCGCCATTGAGCTTTAAAAAATTGGCATTCATCCAGGTTCCCACTTTACAGAGGCCGGATCTAAGAGCAGAGGGCTGGGTGGTGTTACCTGCTGAAAGAGAGAAGAGAAGCTGGGTATCGTCGGCGTAGGAAAAAAGCGACAGACCGGACTCTTCTGCCATAGCCGCCAGTGGTTTAACATAAATGTTAAATAGTAGAGTGCTGAGAATCGAACCCTGGGGGACTCCGTGAGGAGAGGGACGAGGCTTTGATTTTGATGTGGTGGAAAAGACCTGCAATGTGCAGCCAGTGAGAAAAGAGCTAAGCCAGTTTAAGACTGCCCCGGTGATACCCGACGATTGAAGGGCCTTAATGAGTACGGTATGAGAAACCGTATCAAAGGCCGCACTAAGGTCAAGTAGTATCAAGGCCATGGTTTCTCCTGTGTCAATCTTATGACGCAGCATTTCTGTAACTCCAAGGAGAGTGGACTCTGTAGAATAGCCAGACCCGAATCCGGACTGGGAAGGATGTAGGAGCCCATTTGTTTCAATGAACTTAGATAAATGTCATTTGATATGTCTCTCCAGGATCTTAGAGAGAGAAGGCAGAAGTGAAATAGGACGGAAATTGAAAGGAAGAGAGGGGTCTGCATTAGCCTTTTTTAATAATGGGACAGCCATAGCATGTTTCCAGTCAGGGGAAACAGTTGAGTTCATAAGAGATGAGTTGAGCAACTGAAGAATATGGTCAAGAGAAGGTGATTCAATTTGTCGCAAAACTGTAATAGGCAATAGATCACAAGGAGAGACAGGTTTGATTTTGCTGAGATGTTGAAAGAAAGATTTCATGTCCAGAAGTGGCCAGGAGTCGAGATTAATTGTTGTCTGTGTTGAAACAGAGCGATTATCAGGCGCTAAGGAAGAGCAGATAGCGGACTCCGCAAAGGAAGGGACAGGGGGGGTGGCAGTGCTAGCCACGGCCGAATATATAGTGCCTACTTTTTTAAGAAAGAATTGAGCAAGCTCTTCGCATTGTGTGGTATTGAGAATAGGAGGTGGTGGCAGGGTGGTAGCGCCCGATAGATCCTTGACAAGGTTGAATAGGGTTTTAGCACAATTATTCACCTGCGTAATAGTCAAGGAGACATAGTTAGCGCGTGCAGCCCTGCAGTGGGAATGGTAAGAACGCTTTATGGTAAGATAAGCAAACGTAGCTTCAGATGAATACGTTTTTCGCCATCGACGTTCAGAATTTTTACATTTAGTTTTCTCCCTTTTTAGTTCATCATTGAACCAGGGGGCGGGGGACGGTGAATATTTAGCTTCTTGGTCAAAAGTGGGAGGCAGATATCAAGGGTAGTCTATATCCAGTTGCGGAACGCTAACAAATCCAAAGTAAGATTATATAGGGCTTAGGGACATTATTAGACAGCAATAAATTAAACTTAGTCATGTCCAGGTTTTTCCAATTCCTAAAGGGTATAGCCATGGGGCTGCTATTTGTGGGTGCAAGGTGGGGGGCAACTACAGTAAAGCCCACTAAAAAGTGATCAGTCCAACTAAGTGGAATGGCCGCTGGGTAATGTAAAGAAGGCAAATTGGAGAGAATAGGGTCAAGGAGATGGCCAGCTTTGTGTGTAGGCCCCCAGTTTCGAAGTAAAATGTCCAAAGCTGCTAGATCCGAAACCAAGGTATTACCAGTAGTGCAATTGGGATCCTCTAGATGGAGGTGGAGATCACCAATGATTGTGAAATTAGCTGAGCGTAACAGAAGCGGGGCGACAACGTCAGGGAAATTAGAAGCCCATGAACCAGCAGGGCTTGGAGGGCGATACAATAGTAGCCCAGACAGGGTGAACTGTGGTGTCAGAGTTAGCTTAAAAGTTGCAGCTTCACAATCAGGAATTGATAGTTCATCAAATTTGCAGCACAGATTTTTTAAAAAAATAATAGCAATTCCTTTGCTCACCCTGTCTCCTCTATCTTTTCTTACGATCACATAGTTCGGGGGCGGGGCTCTGGCCACATCAGGTCCCGATTAACTGCTAAGCCATGTCTCCGTTAAGAATATGGCATCGGGTTGGAGATCCACCAAGAGATCAAAGATGTCTGCCTGATGTTTGGGGAGGGATCGACAATTAATGCTAAAAAAAAGAAAAATATTTGGGGGAGCTGGCTTACATTTCTTGGCTAATTGGGTCGGCATGTAGGCAGAAGTGCTGGGTGTAGTGGTGTGACTGAAGTCAGTGGGGGGGGGGGTTTAAAAAGAAAGCTACAGCCTGACAGACTGAGGAGTTGGTGTTAGCATCCCAACAGACGCACATTGATCGGGTGTAAGTGCGAAGGTTGTGTAGCTGAGTGGAGGAAAACTTGATTTTGGTGTTGTTTTGAGGGTTACCAGGGGCAGGGATTTGGGCCCCAGGTCCCGGCCTGGTGCAGACGGGTGCAGACGGGCTTGCCTATGGCGCGCCACCGGCACACCCGCTGCGCGCGTCCTCTACCCGCTAGTTCCATGGGCTGTTTTTAAAGAGCCCGCCAGGGCAGGGGACGCAAGCACTAGAGCGTCCCTTGCCTAAGATGATGGCAGCAAATGGAACAACCCGGAAGTGGGTAAAAAATTAGCACGCAAAGTTTCCCCTTGGCCTCCCTCCACTCAAACAGTCCGCTCTTGACTGCGGTGGACCGGGGGGGGCAGAGGAAAATGTGCACGATGCCACACCAGTACGAGGCAGCAAAGATGAAAGTCCCATAAGTACACACAGGTAAAATATAAAAATTTCAAAGGCAATATTTCCCACAGTTTTTTAAAAGGTAACAAATCACGGAGGCATTAAAATTAAAAGGATGCAGAGTGCAAAATGGTAGTCAGCAACAGAAGCAACTCTCAATTCTAACTGTTCAAGTTATACCATGCTGTATGCATATGCCAATGGGCCTGAGGGGTTTGCAACCGTCAAAGTTTATGGTTGAGTTCTAGAAGATAATGATCAGAGGTACTGTTTGGGAGGATCAAGGTGTAAACGTTTACAATGGACGCAGGAGGTGAAAGTATAGTCTGCGTCCCTCAGGTGCGCCAACCACCATGGATCCATCCTGGCATGATCATCAATAATGTCAGAGAGGATGAACCGGTATCGGGGCTGCCTGGTCGTATGGTTTCTGGACTTCTCAAGGTGCCATATTCCATCACCCCCCTCATTATTACCCTGACTGTCCCAAAGGAGAGCAGGAGTTTGATCAGCCGCCGGGGTATAGATAGAGCCCAAACACAAAGACTCATTGAACATCTGAACCTTGGCAAAAATATATCTGCCCTGGGGGGTCCCAAACCTCCAGGGATTTGTAAAATAAGATGTCCAACCCACTCTCCTCATGTTCCAAAGGAGTAGGTGGGTGTGTAAGGGTAGTCTGGATCCTGCTGGCATGTAGTACCGTACTCATTCAATCCCTTCTGAGATTATCATGTTCAATAGGTGACAGGTGTGTTTCCTGGAGCAAAGATTCATCAAGAAGGTGTATCTTCTGAAATGAGAGGATTTTCTGCCTCTTGATAAAATGGGTCAGGCTGTTGACATTAAGGGGCATATTTAGAATCAAGTGGCGGAGCACGGCGTTGGCCTCCTTGGCTTAACGCCGCGCTCTCCACTTCCGAAATACAGGGCTGTACTGTATTTACAAGAATACGGTGCAGCCCTGCATTTCTCCCTGTGCTGATGCTACATTTAGCTGCCTAGTGTCAACGCAGGCAGCCTTGCACCATAGTGCAAGGATTCCTGCGTTGAGGGGAACAGGCCTGACAAGTACCGTGCATCAGGGGTTAGACTAACGCATTTCAATGTGGTGGTCTGCATCACAGTACTGAAATGCAAAGTCACATATTTTTATAGCTTTCTGAGCTGTCAAATGCTGGAGCGGTGCTATAATAATTAGAAGTCAAACTGAGCAAAGCTGATCTCGTACATTTAAGGGTTGTGGTTTAGCTACATTCAGGCACAGTACTCCGATCCATCACATGAGACATCCTGTGATTCTGGGCAAATCATTTAATATCCCCGTGCCTAACAAAAATGAATGTGTCGATCTGTAATGCAACTGGGGCTCATATAAAGCACTATGATCCCGATACCTCTGGGTCGAGTGCGAGCTTAATGAAACACCGAAATAAATGCAGGGGACATTCCTATTCCAACTCTAATGCTAACCCTATGAAGCACCCTACAACTTTAGGGCTATTCACTCCATGAACAACCTGCTAGACAAAATGGCCTCATTGCAACTGGAAAGAACATCCGCAAAAGACTCAAAACCATGGTATGATGGGAGACTGAATGTTGACAGCCGCTCGCTTAGAGTAATTGAACGACGCTGGAGAGCTACACCCTCAGCCGACCTCCTCAAACTTCTAAGAACTTCCAGAAACGCCTATTTTAGAAAGATCAGAAAATCCAAAACCGATTTCTTCAGGTCTCAGCTAGACCCAGCCAAGAACCGCCCCAAAAAGCTATTCGATCTTATCAAAGCCCAAACTAAGAGCCTAGCTAATATCCTCAACGCCAGCCCACTCTCTCTTCCCAACTGTGATGAATTTGCCTCCTTCTTTGCCTCTAAGACAGTCTCCATTAAATCAGATCTACTCAAGGACCTAATAAACATCTCAGACTTGAAAAAGAGCCCATCACTTGGCATTGGCCATGGAGCGGCGCAGTTAGCAGATACATGTACACACTCTTGCTAGCAGTACTAACAGTGGCGCATATGGCTTGGCATCACCATCATCGTTCCTTTGTAAAGTGTACATGTTTCTATTACTTTCATGTTTTACATCTCAAACCTTGATTTCCAAACCTGTGCTGAATATACTCAGCCAGCAGCCCATCTGGACATGATTGGAGGGGGCCTGATCCAGTCACTTATTGCGATTGTGAGGATGATTAAGTGGTGATGAACAGGTTTGACATTGAAATCCATCGGCTTTGAGTATCTGTGCCCTCTCCTTTGAGATTTGACCAACCAATAGTGTTACATCAGGCCCCTCACACCTCTTTGATGAGGAACACCCTAGACCGGTGGTCTTAAAACCTTTTAATGCCACGCCCCCAACCCCACAGCGATCGCCGGGCTCCCCTCAGAATTTTTCACGATTATTCTATTCAATTGACAATGTTTAAGTATGTCTAGACTTATTTAAACATTGCAGTTAAGTACTGTTTTAAGAATGCAATCAAACACATGATTGGCAAACATACTATTCTGGTCAGGCAGGCTTTAATATAGCCTTATGGCCCGCTGCCGAGGGACTACGTCTTGGGTCTATAACGGTTTCAGGGCCTTTAACAAGCGGTATATCCAAAGGCAGAAGGGCTATAAGGCTATTGGAATATTCCACCCACTAAGGGTAGAATGTATTAAATTAAAAAGATAAAAACATGAAGACAAACATTGGAATGAGGGAGCTCCAGACTTATACCAGCAATTACAAGCCCGGAGCTGCTTCCATGGAGCTCCCAACATTCCAATGTTCTAATAATGTAGTGTAGTTCCTATATTCCCAATAGGCTCTGCGCATTGGAATAATATATACTGTAGGTTAGACGTAGGACTGAGGTCTACTAGGTCTCTACCGAATATATTAAAGTTAATTGTGAGTGCCAGCTAGCTCAGAGGTCACTAGAAACTTTCTCAAAT
Source organism: Lissotriton vulgaris (assembly GCF_964263255.1). Taxonomy (NCBI): domain Eukaryota; kingdom Metazoa; phylum Chordata; class Amphibia; order Caudata; family Salamandridae; genus Lissotriton; species Lissotriton vulgaris. Next base: position 65,985,412 of record NC_141685.1, on the reverse strand, counting down.
TCACAAGAAGGGATTAGTTTCTGACAACCGCATAAACATGACAACTTTGTTTCCCATGAAATAAGAAATCAATCTCTAGAGTCGCGGAAACAATAGATAACTATTTCACTCAGTCAATCGTGCATGCTTCGTTTCACCAGAGGTGCTGAGAAAATAGAGAGACAGGCGTTTTCTATATAAAGTATTTATTGAACAGTCTTCTTTCTAAAGCATAAGAAATGAACTGCTCCAATAGTAATACTGGTTATAAAGTACAGGGCATATAATACGAACAGTATTATAAAGTAGTACTGTAAAAGCATGGTATGGTTTCTATGCCATAAATTGACTAAAATATATAAAATACATACAGTGATAAAAGAATGGCTAAAAGTACACAACTGGTGTTTCTAAAATACGCCTACCCCGGTGTACCTGACCTAAGCCTCGCACTAGGGAAGGAGTAAGTGAGGAGTACTTTAAGTTTAGTATTTCCTTGCCAAGAATCTAAGCAAGAATTCTCTTAGGGTCTAATCAGCTCTGTACCTTGGTTTAGAATGAAGGAGGTCTTGTATCTCTCTCTCAGGACTCGATTTCACAGATACCCGCAAGGGTAGTCCGGAAACACTGGAGCTGGATTTCTCAGCCAGAGAAAAGACAGCGTCTCTCAGTGCGTCTGCTGGAGGGTCGCTTCCTTCGGCACTTGCAGCTGCAGGGCGTCGGGCAAGTAGTTAGTCAATCTGCTCCAAAACCACTGTGTGTTTGTCTGGGCAAATATAGGCATATGTATACCTTGAAGGTGCTGAGTTTGACGTAACATTGGACTTAATAACGTCATTCGAAGACCCAATTCCTCAAAATCTCCAGGATTTCTTGGATAACTTAATATTCAAGCAGGGGGAAGTCCCTAGCTGCTGAAGGCTGGTTTTTCCAAGAAATCGTTGTTGATTCTCGGAACTTAGTGGAAGTAGCCGTTCCGTATTTGGGCTGTATGGTTCAGGCCTAAATATGGTAATGATTTCTATGCCTATATAAGGGTCTGATAAAGTATACCTATATAAGGGCATGAATCAGGACAATTACACTAGGGTCCTAGATTCGATTACAACAATAACAGGTACAAGTACCCACAGTGTGTTTATTTGAAGTGGGGGTGGGGGTTTTGAAGAACATTTGGAGTTTCGTCCCTTTTGACATATTGTTATTGTTATTGTTAATGGGATTTTATAGCGCGCCTAATCACCTGCAGGCCTCTAAGCGCCAGGAAAGATGGTAGTAAACAATAACTTAGCAAGATGGAAGCTGGATTATACTGTGCTCATGCTTTTTCTGAACAAGAATGTTTTTAGGCTCTTCCTGAATCGTAGTAGGTTCCCTTTCCGACGCAGTGCCTCCGGCAACCTGTTCCATAACTGAGGGACTAGCACTGAGAAGGCTCTCCCTCCCTTGGTCACTAGCCTGTAGCTGGGGCAGACCAGTAGTTGGGAGTCTGAGGATTGAAGTGTTCTCGTAGGGCAATAAAGTTGCAGACGATCTTTGATGTAAGTTGGGGCTTTTCCATAGATTGCCCTATGGGCCGTGCATAAGTTCTTAAATTCCACTCTTTCTTTAATGGGGAGCCAGTGCAAGCTTTGTAATAGGGGAGTGGCTTTAGATCTCCTCGGTAATCTGAAGATCAACCGTGCAGCGTCATTCATTATGACCTGGAGTCTACTGGTCAGAGTTTTCGGTAAGCCAAGGTAAAGGGCATTACCGTAATCAATTCTGGAGATGATGGTGGCCGCTACTATTGATCGCATCATGGATTGTGAGAAACAGGAGTTAACTTCCGCAGTTGCCTAATGATGTTTGTGCAACTTCCCACAACCACAGAGATCTGAGGGGCCATTGACAGATCATCATCCAGTTTGATCCCCAGGCTCTTTACAGATGAACTTGGTTTTGGAGCCGGGCCCAACTCTGTGGGCCAATAGAGATCACACCAAGGTGAGGCAGTAGATGGAATCACTAGTACCTCAGTCTTGTCAGGGTTGATTTTTAACAGATTATCAGTCATCCATTGCACTGTGAACCGCAAGATGTTCTGAGCTTGGAGTTGTGCGGCCGTGGTGTCATCGACACTTAGCAGCAGTTACGTGTCGTCCGCGTAGTTATAGACTTTACAGCCCATAGTGGCCAGAGAAGCAATCAATGGTTGCAGGTAGAGATTAAATAGAAGCGGGGACAGGGCGGACCCCTGTGGCACCCCGCACTCTAAAATCCCCACCTCAGATGTTTCGTCCCCCAGTTGTATCTTTTGGGTCCTTCCTGTAAGGAATGATTGCAACCATTGAAAGGCCTGGCCCTTAATCCCAAAGTCCCTCAGTCTATCCAAAAGCAAGGCATGGCTGACAGTATCGAACGCCGCTGATAAGTCCAGCAAAATCAGGGCCCTCGGTTTCTTACAGTCAGCCATGCCTCTTAGTTCATCCAACACCGATAGCATCACCAACTCGGTGCTGTGATGAGCACGGAAGCCTGCCTGTCGCTCGTGGAGTAGATGATGAGTTTCTAAATAGAGGGACAGGGACTTTAATATATGCTGCTCAAGAACTTTTGAAAGGAAGGGCAACTGGGAGATAGGTCTGTAATTCTTTAACACCGCAGGATCTGATCCAGACTTTTTCAATAGAGGTCTTACACGCGCCTCCTTAAGCTCAGCCGGTAAGTACCCCGTGTCTAAAGATCTATTAAGGAGGAAGATGATACGCTCCTCCAGCAAGGGGCGCGCCACACAGAAGATCTCAGGTGGGCATGGGTCAGCTGGGGAGCCAGATTTGATTTTACTCATCACCTGTTCTAGGATCAATACATCCATCTCTGGAAATATTTCAAGGTCACGATCTCAGATGCTGATGTTATAGCAGTCCCCAATCTTTATCTCCTGGATGATGAGCTTCACCTTCTCTAAAAAGTAGGCCTGAAAGGTGTTGCAGTCAATAGGAGCCCTAGAATTATCTGTTTTTTTACTCAGCTCTGCCAATATTTTAAAGGTCTCTTTCTGAATATTCACTGCCTTACTTAGGCGGGACTCGAAGTGGTCCGCTTTGGCTTGGGTCATAAGGTTTTTATATTGTTGAAGGAAAGCTTTATAGCGTTTCCTGTCAGTGTCCTGTTTGGTTTTCCTCCATACTCTTTCCAAAGCTCTAAGCTTTCTTTTTGTTTCCCTTAAGGCTGGCGTAAACCAAGGAGCCCCTTTACTGGATCGCTTTATTTGCTGTAATCTCACCGGCGCTATTTGATCAATGGCCCGGGTCATGCTCCTGGTTAGATCAGAGTATTCACGGTCCAGGCTGCGTTCCAGATCAGCGGCCTGGGATGTTACCGGGAGCGCTTTAGTCAGGGATGCTAGATCAACCTCGGCCCATTTCCGGGTTTTCCTGATACCAGGCGGACAGCTGGTGATACAGGCTTTAATGCGGGCCTCACAGGATATCAGGTGGTGGTCAGACCAGATGCAAGGGGCTACGTCTTTAAGGGTTAGACTGGCATCTGTGGTCCACACGAGGTCAAGAGTGTGACCTTTTTCGTGTGTGGGAACATCTACAATTTGTTTAAAACCCACCGCAGACATTAAAGTGTCCAGCTGGCGCGTGGGTAGGTCCCAGTTGGGTTTATCCCAATGTAAATTAAAATCTCCAGTTACCAGGATTTTCATATATCTGGAACATAAGTCGGATATAATAGGGCAAAATAGATCATTGAAGAGTGGAGTTGAATTGGGCGGACGGTAGACTGACAGGATCACCCAGCACACATCGTGCACAGTGACCTTTACCCCAATCACATCAGTCAGGTCAATTGTCTCAGATAGTAACTTTTCAACTAACAGGGTCTTCCTATAGAAGATAGCTACCCCGCCTCCCCGTGCGCCACCTGGGCGGTTGTGCCACATCACATCATATCCGCTTGGGAGAGCGGCGATGATATCCGGCATTGAGTTCTCACCCGTCCAGGTCTCTGAAAGAGTCAGGATATCGATGTCATTATCCTGAAGCATGCTGTAGATCTCCAGGTGATGGCAATGGAGCGAGCGAGTGTTAAGGCTATCTATCTTTAATGTGGGATACAGAACCGGCGGGGGCGTAGCCTTATCGGGATGTAGTATAGCGTGTTTCTTAAGCGTCAGCAGGACTGCCTGATCTGCAAGCTGCTCACCTCTATTAAGGGTGTATAGTTCCTCCCTGGAGTAGAGACGCCGTTGGCCAAGAGTCCCCGCCCCCGGGCCCGTCCGTGCGCGGACGGGGGCAGACGGGCTGGACTCTGGCGTGACTCCGGCGGTGCTCCGGCGAGCCCGCCGCGCGTGCCCGCTGCGCGTCAGCATGGCTGCGTTATATGCCGGTCTAGCGTCCTTGTGACGACTAGACCGCTCCAATCCCCAGCCCCCACCCAAGATGACATAGTGACAAGTGACATAGAAGGCAAAAGGGCACAAAAACGAGTGGAACAGAAGGCAAAAGGGGCACAGAAACGAGGGGAAAACGAGTGGCACAGAGGGCAGAAGACTAAACAACATCAAAAATGGGGAGTGAAGAGGTGGTGCTCATGGGCACCAAGGTGCGCGCATCCTCCTCTACTGTAAGTACAAATTATCAAAAAGGTCCACCTGAGACTGAATTCCTGTGTGTCCAAATGTTCCAGGCATACACAGTATTTGTTAAAATACCCCTCACACACCAAAAGGGCCCTTGGCGTCATGCTTCATCATCGGGGTCTTCCCGCCCCGCTGCGGGACGGGGCGTGCTGCGACAAGCGACTACGCTGGAGCACCTTATGTTGTGGGCGCTATGTGAGTGTATTGGTGTGAGTGTCAGTAGGGTCAGGGGTGATAGAAAAAGTGAAGTTAAAATAATACCTGGCTTGGTGATAGAAAAAATTACTTAATAGTCACTGGCTGGTATTGTTAAAAGGGGTGATGCGGAGAGGTAAAGCTAGTTAATGGGCTTGCTCTCCTGTTCCGTGATATGGGAAGCCACGGACGAGGGAGGATGCGAAGGCTGCATGGGGTTGAGTGGACCCTTTAATTACCCTTTGTCCAGTTTGGCTCATGGGCATTGACTCCATTACTTCTCAGCTTACTACATCAGAAATTCTGAGAGCGCTGGTTGAGTGGAGTGATGAAGCATGACACCAAGGGCCCTTTTGGTGTGTGAAGGGTATTTTAACAAATACTGTGTATGCCTGGAACATCTGGACACACAGGACTTCAGTCCCAGGTGGACCTTTTTGATAATTTGTACAGAGGGCAAGAGGGCACTAAAAACGAGTGGAACAGAGGGCAGAACGGCACAAACCCGGGGGCCCTGCTGGAGGCCGAGAATTGCAGCCGGAGGAAAGGGGGGAGGTTCAGAGTTTAGCGGAGAAGCTTGAGGCGGCGAAGCCCTGGCACCCGGCACTGGTACATGAACCTTAACATTAAACTTAAAATAAAACATAGGCCCTAAGAAGTGCTGTAGGCACCAGCTGAGTTAGAGTTGGTGACAGCACATGGGCTGACAATTAGCCGATGGTAGCAGGGGGTTGGAAGAGTGGAGTGCGCAGCGGCAAACCGTGAAACAGAGGTAAGTGAGGAGCAGTTGCCCTACATAAGTTTAACCCGTTAGCTGCTGCTGTCGGCCAACAGTCGTCACGAGCACTACCGAAGTAGTGCTGCGCACGTCTGTTGGCTGACGTGGCCCCGCCTGTTTCTTAGAACGTTCCGAACTGGCGCGGAATGTTCAGAGCAGCCAAAGGGTTAAAATATGGAAGGGCTGTGATTGTTTTTCTTAATAATCAACGACATTAAAACTAACCCAAAAACGACTGCGCTAGTCACATGGGTACAGGTTATTGAATTGGTATTGGCAAAAGGGGACTTGTGATCTAATCCCAGCGGAGGATTGGAATAGGGAAGTAGCATTTAAAACAGGCTATAGTATTGGTGACCTGAGACCAGAGTGCAAGTAACTAAGAAGGAAATCTAAAAGATGGCACCGGCCAAAGCAAGAACCCGTAAGACTATAAAAACCGGGAAAAAGAATGGGATGAACATTCCAGTGGCAGGTGAAGGGAGTGGAGTAGGTAAATCAAAAGGGGTGCTTAGTGAGCCAACTGGAAGGAAAAAACAAGTAGCAAGGAATGTACAATCCTTGACGCTAACACCGCAATCAGCAAAACCAAAAATTGCAAAAGGTGGTTCATCAGTGTCTAACTCAAAGTCTTTTTGGGAAGACCTTTCAAGGGGAAGGATGTGACGGACAAGGAGTCAATTGCCGTGGCCTACCCAACCTCTGAGTCCATGGACGAGGTTGGTCTAGCCTCTCCAAACCAGACCATATGTGGAGAAGTGTGGCTCAATGGTTAGAGCGGCAGTCCCTGGTGCAGAGGTCTGGCCCGGAACCAGGGTTCGATTCCCGCTTCGGCTGACCTCGGCTGATCTCGGCGGATCTTGGGCTCATAATTCCTCGGACCTGATTTCTCACCTCGGTGCCTACTCTGAGCATGAGTCCCACGCTGCAACTCTGGGCAATAGCTTGCTTAGTCTCCACAACGGCCCCCTACAGCGCTAGGGAGGCCTGGCTGCACCCCGGGGATGCCCAGGAGTGGACATTTCACGGGGAAAAGCCAGGATGGGTTCCCTGGCGGTATGAGTACAGCGCCAGGACACACTGGTTTCCGGGGTAACAGTGCGCTTTACAAATACATCTACATTTACATTTACATATTTAATATCTCTGGGGTTTCTTTGAATCCAGGGCTGTGTTCTTCGCCAAGAATGTTCCAGGGGGAGCAGTCGAAAGCCAAGGCACAGATCAGGCAGAAGACGAGAAGATTAAGGGTCAGGTTTAATGTGGAATTATCTCTCCCTCCAGTAACTAAGGTTAAAATACAAAACACTCATTCAGAACAAAAAAAAAACTATAAAGATAAGTGCTGGGCAAATATGTTGGAGGTCATTGAAACTAGAGATGTCAAATGATTTTGGAAATTAGTTCAAGAAAGTGTGGGCAGAAAAGCAGGTTCTCTAGACTGTATGGTCCCTGAAGATGAATGGGTGGGCTACCTGGGAGAAATATATGGGAAATGGCCTATACAAGAAGAGTCAAGGATGCCAGTTTGGCCACAGGTGAGGGTTGACATCAAAGAAGACTTTACCTCAAGCTATATAAAAAAAATTATAGCAAGTTTGAAGCTTACCCGCGCTGCAGGCCCAGATAATCTTCCGGCAGTGATAATAAAGATTAGACCAGATTGGTGGGCTGAGTGTTTTGCAAAGATGTTCCAAGGAATCTTGGAAACAGTAATTGTACCAGAAAGCTGAAGGGGTGCAATTATAAGACCAATACATAAGAAAACTACCTAAAACTACCGAAGAACTATAGGTTAATAAATCTCCTAGACATATGGGAAAAAGTCTTTGCAAAAGCCATATTGGGTTTACTTAAAGATTGGGCAGAGGAAAATCAGAATATACCCACGGAACAGGGGGAGTTTAAAGCAGGCCACTCCACAATAGACCATTGCTTTGCTCTATGGGCCATAGCGCGGAAGTCGATTGAAAAGCAGAGAGGTTTATTCTGCTGTTTTGTGGACTTCTGCGCAGCTTTCAATCTGGTGGACCGGGAGCTGTTGTGGGAGGCCTTAACTAGCTACTGTATCCCAAAAGATTTGTTAAGTCTGATTCAAATACTCCATACTAAGAACTGGGCCCAGATAATTTTAGATATAGATGGAAGTTTATCTGGGAGGATTGAGATTGGAAATGGGTTGCGGCAGGGATGTGTATTGGCCCCCTGCTGTTTTCCTTGTTCTTAGCAGATTTGCCGTTGACCCTGGAGAATGTCAATGGGGCAAGCCCGAAACAAGATGGTAAGCATATTGCATGTTTGCTCTATGCCGATGATCTGGTGATTATGGATTAGACTGAAGTTGGCTTGCAAAGGAAACTAAATATATTTAAGGATTACTGCACCAAGAAAAAACTTGTGATTAATATGGACAAGAGTAAAGCCCTGAGCTTTGGTCGGAGGAAAGCTGGGTTCACATGGTGGATGGGGTCAGAGAAAGTAGAAACGGTCACTGAATATAGATATTTGGGATTATGGCTTGAAAAAAGTATGAAATGGTATACTCACCTAGAGGCGTCAGCATCGATTAGCGGCCTGAAACTGTTTAATAAAGCCTATGGGGCAATGTCAGATAGACTAGTGCTAAAAGCTTACTCGACCATGGTACCCCAGCAATTTCTGTATGACGCAGAACTGTTATATTTGAGCGGCAAAGAGTGCTGGGATGTAGAGGAAGGCAAAAAGTTTAAAAACCTATTCACGCTCCCTTTGTCAACAATGGGCCATAAGACTTGAATTAGGTCTGACATCTTAGGGCATTCTAGCCAGTATAGCCCTACTCCGCTTCTGGCAACGCCTAGGAGTAGGCGAGAACACCAAAATATCACAGTGGTGTAAAAACAAAATACAGAATAGCGAATTAAAAGGGGCAAGAGAGACTAAGGCGATCATGAAGAAGCTATGTGGTATGATGAAGGTTAAACTGTGCTCCATCACCTATACGATTAGTATTGATAAGAAAGCACTTAGAACGTTGGGGAAGGAAAGATCTAAGGCACATGACCCAAATCACCTTGCTAATAAGATCTCAGTGCGCTTTATGATTGACACATGGAAAAATGAACAATGTTCTCCCTACATTGATAGGTTACCTGATTGTCAATTACGAAGAGAGGTTTTCAGGGTAAGAATCAGGGTGGACCCGTGCTATGGAAATAATGTGGTAAAAAGCTCAATGATTGACAAGACGGAAACATGCATTTGCACTGTGGGTAAATCATGTGACTTGTTACATATTTTATTAGATTGCCTGAAGTTTCTAGATGTACAAATTATGTTTTTAAAACCGATATTTAAGAAATATGATATTAAATCTAGGACCCAGGCTGTAACTTTGGTGACTGAAATGATCCATTTAGATATTGCCATTGCTATTGGGGAATTTATGCAAAGAGTGAAGGTACTTATCTCTGTCCTTTTCAATGAGTTCTAGTAAAATAATGTTACCTTAATTGGGGCAACGGAGGCTTTTATAAGTGCATGCGTTTTATGATGGATTTTAGCGTATTTAAAGATGTGTAATTTGTATGTGTGGTTGTGTGTGTGTGTGTGGTTGTATGTGTGCGGTTGTGTGTGTGGTTGTCAGTGTGGCTGTCTGTGTGGTTGTATGTGTGGTTGTGTGTATGTCTGTGTGTGGTTGTGTGTGTGTGGTTGTATGTGTTTTTGTGGTTTGTGTGTTGTTGTGTGTGTGGTTGTGTGTGTTGTGTTTGTGGTTGTGTATGTGTGGCTGTGTGTGTTGTGTTTGTGGTTGTGTGTGTGGCTGTGTGTGTGTGGTTGTGGTTGTTTGGGTGTGGTTGTGTGTGTGGTTGTGTGTTTGTGTGTGGTTGTGGTTGTGGGTGTGGTTGGGTGTGGTGTGTGTGTGGTTGTGTGTATGTGTGTGTGTGTGTGTGGTTTATTTATCTACTTTATTTATGTACTTAATCAACTTATAAAGCGCATTGTCACCTTACAGGCATCCTGGCGCTGGTGGCTACATGAGAGGCGAAAATATGAGTCGGGCGAGCACAAGAGACTATGGCTTTGGTAACAACCAGGTCTTCACACATTTCCTGAAAAGGAGAAGTTCCCTAATTTGCCTAATCTCCCAAGGGAGGCTGTTCCACAGTTTGGCCGCTGCCACTCCAAAAGATCTACCCGCTGACCTGACTTTTCTAAATCTAGGTACTCTCACTAGTATGTCTAGCCGATGAAGAACGAAGCAGTCTAGTGGGAGAGTACCAAGCAAATTTTGTTTGCATTGCTGGGGGTCCTAGTCCGTGAAGGGCTTTAAAGACAAGGCAAAAGGTCTTGAATTGTACTCCCGGCCTAAGAGGGAGCCAGTGGAGTTCAGCCAGTGCTGCTTACGCGGACGATCTTCTAGGCAGCCCTAAAACTAATCTAACTGCAGCTGATTGAATTCTTTGAAGCCTGTCCAACAGGAAGCTAGGGGAATCAAGTAAGAGGGCATTACAGTAATCAAGCCTGCTCAAGATTGTACATCTAGCCACAAGAGCACGCGCATGAGAAGGTAATAGAGGCAGGATCTTCCGAAGGGACCTAATGATTGCAAAACAGCAAGTTTTTGTTTTCGCGACCTGACCTTCCATTGTAAGTCTACTGTCCAGCATAATGCCCAAGTTGCGGACAGCTTTAACTGGTCGAACTTTTACCGATGTTTCAGGGGGCCAGAAATCATCAGGGAAATGTCGAGTAATCCTACTCCCTGCACAGAAGAGCTCCTCGGTCTTTGCCGCGTTAAATTGAAGGGAGTTGTTCTGTAGCCAGCCGGCCGTATCCCGCAGACACTCATGAAACACCTCCAAAGGTGTCGAATCCTCACCCTCAAAGGAGAGGATCAACTGAGTGTCGTCCGCATAGTTTATGGTATTAATCCCATAGGATTTGATGACCGTAATCAAGGGTTTTAAGTAAAGATTAAACAAAATAGGGCTAATTGCCGAACCCTGAGGGACCCCATGCGGCACAGGAGAGAAAGCAGACTGAAAAGGCGGGAGGGACACCGCGTGCTGTCTAACCTGCAAAAATGATCAAAACCAACGCAGGGCACAGCCTCTCACTCCAGCCTCACTCAATCTTCTCAGTTGAATCTCGTGGTTAACTGTGTCAAAAGCAGCAGACAAGTCGAGCAGGATCAGTGCAACTGCCTGTCCCCTGTCTGCACACCTTTGAAGCTCATCCATAACGGTCACCAAGGCCATCTCGGTCCCGTGGGCAGGCCAAAATCCAAATTGCAACTCCTCCAGCAACTGATGCTGCTCCAGATGTTTAGAGAGAGATATGCTAACCTAGCGTTCAACAATTTTTTCAGGAAAAGGTAGTAAGGAGATCGGCCTGTAGTTTTTTGAACACTCGGGATCCAGGGATGGTTTTTTCAGCAGTGGGGATACCAGGGCCTGCTTCCAGTGAGAGGGGACTATACCACTGGCCAGTAACTGGTTACAGATCAGGCAAAGAGTAGGGAAAAGTTCCCTCTCATACTCTTTCCAGATCTTGTGTGGGACCGAGTCCATGGGCGAGCCGGAGGAGATACCCCGTGCCAGAGAGCTGAAACACTCCTCCATTAGAGGCAGAAACTCCGATAGTTGATCAGCAAGCTGCCAGATGGGGCCAATGTCTACACCCTCCGAGGCCCGATCCCACAGGGCCAGGGAGCTGCTGGACTTAGAGGAACCCTCAAGATCCTTGATGATCAATTAAATGTTTTCTCTGAAGAACTTAGCCAAGTTCTCACAGAGTTCCTGCGAGGGGGGTATCGAGTTCTGGTGAGACTATTCAGTATGGTAAAGATGCTCCTGGAGCTATTCGCAGCGTTGCAGAGCGCGGAGCAGAAATAGTCAGCTTTGGATTTCCAATTCAAGGTCTTATACTCCAGGATTTTGCGCTTCCAAAGCACCCTGTCTGAATCATTATATCCCCGCCTCAATCTTCTCTCAGCCTGTTTACAAGCTAATTTCAGATTTTTCAAGGAGTCGTTAAACCAATGGGCAGAAACTCTACCCTTGCAGCTGTGTTCTTTGAGGGGGGCGTAAGAGTCCACAGCCGAGGTAATCTTAAGGCACAGCGAGGCATAGTTCTCATCGACTCACTTGTCCAAGGAGAAGCAATCTCCAACCTTGAACACCAAGTTAGAGGTCCTCTGCCGAGCAAGAGCCTTCCAATCTCTACATAGAAATTCCATGGTAGCATGCGGCGCCCGAGACTGGGCCACATTAGTGTTAATGTAAAATTTAATTAAGCAGTAGTCTGTCCAATCCATAGGCAGAATTTCCCCCATATGAAGCAGATGGGGGACAGAAAAAATTAAATCAAGGCGATGGCCTTCCTTGTGAGTGGCTTCCGCGACTTGCTGGAAGAGGCCAAGGTCTTCACATGAGTGAAGTAAGTTAAAAAACCTAAAGTCGAGGGAGCCATTTGACCACAAATTAAAATCACCTAGAATTATCAGTTTATTGTGAGTGGCTGCCATGTTAGTAAGGGTGGATAAGAAGAATTGTTGCTGCTGAACGCTGAAGGCTCCAGGGGGTCTATAACAGATAACCCCAGTTAAAATGAGTCCAGAGTCATTTTTTATGGACAGGCCGAGTAGCTCCAACCCATTAACCAAATCCATATCCAAGGTCCCAATATGCCAGGAGGCCCTATATATGACCCCCACCCCACCACCTCTTCCATTAAGCCTCGGAATGTGGAGAATTTTAAAACCAGGCGGGCACACACAATCAGGATCAACCTGACGATCAGGGCGAGTCCAAGTCTCCGTCACGAACAGAACATCGAGCTCTTGTGATTCCACCAGCAGTTGAATTTCGAAGCTGTGTGTGGTTGCATGTGTGTTTGTGGATATGTGTGTGGTTGTGTGTGTGGCTGAGTGTGTGTGGTTGTGGTTGTGTGTGTTGTGTTTGTGTGTGGCTGTGTGTGTGTGGTTGTGTGTGCTTGTGGTGATTGCATTATTGTTCATTTTAGGGACAAGACCCTGGTATATTGGCTCTTGGATAGGATGCTTAGGAGCAATAAGGAAAGAGGCACTATTGAGGTTGTACCATCAGACATATGATATTGGTTCCGTCTATCAAAGGTATTGAAAGCAGTCTGATTATGCGCAACAGTGTCAAACCTAGCGCGGTCATCCATGCCTCCTCTATACCCTGAATACCCCAGATGACTTCTCGCTTGCCCCCGTCCAAGCGGATACTGCTGAGCATGCAATGCTTGACAATCAACAGGCCAATGTCCAATCTTCCTACAATACGCACACTGATCAGAAGACAGAGTTGGTCTAGCATAAGTGGGCAAGCTCGGACAATAAGACGCACGTCCGCCTCTGCCACCGCCGCTATAGGACGGGCCCTAAGCCTGAGCTAGCATAACCTTTGTTTTGAACTGCTTAGTCTTCTTATCCTCATGGCCTTAGCTTCCAATTCCTGTGGTTCATAATACTGAGCCATAGTCAAAAGAGAGACTGGGGAAGACGTAGTCCATGAACTTTCGCTGGCCTTCAGGCGACTAGCTATTCCTGGCATCATGTTTGCGACAAATTTATCAACAAACAGATGCCTGCCCGTGTCATCTGTCAATGACTGGCCACTAAAGTTGTGGAATGCCTCCTCAAAACATGTAAAGAAGTCAGAGACCGATTCATCTGCTTTTTGCTTACAGGATGCTAACATAGTCCAATCTATCTTTTTGGCTGGAATAAGAGTTTTCAATTTAACTACTATAGCCTTTGGAAGATCTAAAATCACTTGTTGCGGTTTCTGTGCGGGTTCCCTTTCGGAATCGATCCTCTCTAATTCCTTCCAAACATACCCAAAAGTTACATGATCATCGATTTTACGAATAGATCGCCACATATCAGGGGGTAGAATAAGCCCAAAAAACATATCAATATCAGACAAAGTCATTGTACAAGAATTAATAGCTCCCTCAACTTCTTCATAAAAGACGGACGGATTTTTCCGTGGGTCAGGCAAAGCAGCTTTAAGAGCCATGACATCTGCTCTACTCCTGGGAGCATAAACCCGATTATAAATAAAATAACCCTTCGCATCAGTGGAATCCTTATTATCATCTGATCCCGTACTCTTAGGCAGGACATACAAGGGTGTGGCTTCCCGCATAGGTTTCCCATGAACCACAATATTCTTATCTGTCCCTGAAGCAGCATCCTGCGGCACGGAGGTCTGAATTGTTTGCTCAGCTGCAGCAGCTGCCTTTTTCTCCTCTCGCAAATGGAGTGCATCAGCTCATAGTTTAACCATGCGTCTAATCAGGTCAGCCACCTGGAAAGGGAGAAAAAGACCATCACGCAATTATTTACTATCGTTTGCTATATCAAGAGGCTCTAACTCTGTCTAATTATTTCTAAACCGTGCAATTAGTTCTGTGGTAAACGTTTCGACAAAATATAACAGTTCCCTATCCTGCCATTGTTGTACATTGGCTAAAAGATCTGTAGCAGAAATGTTATCACAAGCTGCTTTGTGAGCAGCTGATCTAAGAGCGGCTGCACGATCAGCCGGTAGAATTGAGTGAGTCTGACGCTGAGCATCGGTTCCTAACTGATCCTGATCTATAAGACAAATATCATCATCAGAATCAATAGTAGTAGCAGAGGGAAAAGTGTATGGAGGCGGGGAGCGATCTAACAAAATGGAATCGTCCTGTGGTTTATCGAGTAGATGGTGAAGGGGGCGGGGGACAGGGTATTGGCCATTTACCTGTAAACGATGCTCCCTATCCTCTCTCTTTTATTTCCTTCATTTCTTTATTCTTCAGTTCCAACGCTTTTGCGTGGATATTTTTGCGTTGCTCTTTTTCTAATAAAGCTTGCTCTTTTTTCACTTGTTCACGTGCTTCTTACTCTCACATTCGTACACAATCAAATATATCCTGTCTACTTTTACGTTTAAACATCCATTGCTCCACATACTGAATCTTTTTAAGATCAAATGACCCATTTATAGGCCACCCTTACTAGTATATTTATTCCAGAACGTGCTGTACATTTTAGAAGAAATACCATTTTAATATACATGTCTCTATTTGGTGTCCCCTCCAGGGGAACCGGCTGATTCCGTTCAAGTTCCATACTGGTACCCCCAAGAAAGCAACACATTCCACGAAGTGTGCTAAGAACAGGCATGCCAAAAATATTGCAGCATATGCAATATTATATGCAAAGTAGCACTTACGTTACGGTGTGCAGTTTAAATTTTATAAAAAGTAGAGAAAAATCTCCTCATTACCTGTCTATATAAATTGCAATTCATATATATCCAAATTCCAAATATTGGCCAATTTCCATACAATTCCAAAACCAAAAAGCATCGCAACAAACAACCTTACCAAGCAAAAGTCTCCTGATTCGAAGTGCCAAGTTCTGAATCGACCAAATGGTCTCTGCAAGGTGAACACCAGAAGGAATCTCAGTCGAGGACCGGCACCGCCTGGAGGGTCAGATAAGGAAGGGAGGAAAAACGCCGTGTTTGCCAAGTGATCGGGCAGTGATCGTCTGTAGCGAGATTCCAATCCTCTGTTTCGACCACTCCTTTGGGCATCCGAGTCACCGATAAGTCCCACTTGGTTGGACACCAATTTATAGAAGTAGACCTCAGCAAGGCCTACCGGTGCTAAGGGTTCGCCCTACTCTGAACACAAGGAAGGAGGAGGAACTACATTCACACAACACCCTTCGGCAGTGTATGAAGTAGCACAAGGAGTAGAAGAACCATGGGCCTTTTATACCCACACAAGGGCTCAAAAGAAGGCGGTACAAGCACACATAGGAAGTTATATACATAGATGGTCATACAGAGAATGCAGTCAACAAAGAAGGAGGAGCCAACAGTTGCTGACTTTAGCAAAGATATTCTGACAGTAACAAACCTAAACAGGTGCATGGGCAGCTACAGACTCTTCTGAGCATGTGCAAAGTAACAGAGGGTAAATATAGTCAGTGTTTGATCACAGCACAAGGGCAAACAACAGTGAAGAAGGAAAGAGCCATGGCGAGCACATGGTCAACAAGATGGCTGCTGGAAACAAGATGGCTTCTACTAAATGCTAACACTGATCTCTGACAAATTTCCACACAGAACCGTGTCCACGTCAGGGTGAGGCTGGGATCAACACCGGTTGGGGGCACAACCTGCGTCAGGGGTGTCACCACTAGAAAAGGCACCGGGGAAAGTACTGTGAGGTGAACGGCATGATCGAGAACCAGGCCTGGATTCTTGGGAACCCTTTGGAGCTGGGGCCGGAGCAGCTGACATCGAAGGCCTATGACCCCCAGCCGAGTCTGTGGGGCCCGAAGGCACGCCTTTGGAGGCTGGCTGCCCAAAGATGCTGTGCAGTGCTTCATTAAATTGACGAAGCTGGGCAGGGAGTGCGGAGCTGTCCAAGCGTGCTCTGAGGAAGGAGCCAGAGAGCGTCGAGGCTCTGGGTCCCGCATCGCGTTAGCCGACGGACGGGGAGAAGGCAAAGAGCAACAATGCTTCTTCGCCTTCTTTTTGTGCTTCGACTTACCAGAGGAGTGCGAAGACTTCAACGAGGAATGATGATGCCTCTGTGACTGGTCCCACAACCTTCCTCTCGAAGGGGCCCTCGAGTGACGCAGAGCGGACTGCCGGGCATCCACAAGCTTTCGGGACCGCTGCCACAAAGACTTCAGATTCATGCCCGGGCAGTCATAGCACGACTACGGATCGTGGTTGCGCTCCAGGCACCAAAGGCACACGAGGTGCGGATCGGTGACCAGCATCAACTTGTGACAGGAGTCACAGGGCTTGAAGCTAGTCCGACAATGGGACAGCCCTCTTGCTATCAGAAGTTGAAGACTAAAAAAAAAAAAGAGGTTGTCAAAAGTCGAAAAAGGGTTTAGTCAAAAACTGAGTAAGGGGCACGCTCTCTCTGATCTAGACACCGCGACGTCATCATGGCGACCACAATGACGGACACGGAGTCGACCAACGCCACCTACCGACGTGCAAGGGTACTGCTAAGAAAAAATTTCTCCGGATCCAGTCTGAAGCCTGGAGGTTATTCTAAGGTAAGGAATCTATAAATAATAGTCTCTTTCAGATACAAGCACCCTGGGACCGGTTTTGGGGTAATACGACTCTTCAGCCAGGCTAACTTGAATCCAGTGGCAAAGTGAGCAAGGGACCCATGTCTGGGCATACCCTGCCAACTTAGGGTGAACAAAGCCAACACAAGGAGATTTGAATGGACCGGTGAAACTTTTCAGACACTCACCCCCAGTCACAGATCTGGGTTGAATCCATCATCGTTCTTTAGCTCACTTCGCCACCCCAGTTCAGACTCAGCCATATGCAAATCAGTCTTGACCCTGTATCTCATGGGAACAGTCCAGACCGAACTGCCAAGCCAGGTCTCAACTGGACCAGAAACAAGCATCCTGGGATTCAAGCTAGCCTGGCTGATGAGGGGTGTTACCCCGAAACCGGTCCCAGGATGCTTGTTTCTGGTCCAAGGAAGACCTGGCTTGGCAGTTTGGTCTGGACTGTTGCCATGATGCACATGGTGAAGACTGATTTGCAGATGGCTGGGTCTAAACTAGGGTGGCAAAGTGAGCTAAATCTGTAACTTGGGGTGAGTGTCTGAAAAGTTTCAGCACTCTGTCCATCACCTCCTTGTGTTTGCTGGTAAAACATATTTAAAAAAGCAAACAAGTCTGCTCTAAAGTACGTGCAACAAAAAACAAGCATTTGCAATGCAATAGGTGTAGCATTTACGCAAATTTGAGCTATTGGTATTTAAAATGACAGTGCTTTTTATTTATGTTTTTAAAAACCAAAACATGAATAAAAGGTATTGCCATTTACAATGGCAATAGCTCAAAATTGTGTACTTGCAAGGCCTATTGCATTGCGAAATACTGCTGGTTCATTTAATCTGCCAATTTCCAGACTCTGCACAAGCAAAGGTTTTCATTCTCTTGTCTGAATGGGTTCTTGTAGGTCTTGTGACTCTGTGCACAACTATACTTTGGTTGAGGTAGCATGCGTTGTTTCTCTGTGCAAGTACTGAAGTTGCATGCACTTTGAAAAATCCAAACCTGCTGGGATGGTCAACGCCTCTTTCCATGGGTTCTCTTCCCAGTTATGCAGACCTCACACCGTGTTTTAGTAAGAACCTCCACGGCGGGAAACAGGGGTCGAATTGTGTGGTATGCAGTGGGTTTGTGTACTGGAATTATGTGGCATAGTGTGTCTGTGGAATTATGTGAATAGTAATTATGTGATATTGAATGTGCTAGAATTATGTGGAGTGGGATTTGGGTTATGAAGTGTAATAATGTGGAATGGTATTTGGTGTTGTGGAGTGGCATGTAGTGGAGTTTAATCATGTGGTGTGCTGTGAAGTTTGTGATATGATGTGGAATTCTGTGGTGTGGATTGGATGTATGTGGTGTGTTGTGTAATTGTGTTGAGTAGAATTATGTAGTCTGATGTCGAATTATGTGGTGGGGCTTGGAAATGTGTGAAACTAACAAAAGCGCTGTTTTAGGCGAGACTTAACAACGTAGATCAATTAAATGGACAAGACTTACAATAAACTCAGTGCTGAACAGCACCATGCAGCACATTAGTTTACTACACTGACCAACTACTTAATGCTGAAACTGCAAACAAATGAAGAGATAAACCCACCGACCTCAAGAACTTCCGCCCCATCTCGCTCCTCCCTTTTCCTGCCAAAGTCATCGAGAAGATCGCCAACAGACAACTTGCCGCCTTCCTCGAGACGAACGGATCCCTCGACCCCTCGTAGTCCGGTTTCAGAGCCAACCACAGCACCGAGACCGCTCTCATCGCAGCCACCGACGACATCCGAGCCCTTCTCGACAACGGGGAAACAGCGAAACTCATCCTCCTGGACCTCTCCGCCGCGTTCGCTACTGTCTACCACCGCACCCTAGTCCAGCGCCTCAGCAACACCGGCATCCAAGAGAAGGCACTGAAGTGGATCATCTCGTTCCTAGCTGGAAGAACACAGAGAGTCCGCCTCCCCCCGTTTCGTTCCGAGGCCACCGAAGTCATCTGCGGTGTCCCGCAAGGATCATCACTCAGCCCCACCCTCTTCAACGTCTACATGAGACCCCTCACAGCCATCGCACACCGACACAATCTCAACATCATCTCCTACGCCGACGACACCCAGCTGATCCTCTCCCTCACCAGAGACCCCGACACCGCCAGAACCGGCCTCCGCGAAGGGATGAAAGACGTCGCCCAGTGGATGAAGAACAGCCGCTTGAAACTGAACTCAGACAAGTCCTCATACTTGGACCATCACCCTCCGCCTGGGACGACTCCTGGTGGCCCCCTGCCCTGGGCACCGCCCCCAAGCCGACAGACCACGCACGCAACCTGGGCTTCATCCTGGTACTCCTCCCTCTCCATGACCAGACAAGTCAACGCCGTCTCCTCTTCATGCTTTCACACCTTTCGCATGCTCCGCAAGATCTTCCGATGGATCCCGATCGAAACCAGGAAGACGGTCACCCAGGCCCTCGTCACCAGCCGGCTCGACTACGGAAACACCCTCTACGCCGGAACCACAGCCAAGCTACAGAAAAGACTACAACGCATCCAGAACGCCTCCGCCCGACTCATCCTAGACATCCCTCGACGCAGCCACATCTCCGGCCACCTGAGGAACCTGCACTGGCTCCTCGTCAACAAGAGGATCACGTTCAGGCTCCTCACCCACGCACACAAGTCTCTCCACAACCTGGGCCCCAAGTACCTCAACGACCGCCTGACCTTCCACACGCCCATCCGCCAGCTACGATCCGCTAGCCTCGCCCTCGCCGCCGCACCACGCATCCGAAGAGCCACCGCCGGAGGCAGATCCTTCTCCTACCTGGCGGCCAAGACATGGAACTCCCTCCCATCCACCTTCGGCTGGCCCAGGACCACCTCGCCTTCAGGAGACAACTCAAGACCTGGCTGTTCGAGCAGTAGCGGCCCCCTTCCCCAAGCGCCTTGAGACCCTTCCGGGTGAATAGCGCGCTATACAAGTGATATTATTGATTGATTGATTGATTGATTCACGCAACTCATGAGGAGCGAGCCATGGCTTAAAGATTGACAATGAACTTTCACTGGAGTTTTGACATTTTTTTTACAAACACATAACTGGGAGTAACCTACATGTAGTTTGACATACAATAACGTGATCAATGTATCAACCAAGATGTATATGCTTCCGGTACATCACAAGTACATGTAGTGGGCGAAGTTGCAGTGCACTGCAGAGGGAAGGTAAAGTGGAGCATCTTATACTGCATTCTCTCAAACACAAGGCATTGCCTCATCACTTCATTCCTTTAGAATCAAACACAAGGCATTGTATCATCACTTCATTCCTTTAGAATCAAACACAAGGCATTGCATCATCACTTAATTCCTTTAGAATCAAACACAAGGCATTGCACCATCACTTCATTCCTTTAGAATCAAACACAAGGCATTGCATCATCACTTCCTTCCTTTAGAATCAAACACAAGGCATTGCATCATCACTACATTCCTTAAGAATCAAACACAAGGCATTGCAACATCACTTCATTCCTTTATAATCAAACACAAGGCATTGCATCATCACTTCGAATCAAACACAAGGCATTGCATCATCACTTCATTCCTTTAGAATCAAACACAAGGCATTGCATCATCACTTCATTCCTTTAGAATCAAACACAAGGCATTGCATCATCACTTCGAATCAAACCAAAGGCATTGCATCATCACTTCCTTCCTTTATAATCAAACACAAGGCATTGCATCATCACTTCGAATCAAACACAAGGCATTGCATCATCACTTCATTCCTTTAGAGTCAAACACAAGGCATTGCATCATCACTTCATTCCTTTAGAATCAAACACAAGGCATTGCATCATCACTTCGAATCAAACACAAGGCATTGTATCATCACTTCCTTCCTTTAGAATCAAACACAAGGCATTGCATCATCACTTCATTCCTCTAGAGTCAAACACAAGGCATTGCATCACCACTTCATTCCTTTAGAGTCAAACACAAGGCATTGCATCACCACTTCATTCCTTTATAATCAAACACAAGGCATTGCATCATCACTTCGAATCAAACACAAGGCATTGCATCATCACTTCGAATCAAACACAAGGCATTGCATCATCACTTCATTCCTTTAGAATCAAACACAAGGCATTGCATCATCACTTCGAATCAAACACAAGGCATTGCATCATCACTTCATTCCTTTAGAATCAAACACAAGGCATTGCATCATCACTTCGAATCAAACACAAGGCATTGCATCATCACTTCATTCCTTTATAATCAAACACAAGGCATTGCATCATCACTTCGAATCAAACACAAGGCATTGCATCATAACTTCCTTCCTTTAGAATCAAACACAAGGCATTGCATCATCACTTCCTTCCTTTAGAATCAAACACAAGGCATTGCATCATAACTTCCTTCCTTTAGAATCAAACACAAGGCATTGCATCATCACTTCCTTCCTTTAGAATCAAACACAAGGCATTGCATCATCACTTCCTTCCTTTAGAATCAAACACAAGGCATTGCATCATCACTTCGAATCAAACACAAGGCATTGCATCATCACTTCCTTCCTTTAGAATCAAACACAAGGCATTGCATCATCACTTCATTCCTTTATAATCAAACACAAGGCATTGCATCATCACTTCATTCCTTTAGAATCAAACACAAGGCATTGCATCATCACTTCCTTCCTTTAGAATCAAACACAAGGCATTGCATCATCACTTCATTCCTTTAGAATCAAACACAAGGCATTGCATCACCACTTCATTCCTTTATAATCAAACACAAGGCATTGCATCATCACTTCGAATCAAACACAAGGCATTGCATCATCACTTCCTTCCTTTAGAATCAAACACAAGGCATTGCATCATCACTTCCTTCCTTTAGAATCAAACACAAGGCATTGCATCATCACTTCGAATCAAACACAAGGCATTGCATCATCACTTCCTTCCTTTAGAATCAAACACAAGGCATTGCATCATCACTTCCTTCCTTTAGAATCAAACACAAGTCATTGCATCATCACTTCCTTCCTTTATAATCAAACACAAGGCATTGCATCATCACTTCGAATCAAACACAAGGCATTGCATCATCACTTCGAATCAAACACAGGGCATTGCATCGTCACTTCATTCCTTTATAATCAAACACAAGGCATTGCATCATCACTTGATTCCTTTATAATCAAACACAAGGCATTGCATCATCACTTCCTTCCTTTATAATCAAACACAAGGCATTGCATCATCACTTCGAATCAAACACAAGGCATTGCATCATCACTTCGAATCAAACACAAGGCATTGCATCATCACTTCATTCCTTTAGAATCAAACACAAGGCATTGCATCATCACTTCGAATCAAACACAAGGCATTGCATCATCACTTCGAATCAAACACAAGGCATTGCATCATAACTTCATTCCTTTAGAGTCAGACCAGGACCGTAAGTTATAGTGATAATTTTCAGAAACCTTATCACAGTGCACACATGAATGACCCCTGCCAACTACTGCAATGCATTTCGGACCAGAAAGGTCCTTCGTCATAACTTATGAAAATGCACATCAACAACAAAACTACAAACACAATCTTAGTGCATGAAAGACTGTGCCGCTTAGCCAAGAATAACAGTCTTTAAAAAACCCTGTAAAAAAGGTACAAGTTATAAGCAGATTCCAAACCCTGCAAGAGAGAATCATAAGCCTGAAACCACTAGTAAAAAAACAGTCTCATGAGTCTTGTATGATGCTGCATTCTAGTATTTGTGCCAGCTCGTTGAAAAACGCCTACAGACGACATGTGTCGAGCCACAGAGTTCATGACATCATTTGTGTTCAAAACAAGCAGCAAACTGAAAGTGCCGTCATTCCAAGATGCAAACTCAAGAAGAAACCAAGGTGATTCTTACCCAAGTCAAGATGGCGAACAGGACTGCGTGGAGGATGGGGGGCACTCGAGGCAGCCCCTGCTCATGCCCGGAGGGACCAAGGCCCCGGAGTGTGGGTTGAAGAGCGGCTGCTGGGTCAACAGCTGCGCATGCGCACAGTACAGACACTGCCTTCTGCCCCGGAGCGTGGGTTGAAGAGAGCCTTCTGGGTCAACAGCTGCGCAGAGTACAGACACTGCCTTCTGCCCCGGAGCGTAGGCTGAGGAGAGCGGCTGCTGGGTCAACAGCTGCGCATGCGCACAGTACAGACACTGCCTTCTGCCCCGGAGTGTGGGCTGGAGAACCTGCTGGGTTAACAGCTGCGCATGCGCAGAGTACAGACACTGCCTTCTGCCCCGGAGTGTGGGTTGGAGAGAGCCTGCTGGATCAACAGCTGCGCATGCACAGAGTACAGACACTGCCTTCTGCCCCGGAGTGCTGGGTCAACAGCTGCGCATGCGCACAGTACAGACACTGCCTTCTGCCCCGGAGTGTGGGCTGGAGAACCTGCTGGGTTAACAGCTGCGCATGCGCAGAGTACAGACACTGCCTTCTGCCCCGGAGTGTGGGTTGGAGAGAGCCTGCTGGGTTACAGCCGCGCATGCGCAGAGTACAGACACTGCCTTCTGCCCCGGAGTGTGGGCTGGAGAGCCTTAAGCGCTACCAATGACGGCCCTGGGTATCTGTTTGGCCAGCCCCCGCCCGCCCACGCTGTAGCAGTGGCGCAGACTAGCGCGTGCGCAGTGCGCTCTCTTGACTTGGCTGTTGGTGCTTGCATGCACTGGGACTGGCCTGCCATCTGTGCCGCCTCGAGTCGAGTCGAGAGAGACACCGACACCGACGGCCACATTAAGGTAAAGCGATAATTAATTCCATTTTGAATTTTTATCCAGCAACCCACTTGCCGAATTGACGTAACGATTGTTCTTATACCTGCGTGTCTAGCATATCAGGGTCGTAACACAGGCCCACGCAGCCCCCCCCATGCAGCCAGTAAGCACTTCCCATCCGTCTGGGATGTGAAGTGCTTACATAACTTGTGTTCGGTTCCCCATCATTACACCTCGCGGTGGCCTCTTTTACAAATTCAATAGTGCTCCGTGGGTCTTCGCTCTTTTAGGGTGGGGGCATGGGGCTGGTAACCATTGTGAAGCGCATTTCAGCAGAATTAAAAGTGCGCGCGTGAGGCATCCCGGAAATGACTTGAGAGATTGCGTGGCCACCGGCAGTCACTTAATATCCTGCCACCCATTCGCGCCTACCACTGGAGCTGCAGGGCAGGCGAGCCTCAGAGGGTGGGGTGGGATGCATCCTGGGGTCATTAAAACGTCATTTTTAGGCCCCGCAGCAGCCCTCGTGCTCCAGGGCCCCATCGGCTCTGTAGCACACACACACAGAGGAGACACTGTTTTCTGCGTGTACTTTGAGGTTTCCTTGGGGAACGAACGGACGCTCACTTTTGAAGTAATTGAGGCAAGGTTTGTTGCTTTATTAATGTCGGTGGTTGCAGCTGCAGGTGGGCATTTAGACTCAGTTTCAGGAACTGGCATTTCCTCACGTAACAGAGGGAGAGAGGCCCGAGTCGTCCTGAGGTTATTATCCAGATTGATTTTGCCGTCAGGCAGGCCACACTTTGCCTGGCAATATGTGTTTTGTTTTTCGGTCAGCCATTTGTTTGTAGTTGCAGTTGGGGCCTCGCATATGCATATCCTGTTGGGGCCCTCCATGTGCGTTGCAGGGGGGCCCCCTCAAGTTTCGTTACGCCACTGTAGCGTATATTGCAGTATTATACCTCAAATTGTACTTTGTTTTCTCTTGTAACCTGCACACTTGTCACTTTTTCCTCCTGTAATGCACTGTTTGCTACCTCATTTATTTTGTTTGCTCACGCACAGCTCTGTGGTCCACATAGGCTCCTGCTGGGTGTGAAGAGGTACCATTTGCACTCAACTGGAGCCTTATTGAGTTAAGCAGCAAATTATTCACTTACTGTACAGTCGATGCACCTAGTAGTGCAATGAAAACCACCGCAATGTTGTAAAACGGTAATTGCCGAGGCTTATCTTGTAACCGGCGCATTAGGGCTGAAGGTTGTGATATTGGCACTTACTAAATGCATTATATTCACCTTGCCTGAACTAAATCTCATCTAGCTGATGTAAAGTGCTTGGCATACCACTGGAATGCAATTACATATGTAGGCGCTAAATGTGCAGGAGGCCACGCCACGGGCAACTAGTATGGAAACGTTAAAATAGCTTAGAAGGCCGAGCAGGAAGTCAGTGCGTTACTTAAAAGAGCGCCGAAATAAGGCGCAAATGAAGCAAAGGGTAGCGAGGAGCTGGAGAGGGCTGCGCGCGGGTCGGGATGTTGCTAGAGGGGCTACGGATGCATATGCGGCTTGAAATGACACGCTGCAGGCTGACAGGAAACTAGACTTGTGGCCTCCGATTATAGCGATATATTTTGGTAGCTAATGTATGGAATTATCCCTGACAATCCATCAGTCACAGGGCTGTTTATAACCATGCCGCCACAAGCTGAAGACACAGAAAGTAAATCTTTATTTGTCTTTCTTGTGACTGAATGGCGAGGAGTAAAAATAGTCCCCTGTGACTGATATTTTGTCATCAGAAACTGAATCTTTCATGCATGCTCCATCACTAACTCACACCCCCTACTCCTTTATTGCAAAGGTTTTAAAGAAACATGACCTAGGTCTCGATGTACTAACGCGTTTTGCACTCACAGGGCTTTGGTGAACAAAACTGGAGCCAATCCAAGTGCATAACCCACCCAGTGTCATTATGTACTGAAAACAGGAGTCACAAATGGATTTGCACTTCGCAATGCCCGTTTTGCAACTGCTTGCAGTTTGCAAGAAAAAACGGTGTATAAACATGACGCTCCACTTCCTTGTGACTCAGAAGGTCATATAGCAATGGTTGCTGCCCCCATTTGCAGTCACAAAGCATTGAAAGGATACCACCCGCATAATTGGTGGTATACATTTGCAAAGTGGAAGCTGTCCTGGAGAGACAGTTTCCACTTTGGGAAAGTGGCCTGAGGGCATTGAGGGAAGCATACATCAGTGCAGCCTGCTGCATGCTCCCCTGAAGTTCATTGACCTCCTATATAATACTTTTGAGCCAGAGGCTTTCAGTTGGCTCTCTTCATCCTTTGGTCTATTGTAGTGTCATTCAAATTTTGCTTCTGCCAACAGCCAATGCGTCCTTCTAGTTTAATGTTTTTTTTCCTTTTACTATTGTTTCCCTTTGTGAAGTGGGTAGATCCCCCTATTGCTGCACGGCTGCTCATGTGTATATTTGTATTTATATCTGCACATTACCCTCTTGCCTCATTATTTTTTCTGTGGTTTTTGGAACATTTTATTACAAAAGTATACACAAGCAGCTAAATTAAAATGAATTTTGGAAATAAGTAAGTAAGCAGCATACTTTGCAACCGGTAATGATATAGGGGTTCTACAGGAGCATAATATAAGCAAAAGCACGAGCTCAGCCTCATAAGACAATATAGGAAAGAAATTAAAGATAGCAAAATAAGTAAAAGAAGATAGATGGATATGGTGATTCAATCATGATTTGTTGTTGGACTTTGATATATGATGCATAGGGGTAGTAGGTGATTGTAGGCTCGTTGATGGAATCTAAAGTCCCTAGGTGGACAGGAGTGGGAACTTAGTAAGCAGCCATAAAGGGTGAGATGGCATTTCACTAGTATTTGCGTATTGTTTAGTAGATGTGGGAAAGTGCCTTATTTTAGATCGTTCCTAAATCTTAGGTATTCTAAAAAGTTGTAAATTAATCTAGGAAACATGTCTCATGGTATATTAGCTGCTTGGAGTGAGAAGGGTGTCATTTCCCCTCTTGTGGAAAGGGGAGGTGTCTAGATACTGACTCTAGGTTTTGGTCAGGGACATTCATGTCTCATGTAAGCTCAGTAGGTGATTTTGTGGACTATGCCAAGCCCTTCGAAGAAAATCCTCTGAGAAACTTGGGGCTATTGGAGGTGTGACATACGTTACTAAGCTCTGTGGCTGTAAGATGTAGAAGAAGCCTTACTGCTGCCTTTTGTACACGCTGGGTTTTGCACTTGAGTAACAGAGCAAGGCCTACATACAGTCCACTGGATTCTTCTATTTCTGTCACTATGCTGGGTAATATGTGGAGATCTTAATCCTGGAAATTTATGTAAGGTTTTTATTCAGTAGGGTCTTGAGGAAGAAAAAGGATTCTTTCCATATTGTTTTGACGTGTTAACATGTGAGATGAATAGCTGGATGGAGATAAGGATGGATGGAGAGAAGAGTGAGTGTGAGCGTAGCTAGGTTGGGTTGGTCCGCCCCAGGCGGCACTATTTTGGGGACGGGGCTGTCTAGACCTGGACCGTGTCATGTATGTGCATGTAACTTGCATGATCGAGGTAACTATTAGCGGCGATACTACGTGTCTCTCGGACCTCTTTCAGGTGCTCGCCGTCCTTTTTCCCGAGCACCCTCCCAGGGGGGCGGCAATCTGAAGGATAGCCCCGGGCGCCACAAGCTCTAGCTACGCCCCTGCTCCTTCAATAACCGAGGGTTTTTTCAATTAAGAGGGATGTCTTTTAATGGCAGCAGTCTACGAAGGGGCAATATTTCTTTCAGTAAACGGGGGTCTGGGGTTCCGAATCCACCAGCGTCCTCCGTCCAAGCAGAGCAGGTAATGGCTGCTTGCCCTCCTGGGCCTAATATGATGAGGGTCTTCGAGTGGAGGATGCACCACTGTGGGACCACCTGACACCAGACGCTGCTGCCGGACCTTCTGTGCGCTTCTGTTCTCTTCGGGGGCGCAGTCTGACCCCACCTTCATGAGTTCACAACTCTCGCCCCTTCCGTGATTGTGAGTGGTAAGTGCACCTGCTCAGGTGGGGGCAGCTTCAGTGGGACGGAGACCCCGCTGTGGTTCTTGAAGGGAGCTATTCATAGGGGCAGGATCGTGGCCACTGAGGTCTAACAAAGGGGTGACTTTCCTTTTTTTTTTAATTTCTGTAATTTTTTATTGAAAGAAGAGTATATATATACAAGGTACAGTATGTATACAGGGGTACAAAGGGATATACAAGAAGAAACGCCCAAGGGGGGGGGGAGACATAGCAAGTGTAGTACTGGCATTCCGGGCCGGTTACATAGTTATATAAAGATCGCATGATCTCGATTGTTCTCGATTGTTCATGTCTCAGCTTCCCGCTCATTCCCCCCACCCTGTCCCACCCTGTTGGTTCGGTTGGGCTGCGTATTAGATCGTGTGGCCGATGGTTAGTCGTTCATGCGGCCCCTGATTGTCTGTCCCCCCGGCGGCGGGAAAGGAAAAAGAGAAAGTGAGAGGTAGAGGAGGATTGAAGTATGGTTGTAGTATTGATGGAGCACAGTGCTTGTCCTGGTCAGGGTCTCTTTCTCTCCCCATTTCTCTCTCTCCCTCCCTCCCTCTTTCTCACCTCTCTCTCTGTCTCTCCCTCTCTCTTTCTTCTCTCTATCTCTCTGGGTTTCTGTCTCAACACCGCCGAACACCTGCACTTCCGGATCCACACCGACCCCAACACCACCCTCAGAGGAACACTCATCTACAGACCCCCTGGACCCCAGGCTCAGTTCAGCGACTCCATCGCCGACCTCGCCAGCACCCACTCACTCGCCTCCACGGACTACATCCTCCTCGGGGACCTGAACTTCCACCTTGAGAACAACAACGACGCCAACTCCGCCACCCTGATCGCCAACCTCGGCCTCAGACAACTCGTCACCGCACCCACCCACGCCGCCGGGCACACGCTGGACCCCGTCTTCTCCACAAGCTCCCATGTTACCTTCCACCACACAACCGAACTCCACTGGACCGGCCACCGCTGCATCCATTTCACCTTCAAGAAACCAACCACACACCACCGCACCCAACAACTACCTCGCCGCTGCTGGAGCAAAGCCACCGACGACCAGCTGTTCACCCTCACCCAGAAACCCACCCAGCAACCCCACCAACCCAGACGCCGCAGCCCGCAACCTCAGACAGTGGATCGACGACTGCGCCAACACCCTCGCCCCGCTCAAGAAACCCTCCAACAGCCATGCCAGCAATAGAGCCATCTGATTCACAGACTAGCTCCAGACCTCCAAACGCGCATGCCGGAAACTGGAGAAGACATGGCTCCACGAATGCACACCGGACAACCACGCAGCCCACAAGGACGCCACCGTGAAGACATCACCACCTCATCAGACTAGCCAAGAGATTCTCCTTTAAAAACCGGCTGGACAACAACGCACATGACCGCAAAGAGCTCTTCAGCATCGTAAAGGAACTCTGCAACACCAGCGCCACCACCAACGACAACCCGCCCTCACAAGAACTGTGCGACTCAGTAGCCATCTTCTTCCACTGCAAGATCGCTGACATCCACGACAGCTTCAACACCATGACCGCTTGACTACGCCAGACACCACCTCCCCTGCGAACACCACCAGCACCAACCTCCTGACCTCCTGGTCCATCATCAATGACAACGAGACACGCAAGATCATGAACTCCATCCACTCAGGATCTCCGTCAGACCCGTGCCCACACCACGTATTCAACAAAGCAGACGCAGCCATCGCACCACAACTACGGAAGGTCATCAATATCTCCTTCGAAACAGCGACATTCCCGGAAAGCTAGAAGCACGCCAAAATCAATGCCCTCCTTAAGACCCCAAAGCGGACCCCAAGGACCTCAAGAACTTCCGGCCCATCTCCCTGCTCCCGTTCCCGGCAAAGGTCATTGAGAAAATCGCCCGTCACCTGGAAGACAACATCTTGGACCCGTCCCAGTTTGGTTTCAGACGCAACCACAGCACTGAGACAGCCCTCATCGCCGCCACAGATGACATCAGGCACCAACTAGGCAACGGTGAAACATCAGCCCTCATCCTCCTGGACCTGTCGGCCTCCTTCGACACGGTATGCCACTGCACACTCAAGACACCCCTCCTAGAAGCCGTAATCCAAGAGAAGGCCCTGGACTGGACCACGTCCTTCCTCTCAGGCAGAACCCAGAGAGTCCACCTCCCACCCTTCCAATCCGAAGCCACCAACATCATCTGCGGCATCCCCCAGGGCGCATCCCTCAGCCCGACACTGTTCAACATCTACATGGACCCCTCGCACAAGTAGCCCGCCATCACGACCTCAACATCTCCTACGCCAATGACACCCAGCTCATCCTCTCCCTCACCAAGGACCCACACACCGCCAAAACCAACCTCCACAAGGGAATGAAGGCCGTCGCAGACTGGATAAGGAGCAGCCGTCTGAAACTGAACTTTGTCAAGACGGAGGTCCTCATCCTCGGACCCACCCCCTCAGCCTGGGATGACTCCTGGTGACCGACCACGATGGGAACAGCACCAACACCCACCGACCATGCACGCAACCTAGGATTCATCCTCGACTCCTCCCTCTCCATGTCCAGGAAGGTCAAAGCCATATCCTCCTCCTGCTACAACACCCTCCTCATGCTCTGCAGGATCTTCAAGTGGATCCCGACCGAAACAAGAAGAACGGTAACACAGGCCCTCATTAGCAGCAGATTGGTCTACGGCAACGCACTCTACGCAGGAATCCCAGCCAAACAACTACGACGACTACAACGCATCCAAAACGCTTCCGCCCGACTGATCATCAACGCCCCCCGACGCAGCCACATCACCCCCCACCTGAGAAACCTATACTGGCTCCCCGTCGACAAGAGGATCACCTTCAAGCTCCTCATCCACGCACATAAAGCACTCCACAACGCCGGACCAGCCTACCCGAACAGCAGACTCAGCTTTCACACTCCCACCCGCCAGCTCCGCTCCGCCAGCCTCGCCCCGCATCCAACGTACGACATCCAGCGGCAGATCCTTCTCCTACCTCGCTGCCAAGACCTGGAACACCCTCCCTACCCACATATGGCATACCCAAGACCTACTCTCCTTCAGAAGACTCCTCAAAACCTGGCTCTTCAAACAGTAACCGCATTCCCTTTCCCCTCAGCGCCTTGAGACCCTCACGGGGAAGTAGCGCGCTTTACAAGTACTCTGATTGGTTGATTGATAAAATGTGGTCCCTAAGTCCACACATAGTCTAATACTCTGACCACTATCCTTGGTTGTGATTTGTGTGCCAACCAAGCAGAGCTCTGTATTTCTTGAATTACACCTTGGTTGACGAATTTTTCAATTTCCAATCTTAAAGGTTCTCTCATAAGTAAAGAAATAGAACGTGTTTTTTGAACTACTGGGAAAGCACCTTCTTTTAGAACAATTTTATGCATGTAAGTTTTTAACAATGCCAAATTTTCATTACATCTGGAAATTCTATAGTGAGATTGGTTCCGACTTCTGGGGGATCAATAAGTAAAACTAGGTCATGATTATTGGGGTCCAGGGTAATTCCTAATTCTTTCTGATGTTTCCACACCAGAAGACTTGATCCCTGCTTGGTTATATAAATCTTTCCCACTGTGTGTCTATTTGGAAATGAAATTCTCATTCTCACCATCTTTTCTAAGGGAATAGGTTCTCTATTGTACCCAGATGGACTTATATCAGCATTTTCCAACTTGATGTTATGCTTAGTAAACTTCTCGGTAAAATATTTACTTTTCCACCAGAGTAAAAGGGAACATGAGTCTGCATATACCTTGAATTTTTCCTCATCAAGACTAATCTCACATGTGGGATACTGTGTTTTTTCCTCCAAGTTTCCTTCCTCAATCTGAAAAATAAAATTATTTTCCTCTTCCTTCTCTCCCTCAGGGTTTTCAATCACATGTACTTTGGGACTATATAACAGCTTGTCACGATGGGGGGCTGCAGGCGATGCCTGTCCAATGCAGTGCAGAGGAGGTGAGGCCTGTCCAGAGCTGGGGGGTGCAGAATAGGTGAGGCCTGTCTAGTGGGGTGCAGAGGAGGTTAGGAATGTCCAAGGGGTGCAGAGGAGGTGAGACCTGTCCAGGGAGGTATAGAGAAGGGGAGGCCTGTCCAGCATGGTACAGAGGAGGTGCTGCCAGTGCAGTGGGTGCAGAGGAGGTGAGGACTGTCCAGGGACCTGCATTCTAGGTGAGGCCTGTGCAGGGGGTGCAGTAGAGGTGAGGCCTGTCCATTGGGTGCAGAGGAGGTGAGACTTTTCCTTTACTGGGTGGTGCAGACGATGTGGGGCCTGTCCAGAGGGGGTGCAGAGGATGTGAGGCCTGTATGAAGAGGGCGGGGTGTGCTAAAGAGGTGAGGCCTGGCCAGTGGGATGCAGAGACGAGGAGGCAATTTCCAGAGGGGGGGGGGGCAGAGTAGGTGAGATGTATCCACATGGGTGCAAAGGAGATGAGGCATGTCGGGCAAGGGGTTGGGAGGTGCAGCAAAGGTGATGCCTGTCCAAGGTGGTGCAGAGCAGGGAAGACCTGTCCAGGGGGTGCAGAGAAGGTGAGGCCTGTCCAGGGGTGCAGAGGAGGAGCAAGGCCTGTCCAGGGTGCAGAGGAGATGAGGCCTGTCCAGGGGTGCAGAGGAGGTGAGGCCTGTCCAGGGGTGCAGAGGAGGTGAGGCCTGTCCAGGAGTACAGAGGAGGTGAGGCCTGTCCAGGGGTGCAGAGGAGGTGAGGCCTGTCTAGGGGTGCAGAGGAGGCAACGCTTGTCCAAGGGTGCAGAGGAGGTGAGGCCTGTCCAGGGGTGCAGAGGAGGTGGGGCCTGTCCAGGGGTGCAGAGGAGGAGAGGCCTGTCCTGGGGTGCAGAGGAGGAGAGGCCTGTCCTGGGGTGCAGAGGAGGAGAGACCTGTCCAGGGGGCTCAGAGGAGGTGAGTGAGGGCTGTCCAGGGGTGCTGGTGAGATGAGGCCTGTCCAGGGGTGCAGAGGAGGAGAGGACTGTCCATGTGATGTGGAAGGGGTGAGGCCTGTTTGGAGGGCGGTACAGAGGAGGCGAGATCTGTCGGGGGGGGGGGATGCAGAGGAAGCAAGGCCTTTCCAGGGGGCTCAGAGGAGGTGAGTGAGGCCTGTCCAGGAGGGTGTAGAGGAGGTGAGGCCTGTCCTGTTCTTGGGTGGTTCAAAGAAGGTCGCGCCTCTTCAGGAGGGATGCAGTGGAGAGGAGGCCTGTTCGTCCAGGCGGGGTTGTCGAGAGCTGAGTTTAAGTTTGTTTATTGTTGCTCCATGAGATTTGTGTAATGAGTGTAAGTTGCTTGTAAACTGGCCAATTGAAGAGCCACGGAGTGAAGTGCCTCAAAATATTTTATTATATATACACAAGAGATTAATGCAGATTTACAGACAATATTGCAAAGGCAAAGACCGGGTAAAAGAGGGTGCATCTTTTAGTGTTGCATCCAGAGGTTAGTTCACATATCCAGCAAAATGTGAGGGGCTGCAGAATAACATTCTGCATGAGATTTTGTTTTACGCAAAGAACTGTAGTGACAATTGTGTTACTAAGTAGAAAAATATATCAAAGAAAAAATGAGCGCTCAGACAAAAATGTTCCAGAAGGGTGACAATATTGCAAAAGCAAAGACCGGGTAAAAGAGGGTGCATCTTTTAGGGTTGCATTCCGAGGTACTGCATATATCCAGCAAAATGTGAGAGCTGCAGACTAACATTCTGGATGAGATTTTGTTGTAACCAAAGTTCTGTAGTGACAATTTTATTACTAAGCAGAAGAAAATCAAAATAAAAATAATGATGGCTCAGACAACATTTTTCCAAACTGGTGACGAAATTGGTTCTCACGGATTGCATTCTCGTTTTGATTCTGGGTTTGTTTGAGGTGTGAATTTGGATATGCACGGTGTTGGTGTGCAGAGTAATGATGTTCAGTATGTGGAAGGAGGAAATGTTGTCCCTCTGGGGCCGGGCCAGACTGGGAACCCAAACCAGGCCTGACAATTTTGATGGCCCAGATCCCTACCTCTTTTGTTGCAGGGGGTGAAATAGCAGCACCACAGCAAAACCAGCCCCCAGTGACCAATATGTTTCCCAGAACTGAACAATCGTCCCCCACTCTTCCAGCCCCCCGGGTAAACCCTGAAGCCTGTTGCGGCCGGTCCGGCCCTGCTTATGGTATAGGTTTTACTGACAGTGGCAATTTAAATACCTCAAACACTAATGTGCAGAATGAGATGCTCCTTGCAATGTTTGCAGGAACCTGGGAAACTGGAACATGAATCAGATGGCACAGAATGGGATGTCACAGTGGGAAACATCCTTTACAACGCAACTTTTACCACGCAGTGCCTTTACATCGCAACTATTACAATGCATGTCATTACAATGCATTGCGCTGGGGGGCGCTCTAGGATAGGGATTCGATTTAATTTACTATCCAACAACTTCCCTACTATCCACGGGGACTGGAGTTGGAATAGTAAATTAAACTATTCACTATCCAGCACCCCTCAACGCTATGCGTTGTAACAGCATGCGTTGTAAAACCTGCGATATAAAGGCATGCGTGGTAAAAGCATGCGTTGTAATGTCATACATCCGTCACAGTCAATGGTTCCAGCCCAACTGGCCTCTGTGCCGAGCATGCAGAATCAAAGGCAGATATATTGGAACATGCCTTCAGTTCAGATGGTGCCACAGCCCAGTGCAGAATAGAACGCCAAGTTCTCAACAAATTTAAGACTTCAATAAAATCCTTTTTTGATTAATAATGATTTTCCACAACTTTCATACACACTAGGAGTTTCTACTGGAGTGAATCAGACACAATGACGGTGCCTGAGATGGGGGAAGGATTGCATGCTTGGGGCAGTCCTAGAGGTCACCCAGAGTGGCCCTTTTGTAGAAGAAGTAAATGGGAATCCAGCATCTCTTTTAATCAATAAATGTGCCTCCCGTTCCACAGTCAGACTGACGGGAGCGCCCAACCCACCCCTCTGGGGAAAGGAGTCCAAGTTGTAGGCATTTCTAATAAATAACTAATAGGCTGTCAGAAAATGTTCCCGTACAAATTGGGTCAATGATGAATGGCACAAACATAAACTGTGATTAAGAGCCAGTTATTATGTTAGGGAATAACCTTGTAAAATAACTTGTGGCTTTTAGGGGAAGAGTCACAATTCATTATTCATTTTGTAGGTGTGGTTTATTAAATTACATTTTGTTGTGCCATGTTTTCATGAATATTCATTGGTTGCTGTCATTTTTACCTCATCATGAACCATGTCAATAATGTGTTCTCTCTGTCTAAAAACTTATAAACTGTACTGTTTTGGGATATTTGCTGGAATTGTTTTATTTTACACTTTTCCTAAAGTCAGACTACATGTCAATCCTCTTACTGATTTTGTACTTAAGAACGTTTCCTTGATTTTTAACTAGGCCGTTTCTATGTCTGTTTGCTATTTGATATTATAGAAAAACGTTTTCTTATTTCTTAGCACACATTTGTTGTGGTGGTCTGTCAATTGACTTTACAGATAGTTATTTCTGATTCTGGCCCCTCCTTCTGAGACGCCAGTGACACTGCGAGCTACGGGAGGAGGAAGGGGGGAGGCTCTTGTGTGCCCTGCAGGCTCTATCTTCTGCCTTCTCCTGCCCAATCCATATATTTCGGAGAGGTCTAGTTCTTGGGTTGCCGTCCTATAGGGCTCACAAGACACTGACCCTCCGTATCACAACCTTTAAATAATTTATAAATTGAAAGCGCCAACACATTGATGCCGTGTTGCTTCCAATGCTCAGCATTTGAACTCTGCATCAGCTTGAGCTTGAATTGTAGTTGTTCAGAGAACATGGTTTGGAACAATCTAAGAGTCTCGTTGAATTATCTATGAACGGTGGACAGAATTTAATATGCCTTTTGTGAACCAGATTGTTTGATTTGCAAGTTTCATGGGATCTAAATGGAAAGATGGGGGTTATGAAGACGTGGACTGGGTTGTTGGGGTTTGTTCTCTGAGACTGTGGGTGTACTCTATATTCACAGAGACCTTTTCCAGCTGAGTATTGTGGTTGTTGAACCAAAAAAAGTATTTATTCATAACCAGAGTTGCTTGACAATGGCCTCCAGAGAACAAGAGATTCTTTTGTTTTGGAAGTTCAGGACGGTTATTTGGAAGACGGGATGAAGTATGATCGTCTGAAGCAAAACTATTTCTTTACTTCCTTTCAAGGTATTCTGGGATCACCAAGTAGTGCAGCGTGACTGCCACCCTTGGAGGAACAACATATAATATAACTTTCAGGTAAGGATTCCTATAACTGTAAGTTTCCTTTTCCCCTGTTTCTTCTTTCTCTATTCCCTTTGTTGAACTGTGTTTAAAAATGACCATCAAGACTCCATTCTGTGTTGCCATGCTCTCGGCAAACCTGATAAGGAATTGCTTTCTGTGACTCTGTTGAACCTAGCTTAACCCCCTGCTCCTTGTGGTTGAGCCTCCTGAAAAGCTGCTCGTGCACCTTGTCCTCCGGTTGCATCAGAGGTTCAGCCACTTCCTGTCAGCTGTTGGTAATTCAGCCTCTCATGACCAGCCACTGTGACTTGTGACCACCATCTGTGTCCTGAAAACAAAGGCTGTGTGTATTGCGCCAGCAGCAGCAGGCGCTCTGTGACTGCACCTTGTGACGGAAGACAGAGGCTGTGTGTGTTGTGTAAACAGAAACAGATGCTCTGTGACTACGCCATGTGAGCACGGAAGTCAGACCAACGCCACCTGAGGGACATGCTCCTTTACCACGAGTGCGCCACCCGAGGCTGATGAAACACGAGGCCTAACTAAAACTGGACAGGTGAGAAACTTGCATTGTGTAAGGGGGGTTGCCAGTACTATAAATATGTGTAAGCTGTGAAGGAAAACAGCAGTCTCCGTAGAATTGTCTTTGTACCATTCTGGGACCTCTGTCCTTAGCTCGAGCTAATAAATGACTTGCTTCCCTCCACGGCTGGTTGTCCTGGTCTCTTTTGGTAATGTATGATTGATGCAAGAAGGACCCGTAGATTCAAGGCGTTTCCCTGCGCCACTGGCTTTGACTTCCCTAGTGGGGGGGGGGTCTCCAAAAGCCAGTTCTACACCTTTCTTGATCTCTTTTTTGTTTTTGTCTCTTCAGCTTCAATATTTTACTCCCTCTGTGCACTATTCTTGTTGTTATCAAACTTCTGATAATCACCTGATGGAGCCACATTCCTCCTGGAACGTGTTGGGAGTGTAGTGCAGGTCCAGTTCCTTTTTAGGTCAGTTTTGACCCCCAGTTCCTTAACTATTGGCACATTTGTCTCCTCCTCTACAGCACGTGATACTATAATCCCTCTGTTTGTCTTTCAGCGTTGTTTCTCTTTGGATCTGACTTCCATCTCTTTACATCCTACCATCCTACCCTTTTCTGTCTTATCTACTACAAGCAAAAGACACAGTACATGTGTGTGGACACACATGCACACAGGGCTTGCTTTAGGGTGGTGTGGCCGGTGGAGCTGCACCTGGTGCTGACCTTGGGGGCACTGTGTTTAGATGTAACTTATGGTTTCCTGTGCTGGAACATGTGGTGAGAGTGGAAGATAGCCTTTTTCTCTTTCTTCTGTTTTGTGTTTTCCTTATCTAGACCCTTTTTCATTTCCTTTACTGTTGTGCTGTTTTTTTCTCTTTTTCAGGTGTTGCAGTGCCCTGGTCCTGTCGAAGGAGCATGATGAGCTCTGGGCCACCAAGTAAGTCCTTATCATCCGCACAATTTGAAAGGGTGAATTCCACTGAGCTAACTGGACACAGCGTCTGTCTATGGTGGCATTTAAAGCACTGAGTGCAACAAGGCCAATTCCTTTGTTCCTAGATCACTGGAAAAAGGAATAGATGAAGAGTCTAGGTGGGCAGGGTTAGTAAATAACATCTGATAATTCATTAAAAGTATTACAAATATCTCATTTGATGCCAGCCTTTGCCACAGAAATTGTAAATTGATAGTGTTGGCTGCTTCTGAGAATCGGTGTCACAATATATGTGCAACTTGAGTTTCTTTCTTAAATATTAATTACGTTTGCTCTCACATCCTTGAGTTCCGGTGATCCAAAGCTCCCGATCTACAGTGTTCCGAGCTGTTTCACCACTATCAGAAATGATACTAAACTGATTTCCTAGCTTGTTTTTGTCAATACATTCTTTGTGCAAAGTATAAGGTCACAAATATTTTTTCTTTGTGTTCATTTACAATCTCTGACTCCGTTTCTACAGGTGACTGAAGCATGAACAGAAAAAAGAAGGTTTAAATTTAGTGAAACATAACGAAAAGGATTATTTCAAGGAAAGTTAAAACATTCTCGCGCTCTAGAGAAGAAACACATTCTATGTGCCAGGAATGGTGAGGATGTTGGAGCTGAAGAAACTGGTTAATGTGAAAGTTGTCAAATCCCTAAAGGAAAATTACCATAAATGTTTACCAAGTGCCAGTAACTGAGATTGAGGAGAACATTGGCCACAACTGATCCCCACACAGTGCACTTGAGAAAACTCGGTGATGTAAATTCTGTTTGATGGTTTATGAGAAATGCTTTGGAGACGCAAACCCTCCCCAACAGATCAGTATCCGTAGACGTGATGTGAAAGAACCGTCAAGAAGACTAATATCCTCGGTTTACAAGCGCAAGCTTTTGTCTCTATCTCCTGTGATTCAGAGGAAAGAAAAGATTGTTTAAAAGAAAGTCATTGTAAATGCTCTTTCTCAGATGTTGATTCACCAAAGATGCTGGATTATCATTTCCAATATAGGAAGATTTTCCCCCACCAACTCTGTCTCTTGAGTTTGATCCGAGTGGTTTCAAAGGATCCTGTAACTCCAAAGTGGATCATGTACCGGTCTTAGCCACTGAGCAAAAAAGCATATACTGGCACTGAAAGTATAAAAGGGGCAAGTGTTACGCTATTGATAATTCTTAAACCACCCTGGCATGCCCTAATCATCTGTCATTACTTGTATGAACAAACATAGCTACCAGGCAAACACTAAAGCCTAAAGACCTTATCAGTACTTTTAAAACTCCTAAATCAAATGTGATAAAACAGAATCAATAAATGAGACTAATTAAACAAGAGAAAATTCACCCGGGCATAACTTGGAGAAAATGAATCCATGAGAGGCCTCTTAATCAATTCAAGGGGCTCCTCAGTGAAAGTTAATAGGACAAGTTAGATCAGTGCCTTTAAAGGTAGGAAAATGATCTCCAGGTAAAAACTATCATTAGTTAAATACATATGTTAAGAAGAGCATCTGAAATGTATTTTAGAAGTTAATGCTGAGTTGTAACTTAAACATGTACACAATCAGAAATCAGATTCAGTCTTAAAATGACGTGTATTCAGGAACAAACCCAACTTGGAGAAACAAACAACTCGAATAAGAGCAATAACTGTGAGAACAGCTTTAGTTATCAATCCCACCTCACTAAACATGAGAAAACTAGCTCTGGACGAAACCCCTATCAGTGTCCTGAATGCCAGAAAGGCTTCAGTCTCAAATCCAACCTTACTGTACATGAAAGAACTCACACTGGACAAAAACCTTATCAGTGCTCTGAATGCTCGAAAAGCTTCAGTCAGAAATCCAGACTTACGGTACATGAAAGAACCCACACTGGACACAAACCATATCAGTGCCCTGAATGCTGTAAAAGCTTCTGTAGCAAATTCAATTTCACTATACATGAAAGAACTCACACTGGACAAAAACCTTATCAGTGCTCTGAATGCTCGAAAAGCTTCAGTCAGAAATCCAGCCTTACTGTACATGAAAGAACCCACACTGGACAAAAACCATATCAGTGCTCCACGTGCCAAAAAAGCTTCCGTTTTCGGGGCAGTCTGATTCAACATCAGGTAACTCACACTGGACAAAAACCTTACCAGTGCTCTGAATGCTTGAAACGCTTCAGTCAGAAATACAACCTTACTGTACATGAAAAGACCCACACTGGGTATAAACCGTATCAGTGCTCTGAATGCTGTAAAAGCTTCAGTCAGAAATCCAGCCTTACTGTACATGAAAGAACCCACACTCGACAAAAACCATATCAGTGCTCTGAATGCTGCAAAAGCTTCAGTCAGAAATCCAGCCTTACTGCACATGAAAGAACCCACACTGGACAAAAACCATATCAGTGCTCCACGTGCCAAAAAAGCTTCAGTTTTATTGGCAGTCTGATTCAACATCAGGTAACTCACACTGGACAAAAACCTTACCAGTGCTCTGAATACTGGAAAAGCTTCAGTCAGAAATCCAGCCTTACTGTACATGAAAGGACCCACACTGGGCATAAACTGTATCAGTGTTCTGAATGCCAAAAAGGTTTCTATCAGAAATCCGGTTTAACTCTACATCAGAGAATACATACCCGGCTCAAACAGTATCAGTGCTCTGAATGCCAGAAAAGCTTCAGTAGTAAATCAGCTTTCTCTCACCACGAGAGAGCTCATACTGGACAAAAACCTTATCAGTGCTCTGAAAGCTGGAAAAGCTTCAGTCAGAAGGGCAACCTTACTAAACATGAAAGGACAAACACTGGGCATAAACTGTATCAGTGTTCTGAATGCCAAAAAGGTTTCTATCAGAAATCCGGTTTAACTCTACATCAGAGAATACATACCCGGCTCAAACAGTATCAGTGCTCTGAATGCCAGAAAAGCTTCAGTCGTAAAATAACTCTCACTCAACATGAGAGAACTCACACTGGGCAGAAACCGTATCAGTGCTCTGAATGCTGGAAAAGCTTCAGTCAAAGATTCAGCCTTACTCGGCATGAAAGAACCCACACTGGGTATAAACCGTATCAGTGTTCTGAATGCCAGAAAAGCTTCCAACTGAAAATGACTCTCACTAGACATGAAATAACTCACACTGGACAGAAACCTTATCAGTGCTCTGAATGCCAGAAAAGTTTCAGTCAGAAATCCAGTTTAACTCAACATGAGAGAATCCACACTGGGCTCAAACCGTATCAGTGCTCTGAATGCTGGAAAAGCTTCACTCGGAAATCTGACCTTACGGTACATGAAAGGACCCACACTGGGCTCAAACCGTATCAGTGCTCTGAGTGCCAAAACAACTTCAGGGATAGATCCGGTTTAATTGTTCATGAAAGAACCCACACTGGACATAAAACTTATCAGTGCCCTGAATGCCAGAAAAGTTTCAGTCGGAAATCCAGTTTAACTCATCATGAGAGAATCCACACTGGGCTCAAACCGTATCAGTGCTCTGAATGCTGGAAAAGCTTCAGTAAGAAAATAAATCTCTCTACACATGAGAGAACTCACACTGGACAAAAACCTTATCAGTGCTCTGAATGCCGGAAAAGCTTCAATCAGAAATCCAACCTTACTGTACATGAAA
Organism: Lissotriton vulgaris; assembly: GCF_964263255.1. Classification (NCBI taxonomy): domain Eukaryota; kingdom Metazoa; phylum Chordata; class Amphibia; order Caudata; family Salamandridae; genus Lissotriton; species Lissotriton vulgaris. The sequence goes on along the minus strand of NC_141685.1, from coordinate 65,944,385 downwards.
GGACCCACACTGGGCACAAACCGTATCAGTGCTCTGAGTGCCAAAACAACTTTAAGTATAGATCCAGTTTAATTGCTCATGAAAGAACCCACACTGGACAAAAACTCATCAGTGCCCTGAATGCCAGAAAAGTTTCTGTGACAAATCCAGTTTAACTCAACATGAGAGAATCCATACTGGGCTCAAACCGTATCAGTGCCCTGAATGCTGGAAAAGCTTCCAACTGAAAAAGACTCTCACTAGACATGAAAGAACTCACACTGGGGAAAGACCTTATTAGCTCTCTGAATGCTGGAAAAGTTTCAGTCGGAAATCTGGTCTCACTCAATTTGGGAGAACTTACCTGTAAAAAACCTTGTCATTGTTCTAAATGCCTGGGAAGCGTCTGCTGGAGATTCAATTTCAGTCAACAAGAGAGAAAGCACAACGAGAAAGGAAATTACCTGTGCTCTCAATGTGACAAAAACTTCAGTTGTAAATGTAACCTTTCTACATAAGAGACAATGTGGGAGAATAAAAGGTGCTCACTGTCAACCCTGAGGAGGAGCTTTCAGCATCGCAAAACATTTACATGAAGCAGCCACAAAGACTCCACTCCATTGATTGTCCAACAAACCGTCTACTGAGAAAAGCACACAGCGAGGGATGGAAATGCTTGAATTAACCTCATCCTTTTGTAACTATTCGTGGCCTCATTCCATTCAGCGTGTTTTGCTCCCTGAGTGTTTATAAGCCATGGCTCTGACCCACAAAGGCCATTGATCCTGAACTTTGAGGCCACGCTGCTAGATTCAGGAATGTTTGTAACCTCAAACTGTTTCCAGCCTTAATAAGCCTCACCAGGGGGCTGCAGCAGGAGTCCCTTTGTCGTAGGTCTAGATAAGGACCAACATCTGTTCTGTGCCACGTAGGGCTGATAATTGAGAAAAACTAAAGGTGATGGATGAACTGGTAGTTCATCTCGGCAACATCCCGTCACATCATTCTCTAGTCTTTGTGTAACTACAGACAAGGCCAGCCATATGCAAACCATTCTTGGCTCCACCCTAAATAATCCTAATGACTTCTGTTCCAATGGGACATGGCCTCGTATTACAAAGATATGCGAGACAGCAAGGACCCCCTGATACAGTTCAACTTCCTGGGTCAGGGCACTTGAAGAAAATGTGTTCCAATTTGGAGAACATATGTACCAACAAACAAAAGGCGTAAGCATGGGGGCAGCAATGGCCCCATCGATAACCAATATTTATATGGCTAGGTTTGAATTTCATCACATACACAACGAGATGGCACCATTCTATGAGTCTGTTTCCCATTGGTACCGGTTTATTGACGATATATTTTTTATATGGACCAATGGGGAACAGACTCTACAAGAATTTCTAGAATGGATTAATTTAGCAGATAGTAATCTCCGTTTCACTGCACAAGTTGATGCTACAAAAGTGGAATTCCTTGACATATATATCAAAAATGAATCCAAGAATCTGACGGTTGACTTATATACTAAGTCAACAGCAAGGAACACGCTACTCCATTTTAGTAGCTACCATCCGAGAAATCAGAAGGATGGGATACCATTTTCGCAGTTTTTGAGAGTGCGGCGAAACTGCACAAACATTAAAGATTATGATATTCAGGCTGTAAAAATGAAAGAGAAATTTCTTGCTCGCGGATATCCGAATCGTTTAATACGTGAGGCATATAAGCGAGCAAGATACTTTGATCGCGATGCTCTTCTGAATTCAAATAAACAACAGAAAGAACAAAAGTTGGTCTGCATAACAAAGCACTCTCCTCTAAATGCCACAGTCAGACAGATCATCAACTCAAACTGGCATCTATTAAATATAGAACCGACACAACCAAAACTACCAAAACCCATGTTTGCGCATCGAAGCAACAAAAATCTGAAAGATCTAGTGGTTAGATCACGTTTCAGTGGAACTACCAATATTGTCCCTTTTGTACAGAAATCACTAAATGGAGAAAATGCCATTAAGGGCACCTCCAGATGTGGCACATGCCAATCTTGCGATGGCATAATATCAGGTAAGACATTCACATTCAACAAAGTACAAATACAGGCTAAGGAACTATGGACATGCAATACAACCAATATTGTTTATTTGATATTGTGTCCATGTAATTTAGGTTACGTTGGAGAAACCGCAAGAACTATGAAACTCCGCGTAACGGAGCATAGATCTGCGATTAAAACAAAAAAATTGACAGCACCACTGGCATCCCATTTTTCTGAGTTCCATCATTCTCCGTCTCAGATCCGTTGGTGCATCCTAGAAAAGATTCATATAGCCAACAACAACGGCGGAGATAAAATTAGGAAAAAAAGAGAGCTTTATTGGATCTTTACTCTTAATACATTTACCCATGGCTTAAATAATGACCTACCGTGGATAAATGCTATCTTATAACAAGAAAGATTGATGCCTCTGTCTTTATATCTCTTTAATTTGGGCAAATGATAGGATTAGTCAAATAATATATAGTCCCCCGTATAATAAGACCTTTCCATATATGACACCAGCAGTAGGCATACCCATCTTATTTACGGTACTCACTTATTCATTTTTCATTTTTTCTTTGATAAATAAACAGTAAACAAATCAAAAATAAACATTAGAAAAGCTAAATACTCATGACTGGTCAATACTGGGCATCTAGCGATATGAAGTCTTGTCGCTTTAAGATGCACGAGAAAACCAGGTGAACCAATTAGCTGCCTTGATAAATAGACCAATAAGAAAGCGCCAAACAAATCCTTTGCCCGAATATCGGAACCGCCGGGACACCGCTCAAGCCGGTCCGTCTCATATAACAGGAACACAGGTAAAACTTTTGCAGCCTTGCACCAAACGCGTAAAGCTTTCCTTAGTTTAAACAGGCTGGCCACGATATAACGTTAGCTACGTTCGTTTTTATCGTTTCAGCTGCCTTGATATTAGACCAATAAGAAAGGGCTAAACAAACTCTTTGCCCGAACATCAGATACCACCAGGACGCCGCCTTAGCCGGTCTGTTTCAGATAATACAAACACAGGTAAAACTTCTGCAGCTCTGCACCAAACGCGTTAAGCTTTTCTTAGTTGTAAATATGCTGGCCATGATATAACGTTTGCTGCATTCGCTTTGCCATTTCAGACCACATATGCCGTATAAATGCTGGGATTAACCATTGGCATTTATCGCAGCAGGTCGTCCACCCCGAGAGACGATTTAGGTAAACAATAGAGTCACCTTTGAATAGTAAAACCGTAACATACCTCAAAGATTTAATATGACCGGTGAACAAAATCTTTTTTCTTTATAGATGTATGACCACATGTATTTTTAATTCGTATCGGATACATACAGAGTATGGCACCTAAAAACAGCGAAAACTAAGGATTTTCTGGTAAACGCGGTAAGGAAAGGATGTGGTTTGATTAAGGACATGTATATGCAAACAGTAAACAAGTAATCAATGTGCTTTATTATAACTTATGCTTCAGATAAATAAAACGCATGCAGTATAAAACCAAACTTTACCTACTGCAATACTACCAGCGGCTCTATAGACTAAAACTGTAATATAAAAGCTAAAACAGTGGTATTTTTACAGAGCATGTACTGTATTAAATAGAGTTTTCAGATCAGTTACTTTTGTAGTGGCAGGTATTCGTTTCTGTGCCTCTAGTAATGATAGGAAATGTAAAACCAACCATATATGAGTGGACAAATATGAATAGGGTAATCAGAGGTAGTAAGTCAAAGTTTATGTTAGAAATTATAAATAAGTAATACCTGCCTTAATAAAATAAACTTATAAAAATACTGCCTGTTGAATAATGAGGTTCACCTGATTCACTTACAGTGATCTTAATATTTTGGCCTGACTATAACAATCCCGTGCCGCGAATGAAGTAGCCTACTGGATGTTTAGCGAGTCTAGGTGACCACTATATCTACATACAGAGTTTGAAATCCAAGTCAATCTGAGCTTCCTTAAAAGTCGGGTAAGCATATTCAATTAATTTGACAAATGATTACTACTATTTAGTCTCAGCATATAATCAGTGAATAATGTTCTCACATTGCAGATTTGGCCTTCATCGATACTCATATTAATCTCCACGGTATCTTGGCATTTATTCTGTCCTGACCCTTGATATCTATCCTGTTCTGTCCTTAAAATAGGTAAGCTTATCTGATGCCTTTAGACATGAATGATTAGTATAAAAGGTCCATACTAAAATCTTAATAAATGTGAAAGAGACTCTTTACACCCTGACAGTATGCTAAAAATGAACTTAGGTACAACAATTTATATTGCATGTAGTGCAACTGATATTAGGCTAATATCTTAACATAGTAATCAAGGAAAGCAATAATAGCTAATGATTTCTAGTGAACAGCCATTTTGCGAGCCAAATACCCAACCTTACTACACTTATATCTTTTTCTGTTGTCTTTCTTATTAACCTGGCTGTTTACCCTGGTTATGTAATTCTTTTTTCCCCTTTATCCTCTGTTTTATTCTGTCAGAGTTAGGTTGTCTATATATATATCACAACCAGTAAATGAGATGAACAGTATGCTATTATCCAAATGAAATAAGTTGCAACTGAAGAACTGTTGTCTATGTGTAAAAGAAAGATATGGTTACATTTCGTGAATTGTGTAGTCCATGGCAACTATGTATAGGATAGACACTATTATGTTTGGAAGCGGTATTATCAAATCGTGTTGATAACCAGTATCTAGCACATGTTATAAAAGCCAGAACACTAGCTGTTTTGTACACAGAAATATAATATTGTAAAAATATATTTTTTATAAATATCTTTTACAGCACGATGGTACAGTCCTGAGGAAGGCACTTAAATAGTGTTGAAACGCGTAGACAGGAGACAGGAAACCATCCAACAGTTTTTATATTTATGAATTATTTGAATGATTGAAGTTTTGCATATGATGTAATGCTACAAAAAACTTTTTTATCTTTTGTGTACAATTATGTATCAATTTTATCAAATATCATGTTAGTGTAATAAGTATTACATTTGTATCCTAATGTGTACAAACAGTAGTGGAATATCATTTCTCTACGTGGTCTAAGCCACCTTTTATGTGTTAGCTGGTTCCAAAAATTTGCCTGGGTATTTTACTCACACATACTCGTATTACAAAGATCCACACGAGTGGCCTCTTTCAATCTTCTTTTTGTTTCAAATAGAACCTGCTATCCCTTTAACCATGCCTCAGGCCTGCCAGGTTCCATGCTTTGGCTCCTATCATCAACCTTGAACCATCTCCATAACTTGGAAGCTCCGAAGACTTCACAGCTTGAAGTTTCCCACATTTTGATGGCCGTGGATTCAGGTTCAACTTGATAACCCAACTCTACTCAGTGGGAATTTTGCACTTCAAGCCACTTCTGTGCAGCTCGTCACCTTCTGATACTGATTCAGCCAAAAACCTTGCATCAAATTCCAGTGTTAATCATCACCAGAGACTAAACTTACCTTTGTCCCCTCGAGCATAGCTACCAAAGTCAGCTACAATTTTGTAGGTGACTTCCTGATTGATTCAGTGGATCTGCTCTTTTTTTTAATTCATTTTCCTTTTTGTTTGGTTTTGACTTCCACTGTTTTGCTTTACCTTCGAGCGTGCCTTAGGCCATACTGCTCAAGCCACGGTACCAAAAGCGAGCTAAGAACACTTTAGGAGAAGAGACATTTACCTTTGCTGACCAAAGTTTGGGAAAAGCAAAGCAGGCTGACTCCAGAAAGCACACTAAGGTTACTTTGTTAGGTGGCATCTGCACCACCTGTCGATGCAAAAAGCAAAGATTATGAGGGAAGCTGTTGGTATCTGTGCCCCCAGAATTTGAGACTGCCGCCCTCTCTCAAACAGTTGAAAGAGCTAATAATGCACCCGCCAGAGATTCATGTCTCAGCAACTAAGACTGCTTGCTCCTGCCATACAACACACCCACTGTTACCTGAATCCCTTTACCTGCTACATAAACAAGTTGTGCTGTGCGTTGTGAACAGGCTTTCACCCCCTTTGTATGTAAATGAGTTTCTGTGATCAGACACCCCAGGCTCCCATTTCTTCTAGTGCTGTGATAATGTGAGAACGGTAACGAGATCACAAACAAGGGCTGTATTGTGAAATAATCATCTTCCAAGTCACACAGTAGTTTGTAGTTCTTTACTAGTCTTTTAAATGTACATCCCCCTATCCCGTTCCAAGGTAGAGTATAGTTTGCGAAGTGCGACTCTCTTGTGGCCCGCTCCCCAGATTAAGTCCATAAGAACAGAAACTGAGTCCAATTTCCTGAAGAAGTGCTGAGGCAGGTAAACTAGAGGGGTCGAGAGGCAGTATAAATGTATTAACAGCATTTTTGCAACTGCCACTCTACCCATGGGTTGATAGTGGCAGGGAGCCCCAAAACTACAGGGATCTGCTAACATTGGACATCACCTAAGTTGCCCTGTATAAGTTGTTGTTCGGTGTAGTAAGTTCACCCCTAAATACCTCAAGATGTCAGGGTGCCACCCCAGTGCTAATTGGGGCAGCACTTCCTGTTCTAAGTTGTGAGTTGGCGCATGGGATATAAGCTGGATTTGGTCCAATTTAGCCTTAGTCTAGGAGCTCTACCAAAATAGTCTAGAACCTCCATCACCTGCGGTAGATACGAATGCACGTTCCTGAGGCACACAAATTTATCATCAGCATACAGTGAAATGACCTCCCAATTTGGCCCACTCTGTATACAGATTGCTGAGTCCTGCGAACGAAACAGGCCAGTGAACAGGTCCATGACTACAAGGACGCCAAAAATTTTATGTTGAATAATATTGAAACCTGTACTTGTGGGTTGGGTACCCACTGCGATATTGTACACATTTTATTAGATTGTATGATGTTTTTAGATTTACGAAAAGAAATTTTATGCCCGATTTTTAAAAAATACAGGATCAGAAATAGGATGCAAGCTGCTAGCTTTATAGCTGAAATGAGGTATCTAGATATTGCTTGTGCTATGGGGAAATTTTTGTGTAAAGTCAAGTTGTTTCTAAAGTGTTCAGAGTAAATATCTTAGGCGGCGCTCATGGGGGGAGGATGAGCCTGTACATGTAAAGGTTAACGTTATGATTTGGAACCTTTGGAATTGATTTGATGCTGATGGAAATTACCTGACTTAATTACCCCTATGGGTATTTTTGTATTTAGTACGAAGGAATGTACTATTTTATGGGAAGTACAAATGCCATGTTTTTAATAGGATCTTGTTCAAGTTTTAACAGTAATTTTATGTATAGGGTATACTTTTAAGGTTGTAATTAACCAAAGCGAACCCCAGCCAGGCCGCCGACAACCTCACGAAGTGGATCAGCAACTGCGCGGACGAACTCGCCCCACTGAGGACCCCGCCCAGCAGACCCGGCAGCAAGAAAGCCCCATGGTTCACCGACGAACTCAAGAGCTCCAAGAAGAACTGCCGAGCCCTCGAGAAAGTCTGGAGAAGGGAACCGACACCGGACAACAGGACCTCCTTCAAACTTGCCACCCGGAAACACCACCAGCTGATCCGCGCCGCCAAGAAAACAGCATTCAAGGACCGGTTGGACAACAACGCACACAACTGCAAGGAACTCTTCAACATCGTGAAAGAGCTTTCCAACCCCAGCGCAGGAAACAACGACATCACCCCATCGCAAGACCTCTGCAACTCCCTCGCTTCATACTTCCACAACAAGATCGCGGACATACACAACAGCTTCAACAACCAACCAACGCACACCATGACCGAACAACCACCCCCCACCACCACCCTCCACTCCTGTACCCCGATCAGCACCGAAGACACCATCCGCACGATGAACTCCATCCACTCCGGATCACCGACCGACCCCTGCCCTCACCACGTCTTCAACAAGGCCGACGCTGTCATCGCACCCCACCTGCGAGACATCATCAACACATCCTTCGACACCACCATCTTCCCTGAGAGCTGGAAACACGCCGAACTCAGCGCTCTACTCAAGAAACCAACAGCGGACCCCACCGACCTCAAGAATTACCGCCCCATCTCGCTCCTCCCGTTTCCAGCCAAAGTCATCGAGAAGACCGTCAACAAGCAGATGGCCGCTTTCCTCGAGACGAACGGATCCCTCGACCCCTCACAGTCCGGCTTCCGAGCCAACCACAGCACCGAGACCGCCCTCATCGCCGCCACCGATGACATCCGAGCCCTGATGGACAACGGAGAAACAGCGGCCCTCATCCTCCTAGACCTCTCCGCGGCATTCGACACGGTCTGCCACCGCACCCTAATACGGCGCCTCAGCAACGTCGGAATCCAGGACAAGGCGCTGGAATGGATCATCTCCTTCCTCGACGGAAGAACACAGAGAGTCCGCCTACCACCGTACAAGTCAGAGGCCACCGAAGTCATCTGCGGCGTCCCCCAAGGATCATCTCTGAGCCCCACCCTCTTCAACGTCTACATGAGCCCCCTCGCGGCCATCGTACGCAAACACAACCTCAGCATAATCTCCTACGCCGACGACACCCAGCTGATCCTCTCCCTGACCAACGACCCCGCCGCCGCCAGAGCCAACCTGCACGAAGGGATGAAAGAGGTAGCCGAGTGGATGACGACCAGCCGCCTGAAACTGAACTCGGACAAGACGGAGGTCCTCATCCTGGGCTCCTCTCCCTCCGCCTGGGACGACTCCTGGTGGCCTCCTGCCCTGGGCACCGCACCCAAACCGACAGACCATGCACGCAACCTGGGCTTCATCCTGGACTCCTCCCTCTCCATGACCAGGCAAGTCAACAACGTCTCCTCGGCATGCTTCAACATCCTACGCATGCTACGGAAGATCTTCTGGTGGATCCCCACCGAGACCAGGAAGACCGTCACCCAGGCCCTCGTCACCAGCCGACTGGACTACGGCAACGCCCTCTACGCCGGTACCACCGCCAAGCTCCAGAAGAGACTCCAGCGGATCCAGAACGCCTCAGCCAGACTCATCCTCGACATCCCACGAACCAGCCACATCTCCGGACATCTGAGAGACCTTCACTGGCTCCCCGTCAACAAAAGAATCACCTTCCGCCTCCTCACCCACGCACACAAAGCCCTACACGACCAAGGCCCGAGCTACCTCAACAGCCGAGTCAACTTCTACGCTCCCAAACGCCACCTCCGATCAGCCAACCACGCCCTCGCCGCCGTCCCCCGCATCCGAAGAGCGACTACAGGAGGAAGGTCCTTCTCCTACCTGGCCGCCAAGACCTGGAACTCCCTCCCAACGACCTGCGCCTGACCCAAGACCACCTCTCCTTCAGGAAGAAGCTGAAGACCTGGCTGTTCGAGCAGTAGCGGCTCCCCCCCCCCCCCCCCCCCCCCCACCCAGCGGCTTGAGACCCTACGGGTATGTAGCGCGCTTTATAAGTGTCACTGATTGATAAAGTTTTCTTACAGACAAAGGTCCATGACTAGGGCGAAAGTAATTGGCAGCGGGCATCTTTGCCACATCCTTCAAAAGAAACTGAGATCTCTGCCTGTCCGGATGTGGGCCAGTGGGTTGGTGTAGAGGAGATTTATTCAGTGCAGTATTTCTGCACCTAGTATCATGCACATCAGCACTTTCGTTAAGTAAAACTACCTCAGGGTGTTGAAGGCCTTCTTTATATCTAGTGCGAGTGCTGTTTATGGAGACAAATTCATGAAGATTCTTTCCCATCATCCGGAGAGGCGCCATAGGTTTAGACACGTTGTTCTCCCAGGTACGAAACCATTCTGGCATTGGAGCCAATGTAGAGAGACAGGGGAGCAACCTGTTTGCAAGGACCTTCCTGCGAATTTTGTGGTCGGTGTACAGTGGCCAGTAGGAGCGTAGCTCCAGGGGGTCCCTGTTGGGCTTAGGCAGGACCAATATCATAGCCTCCCATAGGGATCCCAGCAGTGTGCCCTCCTGCTGGGCTGGTTGGTACATTTGAAGTAGTTTTAGAGCGAGAGTTGCTCTGTAGGTGAAGTAAAAGTCCAACGGGAACCTGTCCATCCCAGGAGTTTTGTTGCATGTGATCTAGTCAATAATTAAGCCAATTTCCTCAGTGGTCAGAGTTTCAACTGGTGTATGTCCCTGAAGGGGGTTAAGTCTGGGGATCGTCAGTCTATTCAAATACTCATCTAATTGAGATTGCACTCCCAACACAGCCTGGTATACAGACGTCTGGTACTACAGGAAAGCCTGGTTTATATCTGTTTGTACATTCAATATCTCTCCCACCGGGGATCTACTGGCTATTCTGGAGGTCTTTGGGGTCAACAAGCTTAGAAGCCATGCTAGTGTTTGATAGTGTAGTGTTCCTAGTCTGACCACCGCCTCACTTTACTCCTTTTGGAGAGGGTTGATTCTGGTCTAGTTTCATGCAGCTACCCCAGATATATTTCCGTTATTCATATTGTTTGTTCAAAGGAGAGGGTCTGTCTCGCAAGGTATGTTTTACACCGTGCTACATCTTGATGCACAGGCCTTATGTGAGACCCTTAAAGGTATCCCACTCTATCACTGTCATAGAGGCAGTCCCTTCATTCTCCTGAAAGATGGCGATATGTGTACCTTCAGTATCACAGAAGACTCTGTCCTGTAGGGCCGGGGCATACAGCCTCCTAGTAGGTACTGGTGCATGTCATCTGCCCCACTGAATCATCATTTTGAGGTGGTTGTGGTCCAAAAATGTGTGGCCTAGACATTCAGGTCACAAGACCAAGGAAGCCACAGAGGGATTACAAGGAGCAAGCCGATTCTGGTGGGCAGTTAGTGTACTGATGAGAACAATTAGTATTCTTGTGTACAAGGATTCATCTGTCACCAGATGTTGCACATCTGAGTAAGCATAAGCCCGTCCACAATACATGGGTCATTCTGATTGCATTCCCGGTTTGTGGTGGGTGGAAGGATCTCTCTAGGGAGGTGTCATGGGCAGAATTAAAGTTCCCACCCCATATACTCAGCGTTGCCAGGGCTTGTATCAAGGGCTTGGATGAAGTACACCTGTCTCAAACTCAACACAGACAAGATGGAAGTCCTCACTTTTGGGAACAACACCTCACCATGGAATGACCCATGGTGCCCATGGATCTCGGCACCCATCCCCCGTATCAACATACCATGCCCACAACCTCTGCATTATTCTGGATAGCAAGCTATCCATGAAGAAACAAGTCCATGCAGTCTCATCCACCTGCTGCCACACCCTTCGCATGCTCCACAAGAGCTTCAGGTGGCTCCCGGCAAATACCAGAAGGACCATCATGCAAGCCCTCATCACTAGCAGACTGAACACTGGAAACCCATTCTGCGTAAGAATCACTGCATGCCTCCAGATGATTCTCCAGACAATACAGAACTCAGTGGTAAGACTCATACTCAACCTCCCAGAATGACACACGTCACATCTCAAGAAACTACACTGGCTCCCAATTCAGAAGAGATGCCAGTGGAAGATGCTGACTCATGCCTCAAGACCTTGCGCAACGAAGGACCAGCATACCTCAACAAACGCCTGACCTTCCACCAACCGACCAGACAGCTTTGATCAGCTTCCCTCTCCCTCGCAGACACCCCACAGATCTGCTGAGCCAACAGCAGAGGACGCCATTGGAATCGCTGCAGCTCAACAGTTTCCCAACACAAGCTTCACTCATCTCCTGTGGACGGCAGCCTTGACACCAACACCGACACTGGCAGTGTAGGGCGTTAGTTCTATTGAAGTTCAAGCCAACTCTGGGTCCTAGTGGTGTTTCTGGGGTCAGATCACCTTGTCCTCTGTCATCAGGGCAAGAGCAGGGTCCAATCACAGTTCTACTGGAATTTTCTTCAAGGCGAGGGCCAACTCTCCGTGCAGCAAGGCTCCCCCGAAGGGTGGGTGATGGGGTGGGGCTGCTGCAAGATTCCAGTTCCACTATGACCCTGGCTTGTTTTGTATGCTGCTTGCCCATTTGTAGGCTTGCAGTAGGAAGACCTACGCAGCCCTCTCTTCAAACAGGGATTTTGCCACTCTTGTCATGGGAGGGTACAGCTTGGGTCCTGGGATAGGGTCATCACTCAGCTGGTGATGACCCTATCCAACTCCCGGAAGAGGCGGCGCCTGTCTAGGGGAATTAGCAGGCTGGATGAATAACAACTACCTCCGCCTCAATGGGAGCAAAACCGAGCTTCTAGTGATGGGGAAACACCGTCAATCTGGTCTTCAGCATGGTGGCCACCCGAATTAGGGCCCACTCGCAACCCCTCTGAGCAGGTGAAAAACCTTGGTGTACGACTGGACGCCAATCTTTCCTTTGAACATCATATCAGAGGGGTTGCAGGCAAGTGCTATAGCATTCTAAAAAGACTTCGTAAAACCTTGGACCTACTCCCCGTCACTGGTAGGAACACGCTAATACATGATTTGGGTGTCTGATATTTCCACTCAATTGAGTTCAGTGACTCTCCCAGGACTTTGATTGTGTCGTCCTGGGGGATGCTCGTGTAGAGACTTTCAACATCCAGCGTCACCACTGGTGCAGTCCACCCCGACTTATCTAAGAGATACTAAGCCTATTACGGCTCCTCTCAGACATCACCTTCGCGGAAAACTCAGTCACTTTGGTGACGCTGGATGTTGAAAGTCTCTACACGAGCATCCCCCAGGACGACACAATCAAAGTCCTGGGAGAGTCACTGAACTCAATTGAGTGGAAATATCAGACACCCAAATCATTCATCATCAAGTGTGCTACTATAGCACTCAAAGAGAATTATTTCTCCTTCAAGAACAAGTTGTTCTCCAATGCTCAGGTACATCTATGGGCAGCACTTTTGCCCCTAGTGTGGCTGGACTCTATGTGGCTGATTTTGAAGCAAAATACATCTTGCCGCCATCCGCAGAATTCTCGCCTTCCATGCTTTTATGGAAGCGCTACATTGACGATATTTTGCTTCTATGGACAGGCAGTGACAGTGACCTTGAGTCATTCCTGGTATGGATCAACACCCTTGACCACAACCTTAGGTTCACTCACACCACCAGCAAAACTGACATTGTCTTTCTCGATGTAGTAATCTCAGTCTCTGGCACAGGTCTAACCACAAAAACTCATCACAAACCAACAGCCAAGAATAATCTACTAGAGTTCAGTAGTTTCCATCCCCGCCCTCTGAAGGAGAATCTTCCATATGGTCAATATTTAAGACTGAGAAGGAATTGCAGTACTCTGGCGGATTTCAAAGAACAGTCCTCTGGGCTAACTGAGAAACTGAAAGATAGGGGTTACCCAACATCAACCTTAAACCAGGGTTTCAAGAGAGCACGAAACCAGCCGAGAGAGGCCTTGTTGGAAGAGAAAACCAGTAACCAAGAAACAATACCACTCACTTGTGTAACTACCTTCAATAGCCTGTCTAACCTCATGAAAAAGACAATAAACAAGCATTGGAGTATCATAAAATCCTCAAAAGAGGATTGGGAAAAGCCTTTCTTTTCTTTCAAGAAGGGTCGAAGTCTGAAGGATGCCTTAGTTCACACCCGCCCAAAAGAAAAGACACCCCCTAAAATCCCTACAGTCACGGCGGCATGGGGTTTACCTCAAATCACAGGGCACTACCCCTGCTCGGATTGCAGCGTGTGCCACCTAACGGAGGCATCAAAAACACTCTCGTTGGAGCAAGGAAAAATCTGGACCCAGGTAGCACATACGAACTGCAACTCAACCAATGTGGTGTATCTAATCACGTGTCCCTGTGCCTTACGCTATGTTGGCATGACCACACGCAAAGTGAAACAGCATATCTGAGCACCGAAGTAATATCAGGTGCAAAAAAGCAACGACGAAGCTGAGTCGTTACTTTCTGTATTGCAATCACACCACCAATGACATGAAATGGACAATTATAGAAGCAATCACTGGTACCACTAACATTACGAGCAGGCTGTTTGAAAAAGAACAGCGCTGGGTTTATCGTTTGGGTACCAATACTGTTGGGTTGAATGATGACATCCCGTGGAATACAGTCCTGGGGTAACAAGGTGGTCCATGACACATGTTACAGCAGCTGTCACCATTATTTACCCTGTAGTCTTTGTTGGGCTCGTGTACAACAGTTTTTGCATACCAAATGCAGTGGTTTTCTCCACCACCATTTTTTCACTTAAGAGGTTTCTCCTCCCTTGATACTACCTATCTTTTACTCTCAATTCAGTGACACCCCCACCCCTGTGTAGCTTTGATGTCACACTGATTGCATACTTATGCCCCGTGCCTTAGCTTATGTACTTGGATGACTTGGCAACTCTTACTATCCTTTTACACTCTGGGCAGTCTGCCCCGCAATTGACTTATGGCTTATTTCATCATTGCATCGCTGCTTGCGGTGTAAGTTGGGCGGCTTATGGATCGCTTACAGTTTTCATTCCGAACATTGAAACCGCCGGGCTGCCGTGGAAACATGCCCGCTCCCATTGGCCACTGAATCCAAGCCTCCCTTTGAGACGTTCCACGCCCATCTAACCCGGGCCGGCGCGTTGCAAGCCTCGCTCTGATGCGGGACACGCCCACCCGGAAGAGCGAGAAACAACGAGGAAACACTTTTAAACTCAGAAACCGGCCCGCTCCCCATCGTCTGGGTCCGGTCCTGAGGTTATGCTAGGTGCAAAAACGGGTTGCGAGCGTTGAGGGCGTGAGTTGCTGAACCACCACGATTTGACTTCATCGACGCGATCGAGCTAAGTAAAACCCGATCCAATGTATTTCAAGCCTTTGCGTTCTACTTACAGGATGTGCCAGGTACGCTCCTACCCCCCTCCCGAGACCCAAGGTGCAGTTAGCGCTATAATCTAAAGTGAGATATCTATTTGAATTTATGAACTATTCGGTGGGGTCACAGACCTTTGGTCCATTAATCCCTCCTATGGAGTGCTTTTTATTGTGTTTTTAACCCCTTCTAGCTACTTTGCGTGTTTTAAGCACTTATTTCCACTTCACTTCCTAGAGTTAGTGGTATCATCCCTATAGGGCTGTTCGGATGGTGTTAACTTTAGTGTTTATTTGGGAACACTACCTTTGCCACAACTATGGAGCACCCTGGACAAACGCAATGACCTATACATGCAACTAATTGTGTGTATTTCTTCTTTGTTTGTCTGTGTTATTTGTTTTACAGGTGCAGAAACACTCCTAAATTAGGAGTATTTTTGGAATGAGCGACCTGCTCTTCCCCCCTTTTTTATGCACTTTATCACATTTTTGATTTTTTCACTTTCACGCCCCCAGGGCAGGGTGGACGATTAGAGAGTCCATACCGCCGGGGTATACACTAGTCCTGATGAATGCCTAGGTAAATTTAAACCACTGTAAAGGCTGAAACATGTTGACTGACTAACTAAAATTCTGAATTAACCAATCCATTACATTTGGCAGCAAATTCAGACACATAACCCTTTTAATCGTGTCCTAGGGATCAACCATTAAAATAATATTTGCAGCTACCCTTTAGGCACTTTTACTTTTATACCTCACTGCACGCCCTTTTCACACCACCAGCTCCGCAGTCTTCTGGCGTCGTAGCACACCAAAGAGGCATTCGGCCTCTTTGGTGGGGCCCTATGATGAAGCATGACACTGACTAGGTCGGTGTGTGAGGGCTTTCTTATCCACTCAAAGTGGGTGTGTGATTCCCCTGTTGCATCGCTCCGTCTCTGTGGCTTTTTGAGACCTATTTAACCTCTCTTCTTTTGTTTATACGTCTTTCCTAAATTACCCCTCAAGTGACCTGCTGAAGATTCGCAGCACTGCTGGACCCCTCAGCCCCCCCCCACTACTAATCACCTTAGGCGACTTGGCATTTACCAACCATCTCTCTATTACGTCTCATAGACCTCCCTCACCTAGCCAAATCACTATGGACACTCAACAATTACAAATCCTCTATCTCAATACGAGATCGTTAATAAAACACCAATTGGATATCTTCCTTCTATTAACGGATCATAAGCCTGATATCCTTCTGCTCATGGAAACATGGCTCAATGCAGACTTCACCAGATGTCCTCGCGGCGCTCCCTGAGAACTACTATATTTTACAGGTAGACCGTGCCCCAGGCAAAATAGGTAGTGGGGTTGCTGCCATTATTAACAAACAATTAGCATTCACTAAACTGACGTCACTCGACCTCTCAGCAGCCGAAAACATGGTAATTAGGTTTGACTCCGGTCCAGGTACATTTATTTGTGTTCTGATGTACAGACCCCCCCAGACCATAACTTCTTTCCCATTCTCCTTATGCGACCAGTTAGCCACGCTGGTCACCGATTAAACTAGGATCTTGCTGATCGGTGACTTCAACTACTGGCTGGACAACAGGACCAGAGACCCGTCAGCAAGCGAACTTGGGGACCTTCTCACAGGGCTTAACTTTAATCACCATATTGACTCAGCCACCCATATTAAAGGGCACACGTTGGACCAGATTTGGAGCTCCAACCTTAGCGTCTCCGTGCCCATGATCTCGCCGTGCATATGGTCCGATCATTTTCTGGTTCAATTCTATATTTCCATCTCCAAGCCTATCAGGACTACTGATACTAGGAAAGGCATGATTAGGAAGTGGGGATCCCTGGACACCCCAGCCTTCCTTAACAGCTTGCAGAATTCTATCCCCGTCTTTAATGACGATCTTGATCAATCTGCAGCGGATATTTCCGAATGGCTTGTAAAAGCTAGCAATATACATGCCCCTTTGAAAACATCAAAAACACTGCGCCAATCTGACGCTCATAAATGGGTTTCTTCGGACCTCCGGGCCAAGAAACTTGCAGTTAGCCAGAAGGAACGTGAGTGGAGAAGGAACTACGATCCCATCGGAAAGACCCAATATCGGACTGCTCGTTCTGCCTACATGAAGGCTATTCTTTTGGCCAAAGCAGTTTTTCTCCAACACCATTGAAAACTCTGTTAATAAGTCAAAGGATATATTTTCCACTGTGGATAGGCTTACTAATCCTGCAAGAACTCAGCCCAGACCCAAAGCTACTCAAGATTTCTGCAATACCCTTAATAATTATTTTCAAGACAAGATTAGGCTCATCAAGACTAGTATCCCTGTTACCTCTCCCATTCCTCTTGATAACACCCTTTCCCTTAATAAGTCCTCCCTTGACCTCTTCCCTCCCCCCCCCTGGATGCCTCAGCCTTGCTTGCTCTCATGGTTAGGTTTAAGTCAGGCTCCCCTCGTGACTGCTGCCCTCCTCATATCTTTAAAAAGGTAGTCACTGCCTTTCCTTTGCCCATGCTGAATTTTCTCAATAACTCTTTGACATCAGGCAGGGTACCAAGCTCATATAAGGAGGTTGTGGTAATACCCCTGCAAAAAAAACGGGAGTGGACTCTACCATTCTGTCGAACTATAGACCTATTTCGCTACTGCCCTATCTGGCCAAGGTCCTGGAGGCCCATGTCACCACGCACCTTTCCAACTTTATTGAGCAGTCGGATTTTTTGGACCCTGCTCAAGCTGGATTTCGTCCAGCTCATTCTACTGAGGCAGTCATTACTGCTGTCCTGGACTCCCTACGCCATCATGCGGACCTGGGCGTCCCTCAAGCCCTGGTCCTGCTCCATTTGTCGGCGGCATTTGACACAGTCGACCATGACATCCTTCTCGACCATGTCAAATCAGCCGGAATACGGGGCCCTGCCCATGAGTGGGTTAGGTCCTTCTCAAGTGATCGCTCCCAGGCAGTAGGTCTTCCCCCTTTCTCCGCGCCCAAATTACTCACTACTTGTGGGGTCCCTCAGGGCTCCTCTTTATCTCCTATCTTGTTTAACATTTACATGCTCCCCCTGCTACAATCATTAAAATCATTTAAAGTCACCACCTTTAATTACGCAGTCGATCTGCAACTCACCTTCACTATTGACGACTCCCCAGAATCTGTCCACCAATTCCAATCTACCATGCTTTTCATAGGTCACTGGATGGGCAGTAATCATCTCAAATTGAATCCCGGAAAGACAGAGTTGGTTCTCTTCAGTAAAAGTAAGCTTTTCTGGCCTCCCAAACTTGGTTCACCTCCTAACCCCTCCAAATCGGTGATGAGCCTGTGGTACTCATTGATGATGAGCTATCATTGAAGCCTCAAGTCAATACTGTGGTGTCATCGTGCTTTTTCCAACTTCGGAAAATAAAGATCAGCCGATTGCTCACCCACTCTGCTCTGACCCAGGTTGTAATGGCCCTGGTGCTGTAGCATTTAGACTATGCCAACGCCATCTACCTGGGCCTACCGGCTGTTCTGAGCAAATGTCTGCAGCTGGCACAAAACCAAGCAGCTAGACTTATCTACCGTCTTCCTCGCTGGCAATCTGCCAGACCATTGCTCAGGCAACTTCATTGGCTTCCTGTTGCACAACATACCCTTTTCAAGGTCGCTTGCATGACGTTTAAAGCCCTTTTTGCACGTAGCCCCAGGTTCATTCAGGAACTTTTGCCCAAATACATACCCTCACGCAATCTTCGGTCTGCTTCCCAAGTTCTCTTGACCGTTCCTCGCTTTAGGCTCCAACGTATGGGAGGACGCAGGTTTGCCACAATTGTCACCAAGTTGTGGAATACCCTTACCTTGGATATTCGTTTTTCCACATCCCTTCTCCAGTTCAGGCAACTACTTAAAACGTGGCTGTTTGCACAGACACTGGCGTAGTCTTCCTGCTCCCCCTGAGCTTAGTGTCTAAAGTCGGTTTTGATTCAAAAGTGCTTTATTCGGTATATATAAATATAACCATATAGCAACAAAGAAAATTACATGTACATCGTTAATTTACATCACATCCTAATTTGACAAGTAACAGGTACGAGCAGGGATTAACTCCATTTTAGTTCTAAATTACACATTATACAAACTTAATTCTTAAAAGTAACATATGATAACAATTCAATATAGGGCAACAATAATCCTTATTAAAATACATGGTAACGGTAACTAATAAACAATGTGCAAAATTGGCAATCGCAAAGTGCAATCTTAATCTTCCTGTGCATGTGCAAATTTGGCAGTAACAAAGTGCATTTGAGTAAAAATTCAATGTACACCTTCCTCTTTTGATACATGTGCAATTGGCAATAATAATAAAGTGCATTTATGTTAAACCATACGATAAGTTCATATAATTATCGATTTCCGTGCAAAAATGCATTTTAAAATATATGTAGCCACATAAAAACATACATCTGGGCTCCCTAGGTTAAACATCAGCTGCATCGCTATCTTAGTGCTACGAGTATCATATTTGAAAAAGATGGGCTTTAAATAAAATTTCCTAAAAGGGATATAATATTTACAAAACAGCATAAAATGGGAGCTACTCTGCTTAGAAATACCATCACAGGGACATAAACATGTACCATGCTGCTTAGGCAATGGGAATGCTACTAAATGATGTGCAATTCCTAGACGTAAACGAGTTAAAACAAAGCGATGAGAGCTTCTGCTAACAACAGTAAGGTACATTTGGAAGCCTTCACTAACATTATGCTCCTGATAAAAGTTAAACATACTTTGTTTTGCACATTCAATCAGTCTAGTACTTCTTTTATGTTTCAGGAATGAAACTTTAAGCTCTTTTTTTGATATTCCCGCACCCATTTCAGGTTCCATGAAGATGTCAATTTCATAAAGTGTTTTATACCACAATTGAATAGGGCAGAGCCAAGGTATACTGGAGCGATGGTCAAGTCTTAAACAGTCATTAATCACGTCCTGTGTAAATTTTGTTTCCTCTTTTGACCAGATCGATCGCCACAGGGCAAGCGGGCGCAAGGCAATTAGATCCTTGACGTAGTTTAAGCCCACTTCCCTATGGACTAATTCATTTGAGAATAAACAAGAAAAGAGAGGTCAAATCAGTCTCAAAAAGCCACAGAGACGGAGCGAAACAACTGGGAATCACACACCCACTTTGGGTGGATAAGAAAGCCCTCACACCGACCTAGTCAGTGTCATGCTTCATCATAGGGCCCCACCAAAGAGGCCGAGTGCTCTTTGGTGTGCTACAACACCAGAAAGACTGCGGAGCTGGTTGTGTGAGAAGGGCGTGCTGTGAGGTTTAAAATTAAAGGTGCCTGATGGGTATCTAAAAAATGTTTAATGATTGATCCCTAGGACACAGATAAAAGAGTTATGTGTCTGAATTTTACTGCCAAGGTTATGGATTGGTTTAATTCAGAAAATAATTAAGTCAGTCAACATGTTTCAGCCTTAGAGGTGGTTTAAATTTACCTAGGCATTCATCAGGACAGAATTATACCCCGGCGGTATGGACTCTCTAATCGTCCACCCTAACCTGGGGACGTGAAAGTGAAAAGTCAAAAAAGGTGATAAAGTGCATAAAAAAGGGGGAAGAGCAAATTGCTCATTCCAAAAATACTCCAAATTGCCGAGTGTTTCTGCACCTGTAAAGTAAATAACACAGACAAACACAGAAGACATACACACAATTAATTGTAAATATAGGTCATTGCGTTTGTTCAGGGGGCTCCATAGTTGTGGCATAGATAGTGTTCCCATATAAACACTAAATTTAACACCCTCCATATAGCCCTATAGGGATGATACCACTAACTCTGGGGAGTGAAGTGGAAAAGGTGTTCTAAAACGTACATAGTAGCAAGGGTTAAAAACACGATACATGTACTCCTTTTGAAGGGATCAATGGACCAAAGGTCTGTGACCCCCTTGAACGGTTAATTACAAATCATATCTCACTTTACAATGTGGCGCTACTGGCACCATGGGTCTCGGGAGGGGGGTTGGAGCGTACCTGGCACATCCTGAAATTAGAAAGAAGAGGCTTAAAATACCCAGGATCGGGTTTTAACTTAGCTTGATTTTGTAGATGCTGGCCGATCGTGATGGTGGTGTCACTTACGCCCTCAACACTCTCAGCCCGCTTTTGCACCTGTGCATAACCTCAAAACCGGACCCCGACGATGGCGAGCGGGGCCGGTAAATGAGTTTAAAAGCGTTTGTTTGTTCTGCCGCGCTCTTCCGGGTGGGCGTGTCCATAGCCAAGGAGAGGCTTGGAACGCGCCGGCCCTGGAAGTAGGGGCGCGGCTGTTGTTCACAAAGAGGCTTGAATTTAATGGCCAATGGGGAGCCTAAACGGCTTCAATGATGATCGGAAGCTTTATGTAAAGGAACATTCTCCGATCACAAAGTAAACAAGCACTAATCCGCTTATCGTCAGCCAGTTGGGTGAGGCTGCAAGGTATGAATTGTTTAGAAAATGCAATAAGCATAGTTATAAAGCCTTCGGGGTATAGAGGCTAATAGGGGTTCCCATGAGTATCACAATTGCCCAGAGCATGAGTAATGACATGGATTACATCCAAAGTTACAGTCTTGTGCCACTGAAGCTGTTTTTCAGTGAGAGCTTTTTATAAAAAGGAAACCTTTAGTTGTCAATGGACATTCAAACAAAAGTCACTTAGGGTGAAGTACTGTGCCAGGCTGGTGTAGATTACCATGAACATGGCCATAGTTGCCCACACACAATAACAGAGTGCATAATCACACAGACAGTGTAACAGTACAGTGGTGGGGTAGTCACACATGAATGTTGAAAGAGGTACTGAGTCTGGTTTGCAGATGTAGTTTGTACATGAACATAATAGAGACTATAGGGTATTGGTGACCACATTGTTAAGCCAGGACCGTATTCCACGGGATGTCATCATTCAGCCCAACGGTGTTGGTACCTAAACGGTACACCCAGCGCTTCTCCTTTTCAAAGAGCCTGCTAGTTACGTTAGTTGTGCCAGTGATTGCCTCAATAATTGTCCATCTCATATCATTGGTTGTATGATTGCAATCCAGAAAGTGACGACTCAACTTTGTTGTTACTTTTTTGCACCTGATATTACTCCGGTGTTCACAGATACGTTGTTTCACTTTGCGTGTAGTCATGCCAACATAACGTAAAGAACAAGGACATGTGATTAAATAACCACATTCGTTGAATTGCAGTTAGTGTGTGCATTCTGTGTCCAGGTTTTACCTTGTTCCAACTAAAGTGTTTTTGAAGCCTCCGTTATGTGGCACACGCTACAATCAGAGCAGGGGTAGTGCCCGGTGATTTGAGGCAAACCCCATGCCGCAGTGACTGTAGGGACTTTGGGGGGTGGCTTTTCTTTTGGACAGGTGTGAACTAAGGCATCCTTCAGACTCCGACCCTTTTCGAAGGAGAAGAGAGGTTTTTCCCAATCCTCTTTAGAAGATGTTATGATCTTCCAATGTTTATTTATTGTTTTCTTCATGAGGTTGGAAAGGCTGTTATATGTGGTTACACACGCGAGTGGTGTTGCTTCTCGGTTATTGTTTTTTTCTTCCAGTAGCGCCTGTCTTGGCTGGTTTCTTGCTCTCTTGAAGCCATTGCTAAGGGTAGACGCTGGGTACCCCCTATCTCTCAGTTTTTCAGTTAGACCAGAGGACTGTTCTTTGAAGTCTGTTAGTTTACTGCAATTTCTTCTCAGCCTAAGATATTGCCCATAGGGAAGATTCTCCTTCAGAGGGCGGGGATGGAAGCTGCTGAACTCAAGTAGATTATTTTTAGCTGTCGGCTTATGATGAGTTTTTGTTGGTAGACCAGTTCCGGAAACAGAAAATACCTTCTCATACCTGGATTTATCTAGAAGAGAAGTCTGTTAATTCTAGCAGATTTTTGATACCACAAGGTATAAGAAATTAGGGGATCTTTATCTGATATCTTTATCAGTAAATGATCTGAAATTATTGAACAAACTTTTGCAAGTATTATTTCTAAAGATAAAGGAAGTTCTATATTTGTCTTTTCTAAACTAACCCCAGTGCGTATGACTACAATAACCACCTCTCTCAAATCAATATTGTGCTCGGTTTAGTTAGAAAGCTAAATGATCTAGAAGAAACCAGGTCTGCACATCAGTATTTTTCTTAGAAAGCTTTAAGTTAGAGAGTGAAAACACTTTTTAGAATGCCCCAAAAATTGTGATAAAGATATTTCAATATGTTTGACAAAAAGAATAGGTACATTTCATGACAATATTGAAATGGGAAATAAAATAATAGAAACAAATATTTACACCACACGACAAAAATATTAGAGACTACATTTCAGCAATATAGGAAATACTGAGGTTCATGTATTAATAATCCATTTGGTAAAAGTGGTTGCTTGTGGAGTCAGCACACTACTGTGTCTGTGATAGCTTTTTTAATGCACCCCATTTTACTTTCAGATTCACGAATGCCCCCTATGGTTACTACCTCCTGTTACTGTTTTTCAGCCCACGTATGGTTTCAAAGCTTAATACATACCTTAAGGAGGTATAACGTATTTAGAAGGTACACTATTAACATTCCCCTTCCAAATTCTTAACTGTTAAATGGGCTTAGTACATTTCAAAAAGACATTTGCAAACTCTGTGAATTACCGAACCAGTGGATTTTTTAACAATAAAACCCTTGGTACATGAGTCAATATTTCTCAATTCCCTCCAAATTAAGTTTGCTTTTATAATGTATGGGCACTTTCAAAAAGGCCAAAAATAGAGTCTGCGGGTTGACGGAGTACCACATTGGCATCACGAGGGAGAGGTTTGGGCAGGTGATTGGGGATACATGTAAAGTTGGAAGTAGGGGGAATAACACATGTACATTGTGTGGACTGTGACTCCCTAATGTTAGTTAAATGATAACCGGTGCACGTACCTATTTAGTGTTGCTTCAGATCAAATAAAAACCATCACACATAACTCTTGCACAATGCTTAAAGACAGAATTTCTGACATCCATCTTTAATGTTTTGTTAAATATATTTGCAAATGTTGTCACTTAAACAGGAAAGCATCTAAACCGGTCTCTGGACATAAAATAGGTTGTAATCATAATCTTTCGATACATTTTCTGAGTTTCAGCAACAATGTGTCATCTGTGTTTACTTTAAACCACTATAATAAACATATTCAATGCTTTTAAATTTGATCTGTTTGTACTGGTTTCTATTGCAGACAATGATCTAGATTTAGACCAAGGATCAATTCCACCCATGGCTTTTAAAACCTATTTATCATTGATCTCTTTTATTGTTATCGCAAATGAAACTGTAATAGAACTGATCTGAGAGATGGACTTCAAGTATTATGCTCAGTCAATTTATTGAACAAACTATGGAGTTAAAATATGAATAGATTAAATCCACAAGCATTGCCTGACCACTGTATTTTACATCAATAGATTACTAATCCGCACATGTTGTCTAAGTACAATTCAATCATCTTCAATTTTTCACGGAGCTCATGCTGGGTCTGTGTGAATTCTTTTAAAATGACATTTAAATGTCCAAAAGTTCAGGAATTCTAGTTTCAAGCCTGGTCAAACCTTAATGAATGCTATACCTAAAGATGCCCTTCTGTTCCTACATTTTATTGTGCACCATATTCAGAAATGGCATGGTTTTGCTTTCGGAGGTAAAATTCTAAACATATTTATTGTGGTTGCCATCTGACACATTATCACTAATTGGGAAGATAATAACAAGTGGTCCTGTGATGCTTGCTGGAATGGGAAGTGTTTGATCAAAAGGTGGATTGAATTCAAGTTTAGGTGACAATTTTACAAAAGTGTATGGATTTTGTATATATTTAAAATTGTTGATCTCCAAGAAGGCCTAAATCAATAAATCAAATTGAAATTCAAGTTTATCATTTGAATCCTATTGTTGCAAAATATATGATTTTGAACCCCATGAGGCGGTTCCTTTCCAGAAAGCATTCAGGTTGTAATCATGAGTCAAATAATGCTGAGAAGGTTACAATATTCAAATTGAATTCTAATTACACATGAAATGTTCATTGTTCAATATATTTCTCTTAGTATTTTAATGTGAGGACTTTATTGCTTAAGGAAAATAATTAGTATTTGTTTTTTATATGTAGGAAACATTACATTAATGAAACCACTGTATCCCACCTTCTTTCTTTCCTGAACCTGTTATGTATGAATGTTTCAATTGTTGAACTTTAAAGATTGCCCGAAATTAAGAATTGTGCTCTACATAACTTTGCTGTGTTACAGTTTGTTGATTTTTATGTACAACTTTCGTCTCTTATGTGTATGGCAACTGATGTTCTGTTTTGCTTTAATAATCAGCTTATGTTTATTAGGTTTTATTATTCAATAAAATGTTTCAAACACAGCAAATGGTAGTTGATATGTATTTACAACTGCAGCATTTTTATCGTATGGGCACTTTCAAAAAGGCCAAAAATAGAGTCTGCGGGTTGACGGAGTACCACATTGGCATCACGAGGGAGAGGTTTGGGCAGGTGATTGGGGATACATGTAAAGTTGGAAGCAGGGGGAATAACACATGTACATTGTGTGGACTGTGACTCCTGGAGTTATTGTGAGGTATACCACTCCACCCTGTAAATGAATCCCCTAGTGATTATTATCATCAAACTTTATTCTGTTTTATAAAAGAAAACCATAAAAGTCATACATAAAATGATAAAACATTTTCCAAGTTACAGATTGACACATATAATATGTACAAGTTAATCAAAACACAAGATAAAAATTAATGAATTACAGTACCGAAGTTAATCGCAGCTTGACCTGAGTCTAACAGTGAACCGTAAAACGCAAAGCATATCTAAAACAGTGTCTTTAGAGAGGAGTTGTAAAAAGATAAGAGCTGGTCTCACTCTCCTAAAACCTGTTTTTTTGAGAATGGGAATAATAAATAACTTTCTAGAGACAGCATAAAAACTACAAAACTTTATAAAGTGCATCATGTCCTGACGAGACTCACTGTTGCAGCTACAGGGCATGAGGCCCTGGCCTCTGTGGAAGCCACGGGGGTGTGCCATAAGGTAATGGAAGAGGTTGAGCCGAAACCGGGTCATTGAAAATTATTATGGATACTTCTAAGCCCTAGAAGATAAGGTTCGCTGGTTGGTACGGTTTTTAACACGATGTACATACGCGCACTAGGCTTACACAGCTCATTTCCCTCTCTATCACAGTGGCTCATTCCTAAAAACATTCTTTGACCTGTGAAAAGTCACTCTTACATCTGCGCTCAGGGTTAGCGAATAGTTCCCACCTACCCTGGAGAGGCCAACTCTTATATACTGAAGCCATCGGATGCGTGAGACACTGTCAAGTGAAAGGCATTCCCGTAGGATGTCTTTGCTAAGTGTATTTTCTTGCTTAGCCCAAATATTAAGCCACAAAGCCAGGGGACGGAAAGCCAGTACATTTGAGAGGAAAGGCATTCCCAACTCTTTGTGCACGACATAAAACGAAGTGCTTTGTGGGACAGAAAGGGCCCTTTGCCGGAAAGAGTTTTCAGTACTTTGCACTGCTCCTACCCCAATGTGGCCCAAAGTCTCACTCCCATAACTAACCTTTGAGATATATTTGTCTTCATATGTCTTCAAAAGAGCCCCTATTGGCTTCCCTCCCCCTCTGCTGGCAAAGTTAAAAACAGCTGCAAAAGCTTTCACTAGATCCCCTTTCTTCCAAGTAAGCAAAGGGCACCAACTCAAGGAATCGCCAAACACAACTCCCAAATAGGAGAAAACATTGGTCTTCGGTATTAATGAAAGTCCGAGTTTAAAAGTGAACTGCTTAGCTTTACGAGGTCCCACCTGCATAATGAACGACTTGGCATGATGAAACAGGTCCAAGTCCTCCATTAAAAGGGCAAAAGAATTCAGAAGAAGTTGCAGGCCCTTAGCTGTCCTCGCCAAGAGGACTGCGTTGTCAGCATATAGGAGGACTGGCAGGCTATGCTTGCCTACCTGGGGACAATCCGCATTTGTGGCCAAAAGGGCCTTCTCTAAGGAATTAATATATAGGTTAAAAAGAAAGGGTGCTAAAATGCACCCCTGATGCACCCCTCTCTTGATGTCAAGCTGACAGGACACGTTCAGGTCCTTTGAATAGCGGACAACCACAGTTTAATCACGGTGAATAAAATGATCTTACTGTCAATGCCAATGGAGGACATCAACTGCCACAGCTTGGACCTATTAACACAGTTGAATGCTGACGACAGGTCCATGAAGGCTAGGTATATGGGGCTGGAACGAGCCACAGTGTATTTGTTCAGAACCATGTACAGGTTTAAACACTTCCACAATGGAACAACCTGGGTGAATGCCGTTTTGGATATCGGATAAAAAGTTGTTTTCCTCAAATCGTATTGTATCGTGGTATATTTGTAGAGCGCAGACCTGTCACCCCAAGGGCATCCTGGCGCTTCGAACGATGAGCCAACAATTTCAGCGACTTAG
Source organism: Lissotriton vulgaris (assembly GCF_964263255.1). Classification (NCBI taxonomy): domain Eukaryota; kingdom Metazoa; phylum Chordata; class Amphibia; order Caudata; family Salamandridae; genus Lissotriton; species Lissotriton vulgaris. The sequence continues at coordinate 65,916,980 of NC_141685.1, read as the reverse complement.
CCTATCCTGGGGAAAAGGTGGGTTTTTAACACCTTCCTAAAGGCTGAGAGATCCTCAAGACTCCTTAGAGATATCGGCAGGGAGTTCCAGAGTTTGGCCGCCGCTACTCTGAACGATCGGCCGCCCATCCTCACTCTCTGAAAACGCGGTACTACAAGTAGCCTGGATGAAGAAGAGCGTAAGGCTCGGGTGGAAGGTACCAGGCGAACATTTTCCGCAAGGGGACCGGGTCCAGGCCATGAATGGCCCTGAACACAATGCAAGCTGCTTTGTAGCGAACGCGTAGATGGACCGGCAGCCAGTGAAGTTCCTGTAGCGCTGCCGTGGATGAGCTATGGTAGGGGCGGGAGAGGGCGAGTTTGGCAGCCATGTTTTGCACCCTTTGGAGCTTGCCCAGTAGTGTTATCGGGGCCTCCAGAAGTAGTGCGTTACAATAGTCGAGACGACTTAAAATGGTACTCCGCACTACTTCGGGTCTGGCTTGCTCAGGGAGGAGGGGCAAAACTTTGCGCAGCATGCGGATCAGCATCATGCACGTTGAGGTGGTCTTATTTACGTGCAGATCTAGCTGCAAGTTGGGCCCGAAAATGACACCCAAGTTGCGCGCCGATTGTGCAGCTGACACCGTCTCTGAAAATGACAAAGGCCAGAAGTCGTCTGGGAGATCCCGGGGGACTCTGTCGTTGGAACAGTACAGGACCTCTGTCTTAGTCCCATTAAACTGCAGCGAGTTCAATCGGAGCCATTCCGCTGTAGCCTGCATGCACCGGTGGAAGGTTTCCAATGGGACTGCATCCTGTCCCTCCAGTGAAAAGACCAGCTGGGTATCGTCCGCATAGTTAAATGCGGAGATCCCAAATGATTTAATAAGCTGGACCAGAGGGCGGAGGTAAATATTAAAGAGTATGGGGCTGATGGCTGAGCCCTGGGGTACTCCTTGTCCTACTCTCCGCTCCTCTGAGCTGAAGGGAGGGAGCGATACCTTTTGCTGACGGTTGTCCAGATACGAAATCAGCCAGTCCCTGGCCTTATCTTTGACCCCGCACTCTTCCAGCCTCATGATCAAGGTAGGATGGCTGACCGTGTCAAACGCGGCCGACATGTCGAGCAGCACCAGAAAGGCTGCCCGACCACTGTCGACTCGCGCCCGCAGATTGTCTAACACGGTCACTAGCGCGGATTCCGTCCCATGAGCTGGGCGAAAACCGAATTGCGTCTCATCCAACCAGGTGTTACCTTCTAAGAAGCCGGACAGAGTGCGGGTGACCAGTTTTTCCATGATTTTAACTGGAAAAGGAAGCAGGGAAATTGGCCGATAGTTGGAAAGACAAGCGGGGTCAAGCGTAGATTTTTTTAGGAGCGGAGATACCACTGCCTTCTTCCAGCAGTCCGGTACAGTCCCTGTTTCAAACGACTGGCAGCAGATGGAGTGCAGAGGCTGGAAAAGTTCCTCCTGAAACACCCTCCAGAATTTTGGAGGGAAAGGATCAAGAGGCGAGCCAGATGAGATCGTGAGAGCCAGGCTGCCAAACTCCTCCAAGGAGGGGAGGGGAAAGCTACTCAGCTGGGGTCGACTGGACTCTATCGCCGGAGCTCCCAGGCTGAGTGCATGATCCTCTGGTCGGGGTCGACTGGAAGGCGTGGCCGGAGCTTCCAAACAGAGGTGAGAAACCCTCTGCAGGGGTCGACTGGCCATCGCCTCCGGAGCTCCCAAGCCAGTAGTAGGATTGACTGGATCCTGCAAACCCTCCAGGATTTTGCAGATTTTCTCCTCAAAAGCATCAGCAAGCGAATCACATAGAGCTTGCGATGTGGGGACGGTGTTGGCCGCACACATAGGGTGGGCGAGGTCCCTGACGATCTTAAAGAGGGCCTGTGCCTTGTTTGGGGCCTGGTTCAAGGTGGATTCAAGATAGGCCGCTTTAGCCATCTTAATCTGTGCCTTATATTTTTGTAAAGCGGTCCGGAACACAGTTTTCTCCGAGTCTAAATACTGTTTCCTCCACGCTCTTTCTGCGCGTTTGCAGCCAAGTTTAAGCTGGCGTAGTTCGCTCGTATACCAAGGGCTAGCTCGGTTCACCCTCCCTCGTGACTTCCGGAGGGGTGCCAACTTATCCAACGAGCTCGAGATGGACTGGCTAAAGAGAGTGTAGCTCTTTTCCGCTGAGCTGCCAAGCTTAAAGTCCTTCCCTAAGATATTCGGTAGTGGGGAGGTGTTGAGTATTCGGGACCAAGGTCTCCCTAACTTGGCTTGGGATAATCCAGCCTCCCGCACGGTGTAGTCCTCTAAACAAAGAGAGAACCTAAACCATAATACAAGTGTGTCAAGTACCATGCGGCCCATCACCTTCACCACAGAGTCCAGCAGGGAAATGGGCCTATAACAATAGGTACTGTCCCGTTAATCCCTTTTCAAATGCAGGGACTATAATCGATAAAGCCCAAGAATTTGTGCGGCCAATCTGGACTGCAGTATTGATGACAGCTGTGAGGACAGGCACCCAGGTTTTTAAGTGGGCGATGTAGAGATCTGTTGGGATCCCATCTGGCTCGGGGGCCTTGTTTTTAGATAGACCCAGAATACCGGCACTCACCTCTTGCGTGGTGAAAATACGTTCCGACTTGCCTTCTACCCTTTCCTGCCCCTCAATTGGAGGGGTACCCGACTGAAAGATACCCTCGAAATTATGTACCCAATCATCCTCTGTGATTTGGGCATCCAGTAAATTAGCATTATTTCCAGATAGAAATGGGCTGTTAATAATGCCCCAGAACTTTGAGCTATTACGCAGTGTACTAGCCTCCACTAAATTGATCCAGGCCTCCTCCTTCAGGACAGACTCGCGAGTTGCTAGAGGTGCCTTATATGCTCTTCGTAGTCCTTTGACCGCCACCCAGTCTCGGGGCTTAACACCCAAGGCCTTTCTCAGGTTCCTCGAAGCCTGGGAGCACGCCAAGTCAAACCATCGTGAACCTGGTTTCTAACAGGCCCCGTAGAAAGTTCCTTATGACAGTAGACCTGGATCCAAATGCACCCATGATGTCTGGAGCACTTGCCTCATCGTCGAGGCAGGTGGCAAACTCGCTGCAACACCGAGTTAAAAGGGACTCGTTGAGTAGCTCTGGGACAATACACCCCCACTTTACGCTCCTTCCCGCTTCCACCTCTTTAAGGGGGACACCAGCCCCGTGCCCATCTTGGTTTGTCCTAGTGTTAGGGTCCAGCAAGTTGAGACACAAATGGGGTTGTGGTCACTGCATTCACTCGCCTGCACTGGAAAAGCGGTAACCAGAGAGTAAAAGGGGGTAGATACAAAGGTGAAATCAATAACGGTCTCACACCCTCTCTCAATAAAGGTGGGAGTAATGTCTGTTTTCCCCGGAGGCAGCTTATTTATTACAGATGTTAGATCAAGCAAGATGAAGTTAAGCTCAACACCCTTGGGAGTATGTTCCATGTGTAAGCCTGCTTGTCGTGCACAGCCCATAGCTTCCACTCCTCCTTGCATGATGTCCCTACACATGAGTGTTAAATTCCTCTGATAACTCTGACCTTTTAAGATGCTATGCTGAAGTACAGACCCCAGCAGTTATATTTCCCTCATGCGGGTGTGTAACTCCAGCATTGAAGAAGTTACCAGAGCAGCTTGCTCCTTCCACTGGGCAACATCACATGTAAATTGAGAGAGACATACAATGAGGTATTGTAAGAAACTTGATCTGTATACTGCACCAAAGTGGGGTATAGTGTGTATAGAGTCCAAGGGTCTCCAGAGGTAGGCAGAGGTTAAAGTTAGATAGAACCTTACTCTCTAAAGTGGTAGCTTGGTCGAGCAGTAAGGCAGTATAAGAGGACAGTGTTAAGCATTTGATGTACACACTCAGTCAGCAAAAGAATTCACACACTCAAGAACTGAACTCTAGGCCAATTGTTTTTGTATAAAAAAATATATTTTGAGATGCATCAAGAAGAAATTTAATTTTCGCATTTTGCGAATTCGCAATTGTTTTTGCGATTCCTTAAAAAGTCGCATTTTTAAGGAATCGCAAAAAATTCTCAAAAAAGTGTATGCATCAAAAATCGCTAATTGCGATTTTAAGGAATCGCATTTAGGAATTCCTGAATTTAGAAGTAGTGGGAGCAGGTGGTAATTTTTTTTTTTTTAAGGGAAACATGTGAAACCAATTAGTAGGGTACTTAAGGGGTTCCACAGTTGCAGTAGACCTCTTTGAGGATGGCAGCAGCCATTGTCCTGGCACGTCGCTGGAGGTTGAGAGCAGCAGGAAGGAGAAGGAGGATGCTCAGTGAAAGGATATTTAGATTGCGCATCACTTTGTTTGGTCAGACACAGGCAGAAATATATGACAAGTATAGGCTGAATGCCGACTCCATAATAGATCTCATTGCTGAATTAGACCCAATTTTACACAGAGATACACGTATGACCCTAGCCATACCCACCCATGTGCAGGTCTTATGTTGTCTACACCTTCTAGCCTCAGGTTCCTTCCAGGGACTAATAGCAATTGCTGGGGGGGTTTCACAGAGTGCACTTTCTAGATTTTTCCATGATTTCCTTAATGCAATGCTGCTAAGGATACAGCACAGTGGCGGTTCCTGTGCCTGGGCGTCTGGGCTCCGCCCTCCTAATTTTGTGAAGCATGTGGATGTTCTAACTGCTTAAAGCAAAAGCAATTACCATCCATCCACATGCCTAACAAAACAAATCAGTTCCGCCGTGCCTACCTTTCTATCACTCTGACTCTCACAAACTGCAGGGTCAGGCAACCAGGCCATTTTCCAGTGTGACACATGCACGCTGTGCGCATGTGCCCGACAAACTTCTTAGTTTTTTTGGCTACGCAGGGCGGACCTAGCGCAGGCCCTGGTCTGCTGTAATTAGGGTCCTCTGGGACCACCCAATTATGACGCGCAGCAGCGCCACATTTTAGAAGCAGCCCGGGCGTGCAGGGCATCAGCCCTGTACTTCCCGGAGCTTCTTGTCAATCATTGCTGAGACTGCATCACCGTCCCACCCTTTCCCATGTCGTCATAGGATGAGGTGGGGTCGGTAAGCGTCACTGACCCCACCCTCTGATGACCTGGGAAGGGGTGGGGTGGAGTTGCAGGAGGCTGCTTGGGATTCCCTTGCTTCGTGCCGATGAATGATCCAGGGATTTTTCTGAGCGAGCACTGGGCCAGGGCAATACCACACTGGAACACGCACGGTAAGCCCCCGCCTTTATTTATCACATCTGCCCCTTAACATACACTTGTCCATGTTAGGGTCACTGGTGAATTTCGTGACAAGTGCAATGAAAGGATAACGTGCTGCTGGCCTAATACCTTCGACGGTATGCAATACCGGCGGCATAAATTTAAAAGACTGGCATAATCCACCCCGACAGCAGGCAGTATTTTGCGTGACTGGGGCGAGTTTGTTACTGACAGCAGGCATTGGTTGACCGGGTGTCTCGGCCAGGCCTCCTCAAGGCAGGTCACTTTGTGGTTTTTTAGACTGATGAATGGCAAAGCCACGAGCTGCTGTTACCAGATGTGGCCTGGCCAATACAGACAGAAGGGGTGGGGGGGCTGTACCTACACAACACATCCACCACCACCGGTCAAGTCTGGGAAACGCTTTAGGTTTATGCGAGGTGCAGCTGGCGGCGTGCGTGCCTTTCTTTTCGTATCGTTATGTGACAATATTAAAAGAAATGTTGCACGCTCAGGGATAATTCGTGAGAATGCTCATACCCCTTCTAACGATGTGGTGACGTAAGAGCTCGAGAGAATGTTGAGAAGATGACACTTGTGACAGCAGCATTTTAATCATCAGAATAGCAAAACTGAAGAGATCCCTTCATCGCCCCCCAACCCCAAGAGCCAATATTTAAATGACCGTGTTTTAGGTCACAGAGGAACTAATTACCTAAGTCAAGTATTGCGTTGTGAGGCAGAATCTCCTTCATGATTTGACTGTTAGGAAAGCAATATGATACTTAATATTAATAGATTGTGGTTCTCCATTAGCGGCAACAGGGGCATGGTATTGTGAGTCATTATATATGAATGAACATAAGGGCAATAACAACACCTGGTATTCATTGAACACAGAATTAAACAAGTTCGGATAATTACATTTGGAACAGAAAATCAGTGGGGAAAAACCGAATTGAGCCCAATCTCACATACATGCTATTAAGCAGGTATTAGTTCAGTCTCTCCAATGAGATGCGTGTGCCTCACACCCCTCGCCTTCACTGCTCAACATTTCATCTTTAATACTTATTATCAGTGCTCCTTCGTTTTTCTTTTCTTCTCAGTGATACTATGTTTCCAACCATGCAGTGCCGAAGGCTGAGAGGACAGCTGAACACCCTTGTGTGCACTGTCAGTGCATCTTGCCCTTCAACTACCCCCACTCCCTGACCCTTGCCCCCTGATAACCACGCCAGGTCTTGTGAAAGGGTGACAGCAGCGCCCTACAGCAGGTGCTCAGTATCTGCCCTTAGAGTTGGCAGTACTTTAATAATTAAAGTACTGCCACCCCTAGGGGCAGATACTGAGCACCTGCTAATACAGGATTATTGGCTCCTCAGCTAAGACTCCAGAAGTGGCGCCAACGACTTGTAACTGCCACCCGCTCTTAACCAAGGAGCATCACAATTATCTTGTGAGGGGGTGGACGGCTATGACTTAGCAGCATTGGGGTGCATGTGTATGGTGAGGCGGTTCCGCAGTTTTTGCATGAGCACTCACACACACTCATAAACTTTTTCTAAAATAGCCTATCACACACACATTCTTGCACACACACATTTCTCTTTCACACATTGTAGGAAGGGGGAGACTCTAGTTGGCGCAGTGCAAGCACTAGCGACAAGCAGGGACTCTCTCTTCCTCGTCAGGGCTGAGGGTTACCTTCCAGACAACCTCTGCTTACCCTCTAGGTAGTGTGGCTTAAGCAGTCTTAGGCTAATCTTTGGGGCACATAGGGTTAAACACTTGCAACAGTACACCTTCACAACCAACCCCCCACACAACGAGACCAGACTGTATTCTTGTAAAAATATATCTCTTTATATAAACTTTACGCAGGCTTGTGAATACAGTCAATAACTTTACGGATACGGTTGCAGGATATTAGCTTTAGGTTACCACAGTTCTTATCGTAGTTCTTGTGAGGCCCGTAGGCCGGCGTTAAACAAAGTTCTTGGTGGAGCCAGCGGCTTCCAGGGGATCTGTCCCACGTCGCGTTGCCTTCCCGGTGTCGCTGATCGTTGCGGCTCTTCGGCCGAGCAGGTCACTGGTCGTCCGGGGCAGCGGTGCTCTGTGGCGGCACGGTCCTCTCTTCGTCGTCTGCTCCGACCTTGGAGTCGGCGGCTGTGTGGCGGTGACAAATGGCAGTACGGTCCTCAAGTGCAGGACGTACCCGGCCAAATGTCGGTGCAGCTGTGGGCTCACAGCTGGGCTGTCGGGCAGGTTACCGACCTTGTGGATTCTCGCAGGGCAATAGTCTGTCCTTGCAGGTGAGGGACGGCTCGCTATGCAGTCGCCTCGATAGCTCGGACCAGACGGGTCCTCCTTCGCTTTGCTCTCGGGCTTCCCAGCGCAGGTGTGGTCACGATGTTCGGGCCAGCGGCGGCTGGTCCTCACTGTGCTTCCGCTGTAGCTTTGGGCCCCGGTCACGGTGGTCGGGAGGGAGTAGATGCCTTAGAGGAGCTTCCTCTTTGTCGGTACTGCGGCGATGGTCAGCACCCGCAGTCGCTTTCTTCCAAGGGGGGTTTAGCGTCCACTGGTCCTGGGACGCTGGTCAGGGGGCAAGTTCAGTTTCCAAGCCCTCGGAGATCTCTTTGCAGAGTTTGGCACAAAGTAGCACAAAAGTCGTTTCGTCGTTTTGTCTTCCTCTCCTTCAGCAGCAAGGCACCAGACACAGGCAAGAGTCAGCACCCTTCCTTGTCTTCTCGCGGTCCTTCTCGTAGGGCAGAGTCGTTCTGTGGCCCAAACTGGATCTAACTTTCAAGGAGCAGGGCTCCATCTTTTATAGGCCAATTCTTTTGTTCTCGCAGGCCAGGGGGACCTTTGCATAGCCACTCTCAGTTCTGGAGTACCCCGGCGGGTGTACTCCGGCTTCTGCTTTCAGTGTGAGGGGCAGGCGCATCAGACGCCCCACAGGAGGTGGAGCCAGCATTGTCCGGACAGGAGTGGCCAGAGTACCTTGTTGATGGGGCTTCGCCCTTCCTGGGCCAGGTGCCGGCAGAGTCATCCGCCGCTCCCCAGGAGGGTGGAGCCAGCATTGTGGTGGCCGAGCACAGTGACAGTTCGAGTCAAGAGGCACTCCTACCTCCCACTAAGGTGTAATCTGCGCATTCACCACCTGTCATCCCTCCAGCCCTGTCACTCACACATCCCAGACAGTCGGATACACATACTGGCAGAGGCAACTGAAATGGTTAGGCAAGCAAATGCTAACTTTCTAAAAGTAGCATTTGCAAACCCAGGATAACGAAATAAACTTGGCTACAAGAAATATCTCATCATCCTGAGTCCAGGCATACTAAACATGACTCACTACCATGCTCCTTGAGCCTGCGGGGGTTATAGGTTGTAATAATCCTCGCAGCTCAGTCTGGCCTAATGGAGCAGGTAGCCTTCAGTAGTGAAATACGGTCTTCGTTGTAAGTCACTACCAGGACATGCCACGCACATCAGGGCTTGTCCTACCTCGCACCTACAATGCACCCTGCCCGCAGGCCTACCATAGGGGTGACTAATATGTAGTCAAGGGAAGGGTCGGGGCTGGCAAGTGGGGACACTTGCCCAGCTAGCGTGACAGTACGAGACCGCACGCGGGTTCTGCGGTCGCAGTTCCCAGACACAAGTTTACGGCTGCTCGGGTGGGTGGCGCAACCAGCGCTGCAAGCCCACCAGCAGTATCGGCATCTACACGCCCCGGCACTCTCTCGTGCGCTTTACTGGGGACTAACAGTAAATCCAATGCACCAATCATGGATACCAATCGTATGTACAGTTTACAGTAGGGAGCACTTGCACTGCGGCACGGATCAGCCGTGGCGCAGTGCCCTGAGTATCGGAAAACCAGCAAAACATCGGAGGCACATCAGCAAAAAGTGGAAGGGAGACTCACGCCAAGGTGCCAGGTCTAACATGTGTCCCCTCCAGCTGAAATGTGGGGGGAACTACCCTTCCCCAGGGAGTTCCACATCACTAAGGCGGAAAAATCTGGACAGACCGTCAGCGTTGGCGTGATCGGTGCCAGGGCGGTGTTCCACCGTAAAGTCCATACTCTGTAGAGAAATGGACCACCTCAACAGTTTCGGGTTCTCACCCCTCATTTGCATCAACCATCTGAGGGGCCTGTGGTCCGTCTGAACTCGGAAGTGAGACCCAAACAGGTAGGGTCTTAGCTTCTTCAGTGCCCAGACCACAGCAAATGCTTCACGCTCTATTGCACTCCACCTACTTTCCCGTGGAAGTAACCTCCGACTTATGAAGGCTACGGGTTGGTCAAAGCCCTCCTCAGTCATCTGTGAAAGAACAGCCCCTACACCATGCTCTGAAGCGTCTGTTTGCACAATGAACTCTTTGGAGAAATCAGGGGCCAGGAGCACGGGCGCCGTGCACATGGCAGTCTTCAGGGTGTCGAAAGCTTTCTGACAGGTGTCAGTCCAAATCACATTCCTGGGCTGCTTTTTCGAAGTCAGCTCTGTCAAGGGGGTCACGATCGTGCCATAGCCCTTGACAAACCTCCTGTAATACCCAGTGAGCCCCAGGAAGGCTCTCACTGCAGTCTGGGTCTTGGGGGGTTCCCAAGCCAGGATGGTTTCGATTTTGGGCTGCAAGGGGGCTACCTTGCCACTCCCAACTTGGTGTCCCAAGTACACCACGGAACCCTGCCCAATCTGGCACTTGCTTGCCTTGATTGTGAGGCCTGCTCTGCGCAGGGCCATCAACACTTCCCAGAGGTGTCGCAGGTGTTCGGGCCAGGTGCCGCTGAACACCGCGATGTCATCCAGGTAGGCGGCACTGAACTCGTCCAGCCCAGCCAACACCTGGTTGACCAATCTCTGAAAGGTGGCAGGGGCATTCTTCATTCCAAATGGCATGACCCGGAACTGGAAATGCCCATCTGGTGTAGAGAATGCTGACCTCTCCTTTGCCCCATCGGTCAAGGCGATCTGCCAGTACCCAGACGTCAGATCAAACGTGCTGAGAAACCGGGCAGCCCCTAGCCGATCGATGAGCTCGTCAGCTCTGGGGATGGGGTGCGCGTCAGTCTTCGTGACTGAATTGAGTCCTCTGTAGTCCACACAGAACCGGAGTTCGGGTGTGGCTCCCGGCGCAGCAGCCTTCGGAACCAAGACCACGGGGCTGGACCAAGGACTGCTGGAAGACTCAACCACCCCGAGGGCAAGCATCTTGGAGACCTCCTCCTTGATGCAGGCCCGTACCCTGTCAGTCACTCGGTAAGCCTTATGCTTCACCGGCAAGCTGTCTCCAGTGTCCACATCATGGACGCACCAATCTGTGACACTCGGAACCAGGGAAAACAGGTCTGGAAACTGCCCCAGCAACTGGCGGCAATCCTCCTGTTGTTCGGCGGTCAGGGAGGGTGAGAGGTTAACTCCATCCACTGACCCATCCTTCTCACAGGCCACCAAGAGGTCCGGTAGAGGCTCTGACTCCTCCTCCATTCCGTCATCGGTTGCCAACAACATGCCCACTTCGGACCTTCGCAAGTGGGGCTTGAGGCGGTTGACATGTAGGACCCGCAAAGGGTTCCTGGCCGTCTTCATGTCCACCAAGTATGTCACGGGGCTTTTCCGCTCCACAACCTCGAATGGTCCTGTCCACTTATCTTGAAGGGCACAGGGCTCCACCGGGGCCAGGACATACACCTCTTGTCCAGGCTGAAGCTCGACCAGAGTGGCATTCTGATCGTACCACCGCTTCATTTCTTCCTGGCTCGCTTCCAGATTTGCCTCGGCAAGTTGTCTGAAGCGCCTGGTCTGGTTTCTGAAGGCCAGCATGTAGCTATATACATTCTGGGGAGGTTTCCTGGGAGATTGCTCCCAGCCTTCCTTTACCAAACTCAGCGGTCCTCTCACGGGGTGGCCGTACAGCAGTTCAAAGGGACTGAACCCTAGGGACTTCTGTGGCACCTCGCGATATGCAAACAGTAGGCATGGTAAGAGGACGTCCCACTTACGCCTCATCGGACCTTCCAGGCCCATGATCATGCCTTTGAGGGTTCGGTTGAATCTTTCAACCAACCCGTTACCTTGGGGATGGTAAGGTGTGGTGAACTTGTACGTTACGCCACACTCTTGCCAAAGGGATTTCATATATTTCGATATGAAATTGGTCCCCCTGTCGCTCACTACCTCTAGAGGGAATCCTACTCGTGAGAAAATTCCCATCAGTGCACGCCCCACCACGGGAGCCGTCACTGTCCTCAGAGGTATGGCTTCAGGGTACCGGGTGGCATGGTCCACCAAGACCAGGATGAACCTGTTGCCCATGGCTGTCTTGGGGTCCAGAGGCCCGACGATGTCAATACCCACTCGCTGGAATGGCGTACCGACGACAGGGAAGGGTTGGAGGGGAGCCTTGTTCTTCCCTCCCGTCTTCCCACTTGCCTGGCAAGTCGGACAGGTTCTGCAATAAGTATCGGAACTCTTATGCATTTGGGGCCAGTAAAAGTGGGTGACAAGCCTGTCATAGGTCTTGTCCATCCCCAAATGTCCTGCTAAAGGCACATCATGAGCCAGACCCAGTAGGAAGGCTCTGAACTTCTGGGGTACCACCAGCACACGGGCTGACCCAGGTTCAGCAGCCTTAGGCTCCGAATACAGGAGGTCGTTCTCCCAGTACACGTAATGTGTTTTGGCCTGAACACCATTGGCCTGGTCTGCAGCCTGCTGCCGCATACCTACGAGAGAAGGGCATTCTTTCTGCTCCCTGCAGAATTCTTCCCTGGAGGGTCCTCCTTCTTGCTGCCAATGGGTCAGCTCAGGCAGGTCCCCCAGTTCAGCGATCTGTTCCCCTGTAGGCTCCAGGGCATCCCCCTCAAGGTCTGCCTCCTCCTGGACCGTAGGAACTTCAGGGGCCGGTTTCCCGCGCCCCCTGCGCCTTCTCCCTAAGGCCGGTTCCTGGGCCTCTCCATCAGGCCCCAGGACCTCTCGATCACCCTTACTGGCTGCCATCGACCGTGTGGTCACGCACGCCCAGTCAGGCAGACCCACCATCCGCAGGTGAGTCGTTTTCTCCACCTTTTCCCAAGGGGAGTGCTCCAAGTCGTTCCCTAGCAAACAGTCAACAGGCATGGTTTTTCTCACACAGACCTGCAGAGTACCAGAGACCCCCCCCCCACTCGAAGGGAACTTGAGCCATCGGACACTGACTCTCAGAATTATCAGCGTTGATAACCCTACAGTAGGCATGGGGTACAACCTGCTCTTGAGACACCAGGTGCTGCCTCACTGCAGTCACACTGGCTCCTGTGTCTCTAAGAGCCTCGGCTTCCTTACCATTGATGATCACCACCTGCCCATATTTTTTAGTGTTAGAGGGCAGGTAGTTCGTAGGGATCATCTCGCTGTCTCCTAACGAGACCAGGGTCATGTGAACGGGATCTCCACCCCCCGGGACCATCATTTCTTCTCCCAGGTGAACGCTAGTCACTTGTCGGGGCGGAGCACCAGTGGGTGCGGGTTTTCCAAATAGGCGACACTTGGGGTCACTCGATATGTGCCCAGGCTCGCCACATTTGAAACAATTGAAGGGCCCCTTTGGAACAGGTTTACCTGTCGGGGCCCCATTCTGCTTCGGGGGTGGGGGAGGCTGAGAACCCTGCTGCGGATTCCCTTGGGAACTACTTTGGGGGCCTTTTTGGAACCCTTTCTGTTTTCCCCCCTTGTCCCCCCCACTCTTCTGCTGGGGACCCTGCCCACTCTTGGCGGAATCTCCCACGGGACCCTTGTGGACCCTGGTGCTGAGCCAGCGGTCCGCCTCCTCAGCAAGCTTCCTCGGGTTGGACAGCTTGCTATCGATCAGATGTTGGCGTAACTCAGGAAAACAGTGATCAGACAAGTGCTCCCATGCAATTAAATCAAAGAGACCTTGAAAATCATTCACTTTGTTACCTTTCACCCAACCATCCAGTGCTCTGCAAAAGTAAGTCACATATTCCACATACGTATTCCCAGGCCGCTTAGTACATCCCCTAAACTTCTGTCTATACATTTCAGGGGTAAGCCCGTACCTGCTCAACAAAGCTTCTTTCATGTGGGTATAGGACCTCTGATTCTCGACGGGCAAATCTAGCAAGGTATCTCTCCCTTCGCTAAGGAACCTTCCCCACAACCCCGCTCCCCAATCCTTCTCAGGGACCCGGTGGGAGGACATGGCTACCTCATATGCCCTAAACCATTGTCCTATATCATCCCCCTTAAAGAACTCCTTGACTACGTCCTTCGGGATATGCACTCTTGACTCTACCTGCACTGGCGATGTGCTGCCACCAGAGGGAGGATGATCCAAGCCTCTTTCCTTGAGACTTATCTCCCTCATTTTCACCTCATAATCCATCTGGTGCTTTCGCTCTTCCAGCGCCATTCTTTTCGTTTCAAGCTCCAGCTGGATTTTCAATTCTGCCAACTTTCTTTCGTGATTCCGGGTTTCCTTCCTGTCCGCCAGCTCCTCTGGCGACAGGCCTTTTCCAAAGCTGTGTTCGCTGTCCTGCCGCTCGAGATCGATCAGATCCCCAAGCGCATTCTGCTCCTCCGTTGCGTTCTGCTCGGCGAGGACGTCTTGCTCTTCCGGGGTCTTTCGGGACTCTATCCAGGCTTTCAGGGCCTTGGAGAGCTGCGTTTTGTTTTTGCAGCCAGCGTGCGGAACTTTGAGTTTCTTGCAAAAGAATTTCAGTTCGTCCCTGGAATATTTATCCACTTTGGCGGGGTCCCACTCTACCTCCAAAACCTCGGAGGTCGTGGACTCCGCTCCATCCAGGCTCTTTGTGCCCGGCATGGTTTCTGCACTCGGAATCTTCTTTTCAAAAAGCAAAGTCTGTGGTTTAGTAACCGTACCGTAATCCTTGTGTAGCGGTCAGAAGCTCAGGTATAACTATCGCAAGTGTAAATTCGAAAATCCTCACCGCTGCGTCCAATGTAGGAAGGGGGAGACTCTAGTTGGCGCAGTGCAAGCACTAGCGACAAGCAGGGACTCTCTCTTCCTCGTCAGGGCTGAGGGTTACCTTCCAGACAACCTCTGCTTACCCTCTAGGTAGTGTGGCTTAAGCAGTCTTAGGCTAATCTTTGGGGCACATAGGGTTAAACACTTGCAACAGTACACCTTCACAACCAACCCCCCACACAACGAGACCAGACTGTATTCTTGTAAAAATATATCTCTTTATATAAACTTTACGCAGGCTTGTGAATACAGTCAATAACTTTACGGATACGGTTGCAGGATATTAGCTTTAGGTTACCACAGTTCTTATCGTAGTTCTTGTGAGGCCCGTAGGCCGGCGTTAAACAAAGTTCTTGGTGGAGCCAGCGGCTTCCAGGGGATCTGTCCCACGTCGCGTTGCCTTCCCGGTGTCGCTGATCGTTGCGGCTCTTCGGCCGAGCAGGTCACTGGTCGTCCGGGGCAGCGGTGCTCTGTGGCGGCACGGTCCTCTCTTCGTCGTCTGCTCCGACCTTGGAGTCGGCGGCTGTGTGGCGGTGACAAGTGGCAGTACGGTCCTCAAGTGCAGGACGTACCCGGCCAAATGTCGGTGCAGCTGTGGGCTCACAGCTGGGCTGTCGGGCAGGTTACCGACCTTGTGGATTCTCGCAGGGCAATAGTCTGTCCTTGCAGGTGAGGGACGGCTCGCTATGCAGTCGCCTCGATAGCTCGGACCAGACGGGTCCTCCTTCGCTTTGCTCTCGGGCTTCCCAGCGCAGGTGTGGTCACGATGTTCGGGCCAGCGGCGGCTGGTCCTCACTGTGCTTCCGCTGTAGCTTTGGGCCCCGGTCACGGTGGTCGGGAGGGAGTAGATGCCTTAGAGGAGCTTCCTCTTTGTCGGTACTGCGGCGATGGTCAGCACCCGCAGTCGCTTTCTTCCAAGGGGGGTTTAGCGTCCACTGGTCCTGGGACGCTGGTCAGGGGGCAAGTTCAGTTTCCAAGCCCTCGGAGATCTCTTTGCAGAGTTTGGCACAAAGTAGCACAAAAGTCGTTTCGTCGTTTTGTCTTCCTCTCCTTCAGCAGCAAGGCACCAGACACAGGCAAGAGTCAGCACCCTTCCTTGTCTTCTCGCGGTCCTTCTCGTAGGGCAGAGTCGTTCTGTGGCCCAAACTGGATCTAACTTTCAAGGAGCAGGGCTCCATCTTTTATAGGCCAATTCTTTTGTTCTCGCAGGCCAGGGGGGCCTTTGCATAGCCACTCTCAGTTCTGGAGTACCCCGGCGGGTGTACTCCGGCTTCTGCTTTCAGTGTGAGGGGCAGGCGCATCAGACGCCCCACAGGAGGTGGAGCCAGCATTGTCCGGACAGGAGTGGCCAGAGTACCTTGTTGATGGGGCTTCGCCCTTCCTGGGCCAGGTGCCGGCAGAGTCATCCGCCGCTCCCCAGGAGGGTGGAGCCAGCATTGTGGTGGCCGAGCACAGTGACAGTTCGAGTCAAGAGGCACTCCTACCTCCCACTAAGGTGTAATCTGCGCATTCACCACCTGTCATCCCTCCAGCCCTGTCACTCACACATCCCAGACAGTCGGATACACATACTGGCAGAGGCAACTGAAATGGTTAGGCAAGCAAATGCTAACTTTCTAAAAGTAGCATTTGCAAACCCAGGATAACGAAATAAACTTGGCTACAAGAAATATCTCATCATCCTGAGTCCAGGCATACTAAACATGACTCACTACCATGCTCCTTGAGCCTGCGGGGGTTATAGGTTGTAATAATCCTCGCAGCTCAGTCTGGCCTAATGGAGCAGGTAGCCTTCAGTAGTGAAATACGGTCTTCGTTGTAAGTCACTACCAGGACATGCCACGCACATCAGGGCTTGTCCTACCTCGCACCTACAATGCACCCTGCCCGCAGGCCTACCATAGGGGTGACTAATATGTAGTCAAGGGAAGGGTCGGGGCTGGCAAGTGGGGACACTTGCCCAGCTAGCGTGACAGTACGAGACCGCACGCGGGTTCTGCGGTCGCAGTTCCCAGACACAAGTTTACGGCTGCTCGGGTGGGTGGCGCAACCAGCGCTGCAAGCCCACCAGCAGTATCGGCATCTACACGCCCCGGCACTCTCTCGTGCGCTTTACTGGGGACTAACAGTAAATCCAATGCACCAATCATGGATACCAATCGTATGTACAGTTTACAGTAGGGAGCACTTGCACTGCGGCACGGATCAGCCGTGGCGCAGTGCCCTGAGTATCGGAAAACCAGCAAAACATCGGAGGCACATCAGCAAAAAGTGGAAGGGAGACTCACGCCAAGGTGCCAGGTCTAACACACATGCTTTCAGACACTGCTCCATTCTCTTACAGGCAGTTTCGCCTCCACAAACACTCACACTCCCTGGCTCAGACTCTCTCTCACCACACTCTCAGCTTACCATGCCTCAGCATGGCACCCTACCATATCTCGATTCCCCACACGCCCCATCGGAATATTATTGGAGGGGCCCTCCATTGCTTGCAGAGCAGCATTAATAATCATTCATCCATTAGTTTAACTTTTATATTGATGAAGAAGCAGTGTGTACTAATGCACAGCATGCAAGGCAGCATTAGAATCATTCATTACCTTACATGTAAAATTAATAGAGGGGCGCACTGTACACCCTTGCAGCTTGCACAGCAGCATTAATATAGGCCTTTGATTAAGTTAAAGCCATTTGCTTTGCTATAAAATACCAGCAAATGGCTTTAACTTAATCAAAGGCGCGACCTATTGCATTTCAATGCTTGTTAATTTTGCCTCCAAGTTGTCTAAGAGACTGATCGCAGCCCTTTTAAAAATATATCAGGCCAAGTAAGTTGCAACGTGCTCTTGTGCAGTGAGTCACAGTGTGCTTATATTACGGGCTCAGGGGTCCAAGTCCAACACTCCGGTTCTGAAATGAAATATTTATTTTAAATATTCAGTATTACAGTATTTTTAGTATATTTCAGTATTCTCAATTATCTAGCTCTGAAATATATCTTGCCCCATTCCTTTTCCGTTAGCTGTCTCCCCAGTTCCAGCTCACTTTGTGGTGATTCGTAGTCTGAAACCTGGGTAGACGAGGAGACTATGCATCCAAGAATGAAAGGTGCAGATTACTGTCAGACTGAGTAAATGTGAAAGGATGTTGCAATGAGAGCGACTTAATTGAAACTGTATAGAACATGAAGTAAGTTTGCGGTGATAACTGACTCGTTGTGTTCCTGCACTTATGCTTGTTTTGCTGATTTATGAAGGATTAAAGACTGAGTGACGCCACTGCAATTGGAGTCCATGACCATAGGTTCATCTAGTGCACGGGTACTCATAGTACGGCCCGCGGGCCAGGGCCGGCCCGGCAAGCCTTCCCTGGCGGCCCGCCGAGACATCGTACCCGTGTTTTTTTTTTTTTTTTTTTAAGAATCTCAGCAAACACCCCTGCGGCAGCGCGCTGCAGAGACTCTCTGTGAGGGCTGGGCGATTTCCGTCAGAGTGGGGCTGCAGGGGCCTAGGAGCTGAACAAAGCCTCATTAGCATGCAAATGGTCTCTTAAAGAGGTGTGAAGTGCTCGGGTGCGGCTGGCTGGCTGAGTGTGTGTGTGCCCAGAAGAAGTGTCAGCCCGGGCACACACAGGCATGATGAGATGAAGAGGGAGAGGGAGGGAGGAAGGAGACCGAGACAGACAGACAGAGCGAGGGAGGGAGACAGACAGAGGGAGAGCGAGGGAGGCAGCGCGAGGGAGAGCGAGGGAGACTGAGGCAGACAGGGAGAGCGAGGGAGAGTGAGGGAGGGAGACATGCAGACAGAGGGAGAGCGAGGGAGGGAGACAGGCAGACATAGGGAGAGCGAGGGAGGCAGAGGGAGGGAGAGCAAGGGAGACAGAGGGAGAGCGAGGGAGGCAGAGTGAGAGAGAGCGAGGGAGACGGAGGCAGAGCGAGGGAGGTATAGCGAGGGAGACATAGGGAGAGGGAGACGGAGGCAGCTAAAGGGAGAGGGAGGGAGGGAGACAGGCAGACAGAGGGAGAGCGAGGGAGGGAGACAGAGGCAGACAGAGGGAGAGCGAGGGAGACAGCGGGAGAGCGAGGGAAGCAGAGTGAGGGAGAGCGAGGGAGGCATAGCGATGGAGACATAGGGAGAGCGAGGGAGGGAGTCAGGCAGACAGAGGGAGAGCGAGGGAGGTAGACAGGCAGACAGAGGGAGAGCGAGGGAAAGAAAGAGCGAGGGAGGGAGACAGAGCAGACAGAGGTAGAGCGAGGGAAAGAAAGAGCGAGGGAGGGAGACAGAGCAAGTGAGGGAGACCTCAGAGTGAGTGAGGGAGACCTCAGAGTGAGTGAGGGAGACCTCCGAGTGAGTGAGGGAGCCCTCAGAGTGAGTGAGGGAGACCTCAGAGTGAGTGAGGGAGACCTCAGAGTGAGTGAGGGAGCCCTCAGAGTGAGGGAGCCCTCAGAGTGAGGGAGCCCTCAGAGTGAGGGAGACATCAGAGTGAGGGAGACATCAGAGTGAGGGAGACATCAGAGTGAGGGAGACATCAGAGTGAGGGAGACATCAGAGTGAGGGAGACATCAGAGTGAGGGAGACATCAGAGTGAGGGAGACATCGGAGTGAGGGAGACATCGGAGTGAGGGAGACATCAGAGTGAGGGAGACATCAGAGTGAGGGAGACATCGGAGTGAGGGAGACATCGGAGTGAGGGAGACATCGGAGTGAGGGAGACCTCGGAGTGAGGGAGGGGGAAGGAGAGAGAGGGAGACAGAGAGGGAAGGAGAGGGAGGGAGGGAGAGGGAAGGAGGGTGAGGGAAAGAGAGGGGAGGAGGAAGAGGGAAGGATAGAGAGGGGGAAAGAAATAGAGGAAAGTAGAGGGAAACAGAGAGAGGGAGAGGGAAACAGAGGGAGAGGGAAACACAGAGAGAGAGAGAGGGAGACAGAGAGTGAGACAGTCAGAGTGAGTGAGACAGTCAGAGTGAGTGAGGCAGAGGGACACAGAGGGAGAGAGAGGTAGAGAGAGGGAGAGAGGGAGGGAGAGAGAGAGGGAGGGAGGGAGACAGAGAGCGAGAGAGTGACAGAGAAAGAATGAGAGAGAGAGAGAGAAATGTATGTATGCCGGGTCTGGTGGCTCAGTGGACGAAGGCGTCCGCTGCAGGGACCTGTGATCAACCTCATGGTCAGTTTTTTTCCCTCTAGCCCGCCCCCTCCCCCACTGACCCCCCCCACCAGTGCCGCCCTCAGACACAAACCACACTGTAAATTTGGCCCCCGAGAGAAAGTTTGTGAGTACCCATGATCTAGTGAAACAAGGCCGATGTGATTGCATTGCAAAGGCATTGTGACCAGAAGCAGCCAGTCGTGCTAATCCATTCATTTAAATATTCTCACAAATAGGAGGAAGTGAGTGTTTTTTGATGAAAACAAGCTTGATTTTTTAATAGTGTTTAATATATATATACACCAATATAAACACACAGGCAGACACAGTGGGACCCCAGTGGGACTTTCACAGCCCCATTAAAGAAATGGCAGCGCTGAGGAAATCCGAAATCTCCATTCTCAGGGGTCTTCCTAATATCAATAAAGAACTTGGCACAGAAGCTGAAATATGAAACGACATCTTTATTAAATTTAATAAATGAGGCCACGTCACACAGAAACCGTAGTAACTGAATGAGGTAGTCTGAGGAATACAGAGGACAGAGGCCTTTTATATGTTTTAGGGTTACATGACTCAGCACAAAAGTAAAGGGCAGTCCTAGCTTTTGCAAGCATGCAAAAACTCCAACATTCCTTCTTACACAAGCTGGACAAACCCATATCGTAAACAGGTCATAAAAAGAAGGAACAGAAACAGATGAGAGGTAGGATACTGGGTGTGCATGTGTATACCAAACTTTACAATCTCCTGTGCTCTGATCCTTAATCTTGATCAGCTACTGGGCAAGAAACTGGTCTAACAAGGTCAGCTTCAGGCAACAGGGCCAGTTCACTCAGGTCATCCAGCAGTCAGCTAAAGTCATCAGCCTATGTGAGGGCACCTACAAAATGGCTGCCATGCACAAAATGGAACCCATGGTTCAGAACAAAATCTTCAAATACACAGTAAATCCATCGGTGTAACATGATGAAAACACTCATACTTGCTGAACTCACTGTTTACGGTTCACTGTTACCAAAATCGTAACAGAACCACGACCTTTATGACCCAGGTTCAGAATTCACGGAACCTCACCACCATTAAAAATTATCCAACGCCTTAATCCTGGCATAGTGAGATTGAGAACAGATTACTATAGGAATAAGTCTGTTATGAAGCTCTGTGGTTATACTGAATAAGCAGCTACCTATGTTATATGACATCTCTTTTAATAATGTAATACCTGCACTTCCACAATTGCTTTATTAACCTTTCTGCTTTCTCAAATTTGCTTGAAAATGCACCATTTTTCCGCTATTTTTTCAAAATTTTCTCGGGGGGGGGGGGGGGGGGATTCCCCCCGAACCCTCCTTAGGGGGTTTGGGCTCGCTCGCTACGCTCGCTCGCTACGGTGCAGTATGATTATCATTTTACGCCGCACCACTTTCAAATGTCACCAGCCGCCGCTGATACAGCATCACATTCATTTCCCTAGAAATCCACAAGAGTTGTTGGAAACAAAGTTGGACTTCTATAACATGGCTAATTTCCCTCATGTTATAGGTTGCATAGATGGAACCCATATTCCCATCTGTCCCCCATCTACAAATGAGTATATTTTTCGGAACAGAAACAAGTATCACTCTTTAAACATCCAAGTAATTTGTAATTCCAAAACAATAATCAAAGACTTAGTTGCAATTTACCCTGGGAGTGCCCATGACTCCTATATTTTCAAACATAGTGCCATCAATGGGCGACTGTTGTCTGGTGAATTTGGAGATGGATATTTGCTTGGTAAATAATGCTCTGTTTTCCAAAGTACATTTCAATCACATTCTGTTGCATGATAACTTAACTTCCATTCTATTTTTTTACACACCCATAGGAGAGAGTGCATATGGTGTGAGATCATATATACTTACACCATACCTCAATCCAACAACCCGTAAACAGCAAAACTACAACCATGCCCATATTTCCACTAGAAATGTAGTAGAGCGGTCATGAAGTCTAGGTTCCGGATACTGCACAAAACCGGTGGAGCACTGCAATATCGCCCTGATTTGTGCTGCAAAATAGTAGTGACATGTGCCATCCTGCACAACATTGCCACACGGAGAGGCTTGGAACTGGATGTAGATGACATTCTACCAAACAATGACAACCAGCCACAACAACCACATGCAAGAATGCATGGACCAGATGCAGCTGAAGGAAGGCGAAGGCGAGCAGAAATCACCACCCCTTGTTGTAAATATTTTTGTCCACCCTAAGCGTGGAAGGGTATTCTCAGATGTGAGACCCTTGCTCATTGCACCATCAGGATTCAAGCAAACCGGGCCGAAGACGGCTGTAATGCCAGAAACCGGTCCCCGGGAGCTTGTTTCCTTCCGAGTGTAAGAATTGGCTTTTGTAGTTTGGTTTGCCCTGTTCCCATCATGCACTGGGACAGGAACAGACTAATTTGCATACAGCCAGGTTCTGAAACTGGGATGGTGCAGTGAGCTAAAAAACGGTGTTGGATCTAGCCCTGATCTCTTGACTGGGTGAGAGCTTTCTGCTTAATTCAGAGACTCTGTCCCTCACCACCCCTTGTTGTAAATATTTGTGTCCACCCTAAGCGTGGAAGGGTATTCTCAGATGTGAGACCCTTGCTCATTGTACCATCAGGATTCAAGCAAACCGGGCCGAAGACGGCTGTAATGCCAGAAACCGGTCCCCGGGAGCTTGTTTCCTTCCCAGTGTAAGAATTGGCTTTTGTAGTTTGGTTTGCCCTGTTCCCATCATGCACTGGGACAGGAACAGACTAATTTGCATACAGCCAGGTTCTGAAACTGGGATGGTGCAGTGAGCTAAAAAACAGTGTTGGATCTAGCCCTGATCTCTTGACTGGGTGAGAGCTTTCTGCTTAATTCAGAGACTCTGTCCCTCACCACCCCTTGTTGTAAATATTTTTGTCCACCCTAAGCGTGGAAGGGTATTCTCAGATGTGAGACCCTTGCTCATTGCACCATCAGGATTCAAGCAAACCGGGCCGAAGACGGCTGTAATGCCAGAAACCGGTCCCCGGGAGCTTGTTTCCTTCCCAGTGTAAGAATTGGCTTTTGTAGTTTGGTTTGCCCTGTTCCCATCATGCACTGGGACAGGAACAGACTAATTTGCATACAGCCAGGTTCTGAAACTGGGATGGTGCAGTGAGCTAAAAAACGGTGTTGGATCTAGCCCTGATCTCTTGACTGGGTGAGAGCTTTCTGCTTAATTCAGAGACTCTGTCCCTCACCACCCCTTGTTGTAAATATTTTTGTCCACCCTAAGCGTGGAAGGGTATTCTCAGATGTGAGACCCTTGCTCATTGCACCATCAGGATTCAAGCAAACCGGGCCGAAGACGGCTGTAATGCCAGAAACCGGTCCCCGGGAGCTTGTTTCCTTCCCAGTGTAAGAATTGGCTTTTGTAGTTTGGTTTGCCCTGTTCCCATCATGCACTGGGACAGGAACAGACTAATTTGCATACAGCCAGGTTCTGAAACTGGGATGGTGCAGTGAGCTAAAAAACGGTGTTGGATCTAGCCCTGATCTCTTGACTGGGTGAGAGCTTTCTGCTTAATTCAGAGACTCTGTCCCTCACCACCCCTTGTTGTAAATATTTTTGTCCACCCTAAGCGTGGAAGGGTATTCTCAGATGTGAGACCCTTGCTCATTGCACCATCAGGATTCAAGCAAACCGGGCCGAAGACGGCTGTAATGCCAGAAACCGGTCCCCGGGAGCTTGTTTCCTTCCCAGTGTAAGAATTGGCTTTTGTAGTTTGGTTTGCCCTGTTCCCATTATGCACTGGGACAGGAACAGACTAATTTGCATACAGCCAGGTTCTGAAACTGGGATGGTGCAGTGAGCTAAAAAACGGTGTTGGATCTAGCCCTGATCTCTTGACTGGGTGAGAGCTTTCTGCTTAATTCAGAGACTCTGTCCCTCACCACCCCTTGTTGTAAATATTTTTGTCCACCCTAAGCGTGGAAGGGTATTCTCAGATGTGAGACCCTTGCTCATTGCACCATCAGGATTCAAGCAAACCGGGCCGAAGACGGCTGTAATGCCAGAAACCGGTCCCCGGGAGCTTGTTTCCTTCCCAGTGTAAGAATTGGCTTTTGTAGTGTGGTTTGCCCTGTTCCCATCATGCACTGGGACAGGACCAGACTAATTTGCATACAGCCAGGTTCTGAAACTGGGATGGTGCAGTGAGCAAAAAAACGGTGTTGGATCTAGCCCTGATCTCTTGACTGGGTGAGAGCTTTCTGCTTAATTCAGAGACTCTGTCCCTCACCACCCCTTGTTGTAAATATTTTTGTCCACCCTAAGCGTGGAAGGGTATTCTCAGATGTGAGACCCTTGCTCATTGCACCATCAGGATTCAAGCAAACCGGGCCGAAGACGGCTGTAATGCCAGAAACCGGTCCCCGGGAGCTTGTTTCCTTCCCAGTGTAAGAATTGGCTTTTGTAGTTTGGTTTGCCCTGTTCCCATCATGCACTGGGACAGGAACAGACTAATTTGCATACAGCCAGGTTCTGAAACTGGGATGGTGCAGTGAGCTAAAAAACGGTGTTGGATCTAGCCCTGATCTCTTGACTGGGTGAGAGCTTTCTGCTTAATTCAGAGACTCTGTCCCTCACCACCCCTTGTTGTAAATATTTTTGTCCACCCTAAGCGTGGAAGGGTATTCTCAGATGTGAGACCCTTGCTCATTGCACCATCAGGATTCAAGCAAACCGGGCCGAAGACAGCTGTAATGCCAGAAACCGGTCCCCGGGAGCTTGTTTCCTTCCCAGTGTAAGAATTGGCTTTTGTAGTTTGGTTTGCCCTGTTCCCATCATGCACTGGGACAGGAACAGACTAATTTGCATACAGCCAGGTTCTGAAACTGGGATGGTGCAGTGAGCTAAAAAACGGTGTTGGATCTAGCCCTGATCGCTTGACTGGGTGAGAGCTTTCTGCTTAATTCAGAGACTCTGTCCCTCACCACCCCTTGTTGTAAATATTTTTGTCCACCCTAAGCGTGGAAGGGTATTCTCAGATGTGAGACCCTTGCTCATTGCACCATCAGGATTCAAGCAAACCGGGCCGAAGACGGCTGTAATGCCAGAAACCGGTCCCCGGGAGCTTGTTTCCTTCCCAGTGTAAGAATTGGCTTTTGTAGTTTGGTTTGCCCTGTTCCCATCATGCACTGGGACAGGAACAGACTAATTTGCATACAGCCAGGTTCTGAAACTGGGATGGTACAGTGAGCTAAAAAACGGTGTTGGATCTAGCCCTGATCTCTTGACTGGGTGAGAGCTTTCTGCTTAATTCAGAGACTCTGTCCCTCACCACCCCTTGTTGTAAATATGAGCAGAAATCACAGAGCATTATTTTTAAAAGAGGTAAGAAGCCAGGTTACATTCAGTAATTCAGATTGACATTTATTCATAATGAAAAGAGGAGTAATGCTATACCAAGGTAACATGAAATCAAAAGATGTAGAAATGAAATCAACAAGTAGCTTTTAATTTTCAGCTGTGTCAGGCCAGTATTGGCAAGATGTCAATCCTTCAATAGCCTATCCATTTATTTCCTCCCTCTCACACCTAAAGCTTTGCTTTTAGTATTCCTCAGAGCTGAAGATGTGTTGCTTTGCAGTGTGACATGTCTTGTGCTGCATCGTCCAACCACTGTTTCTGATTTGGATGCACAAGTTGCTTCAGCACCTTCGTTTGCATTGTCCCCATGTATTGATGGACGCACACTCATGTCTTCCTGCATGACATCCTTGGAAGTTGTGTTGGCAAGCATTCTTCAGACAGGGCATTGCAACATTTCCTTAAATCCTTTTGCATGCACAGTGTAGTTGTTATCATTTTGGCATTGGTATTGCACAAGCGATGTATAGCTCTGGTATAAGTGTGTATGCTTGAAAATAATCCTAAGTGCCTATTGGCATTAGCAATGTTCTGTGCCTCTATTGCGTCACACATTCTTTCCATGGCTGTTGCCATGCGCTCCAGTTTAGTACTTGAGGCCATATGTGCATTTTCCATCACATTAGTCATTCTCACAAGGCTGTCACTCATGGTGCTGATGTTGTTATTAATGTGGTTTAGTTGGCCTTTCATGACCCTGATATCTTTGCCTTGCAGCCTTTGCACTTTGAGGAGCTTCTTCTCCACTACACTGGCCTGGCACTCATCTTGTGAGGATATTCTCTGGTTTGCAGGACGCGACCTTCTTCTGAAAAATTGTTGCAGTCTGCTGCGTTGATTTACATTTTTTTTTGCATTGACATTACTTTCAACTGCTTGTTGCAAATGTGCATGTGTATTTATCTCTTTATCGGTATCAGAGTCTTGCAGTTGCTGAACCCTTTTACTAGTTTTTTTTTTAACAACTGTTGGTGAGGATATATTTTCATTTTGGACTTGCGTGTCCTCTATGTCAGTATTAACTGTGTTGTCCAAATCCATGGTTTCACCCTCTTTCAGTAAATCTACAAAAGGAAAATATATGTATAGTTTACTTTTTAAAATGTCTGTGAATTTCCTTCTAATTGTGCAAAATTACATTTGTGAATCAAAATAAACATGTTGTGTGAGAAAAAATTAGTGTATTCACATATGGTATGACTTATTTAGTATTTGGAAATCATTTACTTCATAAACTTTGTTTTACAAATGTTCCTAAAAACTACATCTCCCACAATGCAATGCTTCAATGCAGAATCTTAGTAATTACTATGACCTTTTTGTGTGTGTTTGAGAGTAGATGCTGGGGATAACTTATATCATTTGAGGTTGAATCATAAGGCAAATATCTGTTACATATTTACAGAGCTACATTAAACGATTACACACTTACCTTGCGAAGTACCAGGCTGTTCAGAGGGGTCTATGTTGGTCACTCCTACCACTGCTTCAGTGAGCAGGGTGCCCTCAACCATGTCCTCCAGTGGGGTGTTTGGTTTATCCTTTGGGGGTCCTCCACCTGTTTTTTTTGCACTTTTAATCCTGCACGTAATTTTGTCCTTCGCACGGCTGCGTAAATCATACCAGCGTTTTTGAAGATTTGTTATGTCTCTGTGGGCAACCCCCACAGCATTCACTTTGGATTGAATGGCCAGCCACAGTCTTCTCTTCACTCCTTCGGGGACCTTCAAGGAATCCTTGCCAAAAAGCTGATCATGCCTCAGAGTGACCTCTTCTATTAATATTTCAAGTTCCTGGTCACTAAACTTTAATTTTCGTTTTCTGGCATGCAGGTCTTCCACAGCACTTTCAGTAGCCATTACTCCTTCAAGAGCACACCAAACACACTCATCCTGTAGCTGCAAGCAGAGCTCCAACTGCCAAAAGCCACTCCTGCAGTTTGAACTGGGCTTGAGCTGTGTGTAATCAGTGTACTGGCTTCCTGGGTGTGTCCTCATTGGTATGCATCAAAATGCGATTTCGTAATTTGCGATATCGCAAATTGCGAATTCGCAATGAAAAAATCGCATTTTTCTTGCGATTCGGTAAAAATTGCGATTTTTACCGAATCGCAAAAAAATTGCGAGAAATGATGCAAACCATTTTGCGATTCGGAATTTGCGATTCGGTAAATTTCGCAAATTAGGAATCGCAAAAAAAGTTTGATGCATGTGGGCAATACTGTTTTATTTCTAGAACCACTCAAGCCTGGCACAGGTAAGCATAGAAATACTTTGCGGTAATCATTTACTTGTATGAACACAGTTCAATTATGCAGTAGAAATTGTACTTTGTTTGATTTACAGGGAAGAAGTAGTATGCAACACTTAGCAAATACAGTACATTGATATGAATAGGCTTTTTCACTAAATTGCAGGTAAGTTACTTTTTGCTTTACTTTTCTATCTCCGTGCTGGATACCTAGACTCAGCACTGGTACATTTCCTAGAAACAGCTAAGTAATTACGTTTTGGTTATTCGCATGATTTTTAAAGAATATTTTCAGTTTTCAAAACTCCACACTTGTAAACTTTTTGGAGCAGTACATTGAAATGAATGGGCTTCTACAATAAATTGCAGGTAAGTTACTTTTCGTGTTACTTTTCTAACTCCGTGCTGGATTCCTAGATTCCGTCCATCATCCCCTTTTGTATCGATTTGTTCGCCCTAAGTTGGCAGGGTATGCTCAGACGTGAGGCCCTTGCTCACATTGCCACTGGATTCAAGATAGCCTGGCTGATGAGGGTTATGAACCCGAAACCGGTCCAAGGATACTTGTTTCCAGTCCAGGGAAGACATGGCTTGGCAGTTCGGGCTGGACTGTTCCCATGAGGCACAGGGTCACACTGATTTGCATATGGCCATGTCTGAACTGGGGTAGCGGCGTGAGCTAAAGAATGGTGATGGATTAAACCCAGATCAGTTGACTGGGGGTGAGGGTTTGATTTGCTCAAACGCTCCGTCCATCATCCCCTTTTGTATCACTTTGGATACCTAGATTCAGCACTGGGACATTCCCTTGAAACAGGTAAGTAAACACGTTTTGGTTATTTGTGCAATTTAAAAAAATATTTTTAGATTTCAAAACTCCACACTTCGAAACATTTTGGAGAAAAAGTGTCCATGTTATCCTTTGAAGGGAAAACAGGTTAACGGTTCTCAGGTAAGTAATTGACTGTGGGAGTTAAGGTTCTGGGGTTAGACTCAGGGGGTCTCCTAGGGTCAGTGATGCACTGTTGTTGCACCCTCAGCGGCACTAGGACGGCCGGGTGCAGAGTGTTGAGGCCCAATGTTATCCTATGGAAGATAGGGGAGCTTCGTTTGGTGGCGGCTGGCAAGCAGGCCACAGGATTGTGGGAGCAAAGCTCATAGGGTTTAGCTCAGGGCAAGTTGGGGACCAAAGGTGCACCCTCAGCGGCACTAGGGCGGCTGGGCGCAGGGGCTGTTTTGAGGTCGGGTGCCCTGTTGATTTCAATGGAGATTCTCCGGGACAAAGAAACACTGCAGGCTTGTGGACGAGGATCTTCCAGGAGCGACCACCACTTCGAGTGGTAAGTTGGGATCTTGTAGGTTGGTTAGGCACAGCTGGGTTGGGCACACAAGGCCGTGGGGCGTCGGATGTAGGGGTGCCTTTGGACATCGGATTTTCTTACCCGCTCCGGTCACGGTAGGGGGTTCCTCTGGATTGAGGATACAGACGTCTTCTGGAGGCTTGAGGAAAGTCGTGGGTCACCGGATCTCGGGTCAGGATCGCCGGGGGGACCTCCTTGGGGTGTTTTTCCACTCTAGTTCGGGTCGGGTTCGGCGGGTGTGGAGTGGGCTGGATTGTCGGTTTCTGGCTGGCACCAGAAGCTGCAGTTTAAACGCGTCCGTTGTTCACAGGAGAAACAGTCAGGACATACCACTCTATTTTACACTCACCACATGTTTGTTTGCACTGCGTATTCACTTATTCAGTAACCATCAATGATCAGCCGCAGAATGACCGTCCATAAGTGCCTATGGACTCATCTTTGCTCGATGCACAACTCCGTGGGCTTTGGGTCTCGATGAAGAAGGGACTATCCACGTGTGATTGGAGAGCCAGATGATAGGACTGATCAGGAAGTTAATTTTGATGGTGATCCACTTATGAGCCTCCGGGATCGAGTTAATCGGCACTGTATGTACGGTAGTTCATGCACTCAGACCCACGGTCATTTTGTTCTTCACGTTTCAGGTTATCCTGGTTGACTAGGGCACCAACTCTGTAGTAATCTCCTTCTTATGTAATGAATCTCCCTGGCCTTGATGCTCTAGCTATGTGATGTCATTTAGAATGTTGGGATATTTGTAGTTGAAGTGGGAGCAGTTGGAGATGATGGGCTGAGCAGCCAGGAGGCCGCTCCTGGTGGGGCATATATTAGGAACTTACATTAAGACTATATTGGAACTTACTAAGCTGTAACTTAAGGAATAAACTACAAGTACAAGAGCTGTCTACTGGACTTCTTTATCTCTACAAACTCCCTAGTGGCTACATGTTTTTGGAGTCCAGGATACTGCCACCCAGTGTGTTGCATTAGACCCCCTGTGTTCTCCTGTTGTATTATGTATTCATTTGGGGACTCGAACCAGGAGTGGTCTTTAAATATTTGTATGTCCCTCTGACCCTCTCCCCTCCCTTGTTTGATATCAAGGGGAGACAGGATTGTAGGGCTGGGGCCAAGTCAGTGGGCGTCGTCCTCTTGTTAGCTCTGCACAGCTTCTCATCCTTCTTTTCTTGTTGTTGCTGGATCTGAGGAAGGAAGGTTCAGGCTGCCACTAAATACTACATTTAGGGGCGTTACAGGTAGGTAAAGGACAGGGACCAATGGGTCCCTTCCCTGGGGTGGGTACACCCCCTATTATGTCACTCTCCAGTGGGAGGGGGCAGGAGCCTGTCCCTAGTTGACTGGGTCCCCCCATTCTCAAGATGGTGGGGACTCGAGGTTGTGCTTCACCTCGCCTTCCCCACCTTAGGGGTGGAGTTGGTAGAGGTGGGCACACCTCTCTTCCTCACTTGTTTTTCCTGCCAGTTCTCCCACCCAAAGTGGGGGGTAGAAACAGTGGGGACCCATTGCTGAAAGCGACAAATGGTCTGGAGAGTCTCACAAAGGTGGCATGCTTCCCCTTTGTGAACCCTGGGGGAGGAGGCTTGGCACCTCTTCCCAGGATGTGTATTGTTTCCGGCCCCCAAGAGCAGCAAGCTCTCGACCCAGGCATCCAGAAACATGTCTAGTGGTGGCAGCCTAAGCAGCCACTCAGGTCACTAGGAGTTGGTCGAGTTTCAGGGGGCATCTCTAAGATGCCCTCTGTTGTGCATTTTACATTAAATACCACACTGGCATCAGTGTGGGTTTAATGTGCTGAGAACTTTGATACCAAACTTCCCAGTCTTCAGTGTAGCCATTATGGTGCTGTGGAGTTCGTAATGACAAACTCACAGCACCATCTACTCTTAATGGCAGCACTGCACTTACAGTGCCCAGGAATAGACTTGGGCACTGTAGGGATATAGGGCTCATGCACTTGTACACTCACCACTGGCATAGGGCACCCAGCAAGAGGGGTGACTGATGTATGCCAGGGCAGTGATTTGTGGGCATGGCACACAATAATGTAGCAAAACCTTTCCAAAGGACGGCCGTTCCTAGAGCCAGTGTCAAAAATAGTGCTAACAACAGACGCATCACTCACCAGCTGGGGAGCCCATCTCCTAAATCACAAAATTCAGGGCAAGTGGACCACTCAACAAAAAGCGCTCCACATCAATCACCTAGAACCACTGGCAATATTTCTAGTTCCAAGTACATCTTCTCAACCTTAGTCCGGATGGACAATATGATAGCAACATGCTACATACAAAAGCAAGCAGGAACACATTATTTGCAGCTGTCTCACCTAGCGCAAAGTATATGAAGGTGGGCCATTACACAAAACATATCTCCTAGCAGAACATCTTCCAGGAGTAAACAATCAGATAGTGGATCTGTTAAGTCGTCAGACTTAACAAATACACGAATGGGAACTTCATCCACAAGTCCTTCAACCTTTCTTCCAAATGTGGGGCCAACCAGACATAGATCTGTTCGCCACACACTCAGATGCAAAATGCCACACCTTCGCTGCCAGGTTCCCAAACCCATTGTCCAAGGGCAATGCAATATGGATGAACTGGTCAGGGAGATTTGCGTACGCTTTTCCGCGACTCCCACTTATCCCACTAGTAGTACGCAAGCTCAAACAGGCTCTCAAGAGGATCCTGGTTGCTCCCACATAGGCACGGCAACCATGGTTCACAACACTCCTTGAACTCTTAATAGTTCCACACCAAAAACTACATCTGTCCCCAAAACTGCTGACGCAGAACCATGGAGAGATAAGGCACCCAGATCCAGCACAACTGAATCTAGCAATCTGGCTCCTGAAATCTTGGAGTTCGGTTACCTGAACCTCCCACGACCTGTATGAATATTATTAAAGAAGCCAAACGCCCCACAACTAGAGCTTGCTATGCAGCTAAATGGAAAAGATTTGTCATTTACTACAATAACAACACAATTGACCCATTCGATGCTTCAATTCAGAACATTATTTGCTATTTACTACATCTACAAAGATGAAATCTTTCATACTCATCAATCCGATTACATCTAGCTGTTCTTGCAGCCTACTTACAAAACAGGCAACATTTGTCATTGTTTAGGGTACCTGCTATCAAAGCCTTCATGGAAGGCCTTAAATGAATAATTCCAACCAGACTGCCACCATCTCCAGTGTGGAACCTAAACCATGTTCTTACTAGGCTCATGGGTCCCCCGTTTGAGCCTTTACACAAATACAAATTACAATTCCTTACATGGAAAGTAGCTTTCCTTGTCGCAATCACCTCTCTCAGGAGAGTAAGTGAGATTCCGGCTTTAACAGTACAAGAACCATTTTTACAAATACATTGCAACAAAGTGGTTCTTAGAACAAACCCAACAGTTCTTCCAAAGGTGATTTCTCCATTCCATCCTAATCAATCAGTAGAGTTACCAGTATTTTTCCAAAACCCTGATTCTGTAGCAGAAAGAGGTCTTCACACGCTTGATGTCAAAAGAGCTTTACTTTATTACATAGACAGGACTAAAGCCTTTAGGAAAACAAAAGAA
The DNA here is from genome assembly GCF_964263255.1 of Lissotriton vulgaris. Lineage (NCBI taxonomy): Eukaryota > Metazoa > Chordata > Amphibia > Caudata > Salamandridae > Lissotriton > Lissotriton vulgaris. The sequence goes on along the minus strand of NC_141685.1, from coordinate 65,884,967 downwards.
CTGTTTGTGGCTTTCTCACCACCTCATAAAGGCAACCCAATTTCCAATGCTGGAATTGCCAGGTGGATAGTAAAATGTATTCAAATATGCTAACAGAAAGCAAAATGCATGTTAACAATTCCCCCTAGAGCGCACTCAACACGCCATCTAGGGGCTTCCATGGCATTCTTAGGGAACATTCCCCTAGAAGACATTTGTAACATGTTCTACTACATACACCTTCACCAAACACTATTGTGTAGATGTGCAGGCAAACACTTTTTCAAACCACTGCAACAGATACAGGCAACCACCGCTAGGGGAGACACGGCTGTACAGTCTATGCACAGAGTGTGAATTCTGCAACTCATATGCCTCGAACGGAAAATGCTACTTACCAGTATGCATCTGTTCTTGGCATGTATAGCTGCAGAGATTCACACGCTCCCCCACCTCCACGGAACCTGTATCTGTTCCAGTGTTATCTTAGATACATTTTCATGGACATCTCTGTTTCTTACAAACTCACATGGCGAAAAACAATCTGAGGATGGAGTTGATGCCCATGCGCACTATCGTCCAAAGGAGAAGTCACCTATCTTGTGACTAAAAAGACTTCTTCCAAGACAACAAGGTGCAAGCATCCGAGCCCCACACCAGATGGCGATCTATGCACAGAGTGTGAATCTGCAGCTCTACATGCCACGAACAGATGCACACTGGTAAGTAGCATTTTCCTTCCTACAGGGAGCAGAGAAGCCAAAGACAGCTAGAAAAACAAATGTGATAAGCCCCCTCTTGGCTCTCCCTGACCTGGATGGGGTAGCTGGAACAAAGAGTGTTTTATAGCCATCCAGGTGCTAATTAATGTCTCCAGCCCACGTTTCCTGGAGGCATATCACATCAAAACTCTTAACAAGGGCCAACCATTCGGTGTTCTCAATCTTACTCTCTAGCCCTGCGATATTCCAAGAAATTTACACCCTCCATTCACACTCGATACCTGTTCCGGGGGTGATACATTTCCCTGGGATGCGGGTGCCACAGGGTCCGAGGGACACACACATCATCAATCGCAATCTTCCTATGAGCTCAGAGGAGTAAACCTATTTGCTGTGCTTACCACTATAATCCTCTCTGCACGACCCCTGTGACTCACCTCTTGGAGCCGCTCGCGCTGGGACCGTAGTTGGTAATAATTGGGTCTGTAGAAGTATCCCAGCGGGAGTGTCAAGATTGTTGAGTTCCGACACCTGTAGTTAGACTGGGCAATCGTGCTTAATATTCGGTTTACCATGACTGGATTGTTAAAATTGATGATAATGCAGTCCCCCAGCCAGGATTTCTTGGCGCTACCAACCCACTGTGTCTGGCGCACCATGAGAATTTGGTTTTCCACCCTAAGCCCAGGGGCAATGTTTTAATTGAGCCAGTGCACCACCTTATTGTTCAGCTGGTAAAAGTCTTCCTTGGTTGAGGCATGGTACTCTTGCTAACACCACAACAAGCGTTGTGGACTCTGGTAGGAGATGAATAGAGCCCAAGCTAGGATAATAGTTATTCTAGTCCCCGGGGGCATGGCTTCCAGCCCTTCCCACCTATCATCGGAACTATACAATCCCCCACTTTGAAACCATGAGATTGCAGAGACTGAAAATATACTGTGTTCTGGGTGCCCCGTGCCCCCCTCCGGTTGGCTAGACGGTGCTGAGGGTCAGTCCTGGGCAATAGGTGCCGTTGTATCTCCTACCATGTGACTAGGCTTCTTCGTGATAGACACTGCTCTGTCTCCTGCTTCTGTGCCACTACTACTGGGACTGGAAATGGTGGTCGAGATCGTAGGCCTTTTAGGAGGGATACTTGTGGAGAGAAGGAGACGGTCCCTTTGCAAGTAGCTATCAGTGCAGACAGGTTGCTTTCCAGTGCAGAAAGTCGGAGTAGGATGGAGTCCAATTTAGTTCCAAATGCTGACAGCAAGGCTGCTTCGAGCATGTCTAACGGAATAGCATCCAGGTTAGGCACTTCTGGGTGGACTGCTGAAGATGACTGTGATCCAATGTTTTTTTTCGTTTACAAGGGCCCCCAACTGAGGGGCGCTTCCTCTTAGCGCCTCCTGGGCCCCACCCATTGCCAGGGGTCATGTCAGGGGCTGACCTAAAAATAGGAGACTGGGCACCGACCCGTGTGACAACAACTGGTGTAAGGGGGACGATACCCCCAGCCTGGTCTTGAGGCATATCTTGAGGAATGTCCACCGAGCCTACTTGAGGGGACTGAGTATGGGAACCAGCATATGGAGCAACAGAAGAAACCCCTAGGGAAGGGTGGGAAGGTGAGCGAGATAATTGTCTAATAGCCAGTTCAATCTCCTTGTCCAGAACCCCAGCAGCCTGCTGCAAAAAAGCATCCTCTCTATGACTTTTATGGTTTTTTCCATTTTTAAAACCGCATAAAGTTTGTTGAATCCCTTAGTGTTTAGAAGAAACATAGATTAGACAGTACTGGACCTTAAAGTAAGCCTTTTCTGCCTGCTATTGCTGCATTTGGTGAGCCAAGTCTACACAGGAAGTAACTTGATTGGTATGAAATAAGATCTTAGGCATCGCTATCTCCTTATTATACCTTTAGGGCCTGATGTAGGTAATCTCAATTTACTGATTCTTAAATACCGAATTTAACCGATTCGGTATTTAAGAATCGGTAAATATGATGTAGGTAAAAAAATAGGTAAAATTTACTGATTCGGTAATATTCCTTATTACCGAATCAGTAATACCAATTTGGTTATGAGGAATACCTTCCCATTTATTCCTATGGCCCTGGAATGAATAGGAAGCCATTCACTATTACCGATTCGGTAAATACCGAATTGGTAATAGTGGGAGCATATTCAAGGGTGGCAGGGTGTCACATTGACACCCTGTTACACCCCTGAATCGTGCATGTGTGCACATGTGGTTAGTGTAGATGTCTACAAGGGATTTGTTTATACGCAATTTCTTAAATCAATATCAGTTATTAACAAGTTCATTCACAAAATTGAACTCAATTTATCCTTAGCATTAGTCAGCAGTTATATCAGAACAATGATAACAATCAATGTAAAAGAGAATAGACACACAGCAGAAAAGGTTATGTTTGAAGATAAATTGTATTGACACAAATCAGAATAAAATTACATGGGGATGGCAAATGAAACAAATCAATAGATAAAAAGTCATGAAAAGCGATACATATAAATTCAATCGTCAGTTCATCACATTACATCAGCTCCATAACTTCATGAGGGGACCCAAACAAATAAATGAAGTGTGGTATCCTTTCGATGTAACAAAAACTAGGCTGAGGAGTTGATGTTTTATGTCGACGTTTCGGTCTTGTGGGTATTCATCTGTAAGACCATCATCAGGACTAATTTTCATCAAATAAAAAACCCCTATATAAAGACAATTAGATGCAATTAGTTGATGCATCAATCAAAACAAAATAAAAGCATCAACTACTCCTCTACAAGTAAACCTACAAATCTAACCTAAAAATGCTGCTGTGTGTGTTGCATCCTATTGATGAGACGCTAATTAGATCTTGAATGTATCAAAATTACAAAAAGTTGATCAAGACCTCTATGCTGAAGGCATAGAGGTCTTGATCAACTTTTTGTGTGTCTATTCTCTTTTACATTGATTGTTATCATTGTTCTGATTAACTGCTGACTAATGCTTCAAGTAATCCTAAGGAAACATTGAGTTCAATTTTGTGAATGAACTTGTTAATAACAGATATTGATTTAAGAAATTGCGTATAAAACAAATCCCTTTTGGACATCTACACTAACCACTCATTGCCCAAGCCTACAAGGGTCTATTGGGTTCTCCCACGTTTTTTGATACTGTGTGCACATGTGGCGCACATACATGCCCTAAGGGCATGTATGTCTGCCATATGGCACTTTGAAAAAAGCAAATAATTGCTTTTTAAAGGTATTCGGTATTTACCACCAACTTGTAGTTGGTGGTAATTAGAGAATCCTTAAAGCAAAAGTGCACTCACTTAAGTGCTACCTACATAGGTTTTAAGGATTCGGTAATTTACTGATTCCTTAAAATAAGGAATCAGTATTTTACTGATTCCTTAAAATAACGAATCGGTAAATTACTGAATCCTTATTTACAGCCTCCTACATTGGAAAGGGCTAAATACCGGTCTGTAACGGAAAATTCACCAATTTTTGGTCATTACCGACCAGTATTTAGCTTCCTACATCTGGCCCTTAGTCTCTTGTCGGTAAACACTTTGATTGCTTGGAAACTGGCTCTGTTAAAGTAGCGAGTGCTTTAAAAAAATCCTTGTGAATCTCCCTCCCCCCAACAAGGTGTTCACTGATTTGGGCAGCCACAAACCTCACTCATTTATTTGTGGCTTCACCTCTTTGCCAAAATAGTGTAAAGTCTGGGCAGCTCGGTGGCATTTCCATGATAAGAACAGTCCCGGTCTCACCATCATAGACAGTGACATCCACTAAAAAACAAGATGGCATCCATAAAAGCAGGAGATTTGTTGTTTTTCTTAATTCTCAGCCTACCCTTGTGACAAATTGTGTTCTCAAGATCAATCTCTTCGAACCATGGGAGGAACGGCGAGAAGGCAGAAGGGCACTGGGCACAGAAGTAGCGCAAGAGGCAACAGGGGGAATGAAACAAACAAAATTAACAATACAACAAGCAATACAATTACACAAAGCAACCTACCACTGGTTACCAGGGATGGGGCACAGGTGGTAGCCTGCAGGTGGAGGAGGGCCTGAACTCGCGTCCAAGGTAGCTGCAGGGAGCTGGGAGACACGGGCAGACAGGTGGTGCTGTTGCGGCGTGGGGAGCCACCTGCCTGTGAAAGGGTCAAGGGTCGTACTCCTCACCGTGCAGCAGCCGCCATAAGAAGGGAAGATGGGAGGGAGGAGAATCTGGGAGGTGGGGGCGCATGAATGGGCGAGCGGGGGGTTGGGGCCGCAGGGGATGCAGCGGTGGGAAAACGGGGAACGGCAAGTGTACAGAAGGCAAAAAGGGCACAGAAATGGCACAAGAGGAAAAGGAGGAACGGAAAGGAAAACAACTAACAATCCAACAAAATAAATTAAGGTGAAGTGTAGCGAGCGGGGGGCAGGGCCGCAGGGGACGCAGCGGCGGGGAAACCACAGGAGGAACGGCGAGAAGGCAGAAGGGCACATGACACAGAAGTAGCGCAAGAGGTAACGGGAAATGAAGCAAACAAAATAAACAATACACCAAGCAATACAATTGCAGAAAGCAACCTACCACTGGCCACCAGGGATGAGGCACAGGTGGTAGCTTGCGGGTGGAGGAGGGCCTTGAACTTGTGTCCGAGGCAACAGCAGGGAGCTGGGAGACACGGGCAGACAGGTGGTGCTGTTGCAGTGTGGGGAGCGACCTCCCTGTGACAGGAAACCTATTGTACTACCTTCCCCTGCTCGGCCATGGCCCAGCAGCAGGAGGGCAGAATTGTGTCTGGCATCGGCATCAGACCTAGGTTGCTGTTAGGCTCTGTAACGTCGGTCCCGGGAGCAGGGAGGGTTCCCCGGAAGAGCTCTCCTAAGACCAATTTCACGGACCAACTGATAGATCTAATTGCTATACATGTGCTCTCCTCAAATACATTTCTTTTGTTGGGGAATTTTAATTTTCATGGTGAAAATCATACGAACCCTGAGGTTAATAAACTCCTCTCTACTCTTGACATGATTGAACTCACCCAAAGAGTTACAGGCCCAACTCATCCAGCTGGCCACTCGCTAGACCTAATCTTTTCTAATATTGATCATCTAACCTGTAACCTCCCAGACTCTCTCACTTGGACTGATCATTCAATGATTAAGTTCTCTATCCAACAGCCATGCCCTAAGAGCTCACTTAAGTGCAGGGAAAAAACAAGTGGCGCAAGACCGTGGCGAAATCTTTCTGTAGAAGCCTTTAATGAGGATGTTCACCTGGAATCACCAAAGAAGGATAAGGATGCTCCTACGACGTTGGAAGAATTTAATACCGCCTTTGTGACAGTTTTTCATTCTCCCTATTGTCCACCATCAGCCCCCTGGTGCACTTCGGAGCTAAAGATTGAAAAATACAAATGCAAGAGATTGGAGAGACTTTGGCGAGTTAGTAAAGACCCACAAAACAAACTACGGTTTAAACAATTCTTGTCTAGCTGTAATCTGAATTTAAAATAAGCCAGACGTCTATTTATTGTTAACCAAATTGAACGTGCCAGTAATGTCCCAAAGGCCCTTTTCCATATAGTAAAAGACTTCGTATCTCTTCATGTCTGTAGACAATTGCCTATGGAAACACAAGATTTTTGTAATTCGTTAGCAATCTATTTTCAAGAAATGATAATTGATATTTATGCTAACTTTTCATCGATCACCTCTCAAGACCTTGAAGCCTCTACTAGAACAGAGGGCTTAGAAAAAGTGGCAGCTAGCACCTTAGATTGTTTCGAGTTAACCACGCTTGAGGAAGTTTCCAATGCTCTCTCCTTCTCAAAATATGGCTCACCCCAAGATCTTTGTCCTCCGAAGACAATGGCCCTATTAGCCACTCGTTGCGTGCCAGCAATTCTAAATATCAATATTTATTCAATACAATCAGGTACCATTCCAATAACATGGAAGGAAGCGTTCGTACGTCCAATATTGAAGAAACCGACTGCGGATCCCCGAGAACTCAGAAACTACCACCCTATTTCTTTGGTACCCTTATTGGGCAAGCTGCTGGAAAGTATAATTAACAAACAACTAAGTCTATACCTGGAGTCCAACGAAATTCTGGATCCATCACAATCCGAGTTTCAACCGGGCTTCAGTACCGAGACTGCCACGCTAGCTGTAACTGACTTGCTCAGACAGAAAATAGACATTGGAGGATCTGATCCTTCTAGATCACTCCGCGGCTTTTGATACCATCTCACATTTAGTGCTCGCGGAGAGACTAGCTTCCTGTGGCATTCAAGGGACAGCCTTGAAGTGGTTGCAGAACTTTGTGTCAGACAGAATGCAAACTATCATGCTAGGGCCATATCTGTCAGAAAAACAATCATCTAGGCAGGGGCATAACCCAGGGCTCCTGCCTAAGCCCAACATTATTTAACATATATATGGCACCTTTGGCAAAAATTGTAGAACAGCTAGGTTTTAAGATAATTTCATATGCTGGTGATACTCAGCTTATATTTACTATTGGCCCAAAGATAGAAGCAGAGAAATAATGGTTCTTCAGCAGAATGCTTGTAATCTCTAGCTGGATGACAGAACTGCCTCCATATGAATCCTGGAAAAATCAAGGTCATGCTAACGGGGAAAGCCTCAGCTCGCTGGTCTGATGAATGGTGGCCCTCACAATTGGGACCAGCTCCTGTTCCTAAAAAATGTGTTAAAAATCTAGGCCTAAAATTAGATCAGTCATTAGCCATGAAAGACCACATTGCTGCCACTACTAGCTCCTGCTACTATAGTATGCGTTTACTCCGCAAAATTCTTCCCTACTTGCCCACTAATCACCGCAGAACCTCAGTTCAAGCCATGGTCATCAGCCGATTAGACTATGGTAATGCTCCGTTGGCGGAAGTGGGAGAGACCCTGCTTACTAAATTACAAGTGATTCAGAACACGGCGGCCAGAATGTTACTGAACCGCCCTGCTGGCTCCCCTTCTGCTCCCTTGCTGAGAGAGCTGCATTGGTTACTGAGCCGCCCTGCTGGCTCCCCTTCTGCTCCCTCGCTGAGAGAGCTGCAATGGTTACTGAACCGCCCTGCTGGCTCCCCTTCTGCTCCCTTGCTGAGAGAGCTGCATTGGTTACTGAACCGCCCTGCTGGCGCCCCTTCTGCTCCCTTGCTGAGAGAGCTGCAATGGTTACTGACCCGCCCTGCTGGCTCCCCTTCTGCTCCCTTGTTGAGAGAGTTGCATTGGTTCCTGACCCGCCCTGCTGGCTCCCCTTCTGCTCCCTTGCTGAGAGAGCTGCATTGGTTACTGAGCCGCCCTGCTGGCGCCCCTTCTGCTCCCTTGCTGAGAGAGCTGCATTGGTTACTGAGCCGCCCTGCTGGCTCCCCTTCTGCTCCCTTGCTGAGAGAGCTGCATTGGTTACTGAGCCGCCCTGCTGGCGCCCCTTCTGCTCCCTTGCTGAGAGAGCTGCATTGGTTACTGAGCCGCCCTGCTGGCGCCCCTTCTGCTCCCTTGCTGAGAGACCTGCATTGGTTACTGAGCCGCCCTGCTGGCTCCCCTTCTGCTCCCTTGCTGAGAGAGCTGCATTGGTTACTGAGCCGCCCTGCTGGCTCCCCTTCTGCTCCCTTGCTGATAGAGCTGCATTGGTTACTGAGCCGCCCTGCTGGCTCCCTTTCTGCTCCCTTGCTGAGAGAGCTGCAATGGTTACTGAGCCGCCCTGCTGGCGCCCCTATTTGATCCCTTGCTGAGAGAGCTGCATTGGTTACTGAGCCGCCCTGCTGGCGCCCCTTCTGCTCCCTTGCTGAGAGAGCTGCATTGGTTACTGAACCGCCCTGCTGGCTCCCCTTCTGCTCCCTTGCTGAGAGAGCTGCATTGGTTACTGAACCACCCTGCTGGCTCCCCTTCTGCTCCCTTGCTGAGAGAGCTGCAATGGTTACTGACCCGCCCTGCTGGCTCCCTTCTGCTCCCTTGCTGAGAGAGCTGCATTGGTTACTGAGCCGCCCTGCTGGCTCCCCTTCTGCTCCCTTGCTGAGAGAGCTGCATTGGTTACTGAACCGCCCTGCTGGCTCCCCTTTTGCTCCCTTGCTGAGAGAGCTGCATTGGTTACTGAGCCGCCCTGCTGGCGCCCCTTCTGCTCCCTTGCTGAGAGCGCTGCATTGGTTACTGAACCGCCCTGCTGGCGCCCCTTCTGCTCCCTTGCTGAGAGAGCTGCATTGGTTACTGAGCCGCCCTGCTGGCTCCCCTTCTGCTCCCTTGCTGAGAGAGCTGCATTGGTTACTGAACCGCCCTGCTGGCTCCCCTTCTGCTCCCTTGCTGAGAGCGCTGCAATGGTTACTGAACCACCCTGCTGGCTCCCCTTCTGCTCCCTTGCTGAGAGAGCTGCATTGGTTACTGAACCGCCCTGCTGGCGCCCCTTCTGCTCCCTTGCTGAGAGAGCTGCATTGGTTACTGAACCGCCCTGCTGGCGCCCCTTCTGCTCCCTTGCTGAGCGACCTGCATTGGTTACTGAGCCGCCCTGCTGGCTCCCCTTCTGCTCCCTTGCTGAGAGAGCTGCATTGGTTACTGACCCGCCCTGCTGGCTCCCCTTCTGCTCCCTTGCTGAGAGAGCTGCATTGGTTACTGAGCCGCCCTGCTGGCTCCCCTTCTGCTCCCTTGCTGAGAGAGCTGCATTGGTTACTGAACCGCCCTGCTGGCGCCCCTTCTGCTCCCTTGCTGAGAGAGCTGCATTGGTTACTGAGCCGCCCTGCTGGCGTCCCTTCTGCTCCCTTGCTGAGAGAGCTGCATTGGTTCCCTGTAAGGAAGAGATCCTTTTTCAAAATCTGTTGTCTCACTTACAATGCGCTGAATGGCAGAGGCCCTTACTATCTACAAAAGAAACTCACCTTTCATACACCGAACAGAGATCTCAGATCCAGTACTCTAGGCCTTCTACAGGTTCCTCGTCTACGTTTGAGTCAGACTGGTGGAAAAGCTTTTTCGTATCTGGCCACAAGATACTGGAATAAACTACTGCTGTCCCTAAACAAATTCTATATACAGCACCTTTAGGAAACAACTAAAAGCATTCCTGTTCTAACTCTGTTCTGACTTTCAGTCCTCGGGCCAAATTTCTAAGCGAGCGCTGAGATGCTCCCGGGTGAGTCATGCGCTATAGAAATTAACTTAACATAACAAAATACATAACATGCCTGAATGTAGCTAAACCAGAACCCCTAAACGTGCGTTGCCAACTTTGCTCAGTTTGACTTCTAATTATTATAGCAGCGCTTCAGCACTTGACAGCTCAGGAAGCCATAAAAATGTGTGACTTTGTATTTCAATACGGTGATGCGGACCACCACATTGAAATGTGTTACTCTAACCCCTGATGCGTGGTACTTGTCAGGCCTGTTCCCTTCAACGCAGGCACCCTTGCACTATGGTGCAAGGTTGTCTGCATTGACGCTAGGCAGCTAAATTCAGCACCAGCACAGGGAGAAATGCAGGGCTGCACCGTATTCTTGTAAATACGGTGTAGTCCTGCATTTCAGAAGTGGAGAGAGTGGCGGGACAATGCCGTGCTCCACCACTTCCTTGTAAATATGCCCCTTAATGACAGCAGCCTGACCTATTTTATAAAGAGACAGAAAACCCTCTCATTTCAGAAGATGCACCTCCTTGATGTAGCATTGCTCCAGGACACACACCTGTCACCTAGTGAACATGATACATTCAGAAGGGATTGGATGAGTAGGGTACTACATGCTAGCAGGATCCTGACTACCCTTCCACAGCCAACTACTCCTTTGGAACATGGGTAGAGTGGGTTGGACATTTGTTTTCACAAATCCCTGGGGGTTTGCACACTGCGGACATGGTGGGACCACCCTGGGCAGATATATTTTTGCCAAGGTTCAGATTCTCAATGAGTCTTCGTGTGTGGGCTTTATCTATGACCCGGCGGTTGACCAAACTCCTGCTCTCCTTCAGGACAGCCGGGGTATTCATGAGGGGGGGTGCTGGAATATGGCACCTTGACAAGTCCAGAAACCAAACGACCAGGCAGCCCCGAGACCGGTTCATCCTCTCTGACATTATTGATGATCATGCCTTGATGGATCCATGGTGATTGACGCACCTGAGGGACGTGGACTATACTTTCACCTCCTGCGTCCATTGTAAACGTTTACGCCTTGATCCTCGCAAACAGTACCTCTGATCATGATCTTCTGCAACTCGACCATAATCTTCGACTGTTGTAAACCCTTCAGGCCCATTGGAGAATGTATACGGCATGGTATAAAGCCCCTGAAAACAAACACAGACGGTTCCAATATCTGAGTCAGTACTTGGAAGAGAATGCTGGGTACATCTCCTCTGCACAGGTGCTGTGAGAGGGCAGGAAGGCCGATGAATGATTTTGCTGCCTATAAGTGCCGCTGTGAGGCATAACAGTGTTGGTTGACTGGCCTCACGTTTCACCTGGCTCAGACGTATAACGCATTGCTGATCCCTGCTCTTCTCAAGGAGCTGCTTGGAGCCAAGTATGATCTGATTTCCGATTACACAGTGGAGGGCCAGAGGGATACGATCTGTTGACTAAATAGTAGGGGACGTTGAGTTGGCCCCCTTTGCTACTCTCATGCGTGATTATGCGCTGCCACAATCGCATCACTGACAGTACCGACAGCTCATGCAGAGCCTGTGACACATGCTGGGTGCTCCCCCTTATGATCTTAAGACTGCCCCAATGTTGAGTTATACTCTGATGTGGAAAAGATTCAAGGAGACTATGGTGGGATTATATGTTACCACTATGGACAGCCTTTTTCAAGCACCACTGCCCACACTTTGTTTGTGGGAGCAGAGGCTGGGCCTCTCACTGTCTGAGCAGGACGGGTACGACCTTTGGAAAGACCATGGCAGTTTCCTCCAGGAGGTCAGGTTGAAATTCAGTTATTTCAACTTCCTATACCACTGGAACTGGACGCCGGAGTGGATCTATAAAGCACATATAGTGGAGGATTCCAAGTGCCGGAGGTGCTGAAGGTGTGGCGCACTCGCCTGTGATATTTTACATTTCCTGCAGACTGTACAGTACTTTGTGCTACTTGGGCTCAGTTTGGGATACCTTGATAACCAACCTAGGGGTGGCACCGCAATTGATCGCCCGTCTGAACTTACTTCACAAAATGTCAGTATTCCAGGATTTACCAACCACTGTAAGAGTCAGCTGGCTATGGCCTTCATAGTGGGAGTTATCTTTTTTGGTGGCGACCTTTGGGCCTGGCACCCTAACATATTTTTTTTCCTGTTCCCATGTCCCTTCCCCTCGTGTTCTCCCTCATCCTCCTTCCCTGGTCATCTGCGGGATCTTCTGAGCCACATCATCTCTATCTAGAGGGGTTATTTCATTTATTGTTTTTCCTGTTATCAATGTCTTCTCACAAGTACTAGTTTACACAGTATCTTGCTGAATCAATAAACTTCCATCCCTGTAAATGCTCATTGTATATTAAAAATCAATAGAGAATTAATGTATATAAAAAAAGACACAGGAAGTGGTGTTACTTAACATTTGACTTTGACAATTCCAAAGGAAGAGACCTTACTGAATTTATAGACATGATCAGAACACATGTAAAGTGATAAAATTACAACCAAGTCTCACTAAAATAGACATTCAATGTAACATTCCACTGAACTGTGTGCAGTACTCATGGTCAAATATGAGAAAGGTTTTGCCACCAAAATGTGGGACAGAGGGCCTGCTCTGTGCCGAGTAGTCACTTGTGAAGTTCTAGTTAATCCCCATAGTTTTGAAGAATGGGCCAGGTTTGAGTGAGACTTCAGACCGACCTCCAAATGTGTCAGTGTCACTCGTGATGAGTGAGGCTTGAGGGCTCTGATGTATGCATCTCCGAACTAATGTCACTGTTGAGGCACTCAAGGTTGCTTGTATGACAATGCTACAAAGAGTTGACGCACTCAGTCCTGCCAAGTATCATGCATCATGTGTGACACTAACGCATTTCAGTGCGGTGTTCCGCCTCACCGCACTGAAATGTTTTGTCACGCATTTTAATTCCACTGTCTTGGGTGCTACTACTAGCACACCACAGCTCTGTTGCTTCCAGAACAGTCACTTGCCGCCAGGCCGCTGAGCGCTCTCTGGCTCATAAACAGTTAAGGATTGCAGCTCTGGCTGGAAGTGCGCTAGCTACATTTGTTACAATTTGCGGCCTCAGCCGCGCCTGCCAGGCAGCCTTAATTAATGTTCCCGTCCCGCCCGCGGCACCACGCGGCAGGCTGTGAAACTGACACACAGCCCACACTCAACAGGACGCCGAGGCCTGCCCCTTATCGGATGTGATCTCCTGCGGTCCTCCTGCACACTGAGGTGAGCAAAAACTTCAAAAAATGTTAGGAAATAATGTTTTATTAATTTGTGGTTGAAATTGTTTTATAAACTTGACGTAATTATTTTCGTGATTTGCACATGTGAGACGATATTCTGTTTGAATTTGCTGTGGTGACGTTGCAGCAGCCAGGTCTGGGCCCATTGCTGTGGCTTGCAGCCTCGCAACTTAGTGAGTGCACCTGACGATTGTGTTAATTAAATTAGCTTTTTAGTGGCAGCACGCTATCTGCTGCCTGCATTGCGGGTCGGATAATTAGGTGACGTTTTTCTGCCCAGTGTGGGAACCCTTCTCGTAAAGGAAACTCGGAGCTAGGCGTGTATTCGAGATGTACTTTATTTCCGGGAGCGCCGGGTTTGTGTGACTCTCATTAAGCCAGTCGGCGCCTCACAAGATGGCCGCCTTCCGGTTCCTGTTCAGGTGTTCCTGTTCCAGCGCTAGTTGAGAACAACTAGACCGTTATCACATATCTCCCCCCTTCATCCAACTGACAACATAAAACAGGAATAAACATCTTACTTAATGTCCATATTAAAGTCTTTGAACCTCTTGGGAGTTCTTACAGTTCTTCCTGCTCTCGTTTTCACCACACCTTCATCCATCTCGCTTCTTTGTGCTTCTGGTACTGCTACCATACCCTTTGTCTCAGTTCCTTCCTTTATCCCTTCTGGTCTCTCTTTCTCACTTCCTTTCCTACTTGTGTTATATCCATTCTCTCCTTCACTGTTACTCCCATCCTGTGCGTTCTCGCTCCTCTACTTGCTGCGTTCCTTCTTCTACCTGCTCTTGTCTCCTTCCTCGACATTCCTCACTCGCCATCTCTACATACTCTCCCGCTTCTTCACCTGTTTCCGCTCCCCACTTCAGGATTTTGCTGCATCCTGCCATTCTGTCCTGCGACCACACCTTGCCATCGCTGAGTAATGCCGATCTGGCATATGGATCTAGAACTTGCAGGGGCGGCGTGAATTTGCTCCCACCTTCCCTTCTCATGGTCGCTACCTTCACTCTCACCCAATCACCCTTCTCTAGTGACACTCCTTGCGCGTTGCGTCTCCTGTTGAAATGTTCAGTGTACGTCTCTTGCGCTTTCTCTAGATTTCTTCTTACTATCGCTGGTGACCATTTGCTCTGCACCACCATTTGCCTCCACGCGACATTGTCTTTAGAGAATGGCTCTCTTCCCCTCAGCACCTTAAAGGGGCTGTAGCCTGTGCTGCCTGGCGTAATGCGGTAGGCCCATAACATCTTGGGCAAATCCTTCTCCCAATCTTGCCCGTCGTTTATAGCTGCTTGGACTGTCCCCATTATTACCTTGTTAAAACATTCCACCTGTCCATTTCCCACTGGGTGGTATACGGGGGTGTGCTTAACCTCTATCCCATTCCTGGACATGAAAGCCTCCCATTTGGCCGAGGTGAATTGTGGTCCACTGTCACATGTTATGACCTTGGGGATTCCTTCCTTTATAAATATGGTGTTCAGGAACGTTATGACCGCTTCAGTGTCCACTGTGTCTTTCACTTCCACCTCCGGCCACTTGGAGTATCTGTCAATCAATACTATAGCATACTTCTGTATGCCTTCCGTGTTCAGGATGGGTCCAATGATGTCGATAGACACCATCTCCCAAGGTCCTTCAGGCACGGGAACTTCCCTAACTGTGGCCTCAGCACAGACTGGGATTTATCCGCCTTGGAGCAAGAGTCGCATAGTCTCACATACCTTTCCACTTGTGCATCAATAGCCGGCCACCAGTACGCTTGTCTAGCTAGGGCTTTGGTCTTTGTGATCCCCTGGTGTCCTTCATGTAACAACACCATCAAGTGGTCTATGAGTCCCTGGGGGGGATGACCTTGTCGCCCCTTAGCAGGAATAGGGGATTTTCCCCGAGCGACAGTTCCTCCCTCACTTCCCTATACCTCCTCAAGGTTTCTTTCAGGTGCCTCTTATCCGGCCACCTGTGGATAATGTATCCCTTTACCGCCTCCAGGTCCTCATCTAGTCTGTAGGCCTCTGTCCACTCTTGCGCACTGATCACTTGCTCCATGTCTTGTACCGTCGCCACCATGTAGCCTTCCCACCTGGTGTCTCTTGTTTGTCCGCTTCTTCTTTGGCCTCCGCTCTACTTAGAAAGTCTGCTACTTTGTTCTGGGGCCCCGGTATGAACTCCACTTCGTACACGAAGTCTAGCAGCCTTAATGTCATTTTTGCAATTCTCGGAGTGGCATGTGCATGACCATTTGATGTTAAAACATTTATCAGGGGCTTATTGTCTGTGCGGACTAGGAACTTGGCTCCCCCACAAGTGTTGTCTGAAGCGCTCCATCGCCCACACCACAGCTAACATTACCTTTTCGAGGACGCTGAATTTCTCCTCGTTGGGCGCCAGGGATCGGGATGTGAAGCTGACTGTCGATGTTTCACCATTGTCTGACTTCTGCATTGACACTGCCCCCAGGCCCCTGTCACTGGCATTGGTGGTGAGTACGGATTGTGCGTCTGGGTCAAATCCTTTCAGCGGTATGGCTTCGCCCATTTCCTGCTTTAGGGTCTCAAATTCCTCTTGCTCTTCCTTGTTCCATTTGAACCCATTTCTCTCTTTAAGTAGTTGGCGTAGGTGGTGCGTCTTGGTGGCAAAGTTGGGAATGAATTTACTATAGAATTCGGCCATGCCCAAGAATGACCTAACGTCTTCTTTCTTCCCTGGGGCTGGTGCATCCATTATCGCTTTCATGTTGGCTCTCTTTGGCTCTATTCCCTTCTCTATAACCTCATGACCGAGGTAGGTCACTGACGGTACACCAAATTTGCATTTTTTCCACTCTGCAGTGAGTCCGTTTTCTTGTAATGTGTGTAGCACGGTATGCAGTTTCTCATTGTGCTCCTGTTTGGATTTGCCCATGACAAGGATGTCGTCTTGGAAGAACTGAACTCCTTCCACCTTCTGAAAGAGTCTGTGCATCAGTTTTTGAACGATGGCAGCGGCCGATGCCAACCCAAACGGCATTCTCAGGAACTTGTAACACCCGAAAGATGTTATGAAGGATGTAAGATGACTGCTGGATGGATGGAGTTTTACCTGATGGTAGACTGATGACAAGTCCACTATAGAGAACGTTTTAATTCCTTTTGTCCTGGCCAAATTCTCATTTATGCGCGGAAGAGGAAACTTATCTATCAAGATGTTTTTGTTAAGTTCCCTGAGGTCGACGAACAGCCTCACCTTTCTGTTCGGCTTTTAAGCTACCACCAAGGGTGAGAGCCACTCCGCACTCTCTATGGCCTGTATCACCCCAATTTTCTCCAATCTGTCGAGTTCCGCTTGCACTACCTCTCTGCATCGGAAAGGGATGTTTCGCACCTTGTGGATGACCGGTTTAGCTCCTTCCTTCAACCGTATCAGGTGCTTGTACTTGGCCAATTCTCCTATCTGTCCATTGAACACCTTCGGGTATTTTCTGTGCCAGGCCTCATCTTCGCTTCCTTCCTCCATTTTCATCAGTAGCACCTTTTCTATTCCTCCTGGGTTAAGATGGATTCCCAGCGCACCTTGATCCTTCCAGCTGAGCACAGATGGCCCCTTCTCTGCGATGTACAGTTTGCAGTTGGCTTGACGCCCTTTGAATTCGAAAAGCAATGGGCAATAGCCCAGCATGGGTATTCTCTGGCCAGTGTAAGTAACTGGTCTCACGTCCATGGGACGCAGTTCATCCTTTATTTTAGTCACAAACTTTTCTTCCCATACCTGCCTTTGAACAATGGTGATGGGGGCTCCTGAGTCTGCTATTATTTCAATCGGTACTCCTCCGATGTGCATGTTGAGTCTTGGTTTGTCTGACTCTTTACATCCTACGTCCAGGACTTGGGCATCAATGTAGAGGACTTCCTCGAGGTCCTCTTCCTCCACCTGTGTATTGTCTTCTTCCGTGTTTCCCTGGTCTATGTATCTGACGGCGGCGCTCTTGGGTTTCCGGCGGCACACCTTTTCATAATGGCCAAATACTCCGCAGAATGCACACTAAACGCCGGACACACCTTGTCGTTGCCCAGGTGCGATGTACTTCCACATCTGTAACAGCTTGGTCGTCCTGCTCTTCCTGTCTTCGGGGTTGCCCCCCCTGTCTGTGGGCCCCTCCTGGTGTCTTGGCCCCTGGGTGGTTCCCTTTGTCTGGTCTTGTCACTCTTGTTGTGCGTCATGACTCTACAGACCGTTTGTGTTCCTCCTGTGTCTTGCCTGGCCGCCTGGGCACATCGTTTGGACATCTCAGCCTTTTTCACTAAGGCCCATACCTCCTTCAGGGGAGCATCGCCGTTTACCCATAGTTTTTCCTGGATGTGTGTGCTTGACGTGTACATTATGATCTGGTCCCTCACCAGCTCGTCCTGGAGGGTCCCGAATTTGCACGTCAGTGCCAACTTCTGTAGAGCCGCCACGTACTCATCGACCGTCTCTCTGCTCTCTTCTTTCCTCTGGAAAAAATTGTGTCTGTCTATGGCTACGCACACTACCGCTCTGTAGTGCGCATCCAAGTCCTCTATGGCATGTCTAAACACATCCGTCGCGTCCCTCGGACCTTTGACGATGGTGTCAAATACTCTCAGACCCTCTGGGACCAGGTGTGTAACAGTATCTTCCTTCTCCTCGGGCTCGAGTAAGCCGCTTCACCTTCTTCTAATGCCTCTAAATAATTTAGGAAGTACCGTTTCCAATCTTCCCAGGGCATCGTGGGCTCTCCTCTTTTTGGGAGGAATGGCACCATGTGGGTGAGGGAAGTAGACGGTGTAGCCATCCTTCTGTCGCCCCTCAGGCCTGCCTGTGCGGGAACTGTGCGGTTGGGCGGGCTGCCTGGCGCTTGTCTTTCGTCTCCGTCTTCCTCACTGTTCCCCCTGCTTTCTGCACCTCCTGTTGCCCCCTCAGTTGTTGGGTTCGCTCGCGGTCTGCCCCTGTCCACTTCGCTTGACCCCTCACCTCGTCTCTGCTGTTCCACCAGCTTGCCGTGGCCAGAGGGTGAGTGCGTGTCGGGCTGTGCTTCCCTCTCCTACTGTGCGTGGTACTGGGCTCGCTACGTTGATCTCGCGTAGCGCGTTGCGCACTCTCTTCCCGCGCTTTCCCTTATGGGCCGCCCACTGGTCGCTCTGTGCCCTTGTGCCTTGGCACAGCGCCTCCTTGTACCTCCCCTGCGTCGCTGAGCGTAGCGGGTACTTTCAATTCAGTCGGTCGTTGCGCCGTCATTCGCCCTCTGCCGCGCTCCGGGATTGGCGCCTGATGCTCCGTGCATGTGCATTTTTTTTGTTATGCCCAGCACTGGCTCGTGTCCCGCCTCGTCGCCATTGTGGGAACCCTTCTTGTAAAGGAAACTCGGAGCCAGGTGTGTATTCGAGATGTACTTTATTTCCCGGAGCGCCGGGTTTGCGTGACTCTCATTGAGCCGGTCGGCGCCTCACAAGATGGCCACCTTCCGGTTCCTGTTCAGGTGGTCTGGTTCCGGCGCTAGTTGGGAACAACAAGACCGTTACCACACCCAGGGCTGTTTTTACGCTCTTTTGAACTGAAGCAAAACACTAACAACACCCTCTGGGCGAGCTTCAGAAAGCTCTCTTAGAGCAGCTGGTAACCTCTGTCTCTCCTACCGAAACTCTTTCCTCGTATTCCACCTCTTATGCAGCGTCCTCTTGAAGCCGTCTCCAACATCCTTCATTTTTTGTGGTCGTCCTCTTCCTCCTACTCTCTCATTTTTGCACGTCCGGTTTTAAAGTGTGGAAGTGAAGAAGCAGGAGCCTTTCTATAGTGTTTGATTGTGTTTGTTTACTTGTGTTTTTGCTGTCTTCACTGCTAATTCTGTTCCTACAGGAAGCATTGTGTCGTGAGAAGTCGTCTGGATCATGGATTTTTTAGCATTTGTTTGAGGCTACTTCAGTCCTCATATCGTGACATTCTGCTGTGTATAGCTCCGCATTTCATCCTGCTAAGATCTCTAAAATGAATACCCTTTCATTCTTCCGAGACAGATTAAACAAATACCGCAGTGTGTGCATGGATGCCATTTACGGGTCACAAAATGGTCGTATCTGTGACCCCTGATGTGTCTTTTGCGACCCCTGGCACTGTCCTTGCGACCCTTAGCATCTGCGGGTCATGTGGCCAAAATGAGAAAGAACAATAAAGAATGTAAAGCAAATGGGTTTAGTATTTTAAAACAAACAAAATCGGAAGTGTTTCTACTACTCCTTAATTCAAGGAAATACAGCTGTGCCACGTACACTCAAAAACACAAACAAATATTCAAGCTGCAGGGTAACAAAGCACCAGTAAAAATTCAAAGGACTACAGTGCAGTGGAGCATTTGCATATTGTCAGAGTAAGGATCCACATTAAAATACCACACTGAAGAATAAAGAATATCAAAGTTGCCAACATTGTATGCATTTATGCTCTGTAAAAATGTATGTAGAAACCCCAGTACAAACCAGCAATGGTCTTCCAAAACAAGTGCGCAATAGAGGGATTTTTAGTTACAAGTTGTTGGTAACAGAGCGGAGTACATGAAGATCGGCTGATTTGACAAGTATTACACAATACTCATAAGTGAAGAGACCGACCACGCTTATAACACTGAGGTTTCCATATTCTATGTAGGGCAATGTATTCTTAGGGCAAGATCTTAGCGCTACCTTGCTCAAAAGGATGTCATTTCATATATTTATGTGTTTCCCTAGACTTCCTTACTTGATTTTCCTCATGGGAAAGTGTCAGTCATAGTTCTTGAAATGTCACTCATAATTACACTGAAGTTATGAAAATGTCACACAAGGCAATCTGAAACCTTGGCAGCTATGCGCACTCAGTAATCAATGGTGTATTGATGACAAGCGTACTGTGATATAAGAGCCTATGTGAAAGAGTAGAATATTTTCGAGTAATGAAATGCCCCTCCCCTGTTCTTCAGACCAGTAACACCCACTCATTTTTATGAAACCCATAGTCTGCTGCATTCCACTCAGTTGGGTTTCCGATCCAATCTTAGTACCGAGACAGCACTCCTGGAGGTCAATGAGGCCATAAAAGATGTGTTGGATGCAGGAGGAAGGGCTATGTTGGTTATGTTGGACCTGTCGGCGGCCTTCGACACCGTCCCTCATGAGGCTCTTCTCGGCAGACTTTACGAGATCGGTCTGAGAGGGACGGTGTTGAGCTGGTTTCAATCTTATCTAGCAGGTCGCCGACAGGTGGTCTGGGCCCCCCCTTACTCAGCCGCAGTGCCGCCTCTGGAGGTCGGAGTCCCTCAGGGCTCGGTCCTGAGCCCGACTCTTTTTAATATCTTTATGACCCCTCTGGCGGTACTGGCTGAGTCTT
The DNA here is from genome assembly GCF_964263255.1 of Lissotriton vulgaris. NCBI lineage: Eukaryota > Metazoa > Chordata > Amphibia > Caudata > Salamandridae > Lissotriton > Lissotriton vulgaris. The sequence goes on along the minus strand of NC_141685.1, from coordinate 65,864,503 downwards.
TTGGTGCTCAGATCATATCCTACGCCGATGACACCCAGCTCCTTTTCACCTGTCATAAGGGAGCAGAGTTTGACGGTGAGAGCATTCGGAGCTGCCTCGGGCTGTGTTCGAATGGTTTCAACGAAATAGCCTTAAATGCAACCCTGACAAGTCAAAAGTGCTTTTTTTTGGATGTCACGCGGACCCGAAGTGGTAGGATTGGTGGACTATCAACATGTGTCCTCCTGCATCCTCCTTGTTAGTTGCTAAGAATCTGGGGGTCAAAATTGACAATAGCCTTTCATTTAAGTCCCAGATTCTGGGTCTGACTGGTACTTGCTATAGTTTGCTCAAAATGCTACGCAAGTTTCTTCCCTTGCTTCCAATAGTGCATAGGAAAACAACTGTCCAGTCTCTGATCTGTTCTAGGCTGGACTATTCCAATGTTCTCTATTTGGGCCTCCCTGACTATTTACTTCGAAAACTTCAGGTGGACCAAAACTCAGCGGCACGGGCGAATTTTTGCCTTCCCCGCCGAGCAAGAGCTTCGGCCCTGCTAAACTCCTTACATTGGTTGCCTATTCGCAAGCGGATTGTTTTTAAAACATTGACACTGGCACATAAGGCACTGAATGCTATGGGAGCAGAGTACATTCAAAAGCGTCTTGTTTTTTACAAGCCTACTAGATCCTTTAGATCCGCTTCCCTTGGCCTTGCCGCTGTCCCCATTGTCAGGAAGGCTAGGATTGGGGGACGCTCCTTCAAATGCCTGGCTCCCCAGTTATGGAACAGCCTTCCTCTGTCACTTCGATGTACTTCTAGTCTGCTGGTTTTCAAAAAGGACTTGAAGACATGGCTGTATGGACAGTAACCTGCCCCTTTTCCCTCTTCCTTTCTGCCATTCTTTTCTGTAGTCTGTTGTGAGTTGGAAAAAAGCGCCGGGACACTCCATGGAGTAGCCGAGCGCTATATAAGACACCCATAACATTAACATTAACATTAACACAATGTAAACCGTGTGAGAAGCGCCACACAGACCTGTACTACACTCCGCAGGCAATCTCTCCGGGAGCGCTTTTAGCACCTTTTTAAAAAATGTATTGATTTCTTGTGACCTGATCTGTGTTATTATTGTAACTTGCTCACCTCAAACAGCCGAGGAACGCTCTTCAGCGCCGGCTGCAACGCTCGACCTGACAGACACCAATCGGCGACTCCTTGGGCCACGCCCACCTCGCAGGCCACGCCCCCTTTACCGCCTACATCATGTGCTGTCACCGGAAGTGCAGCGGACGAGCGCAGCGGGAGCGCCGTTTGCGCGCCGAAGGCGCACCTAAGGCAAGCCCGTCTGCGCCCGTCATCGCCAGACCATCGCCTCTCGCCAGTCCCCCTGGTCCTTCCAGGTCATACCCACTTATACGCTATGACGGTAAGGAACTCTTACACTTGAACCCTACCCAAAGATGTTCTGATGCTACTGGCATCTTAGGTCTCACGCAACTCAACTGCAACCGTTGCCATTTCTCCACCAACACGCCCACCCGCGTGTGGGGTGACCGTCTCAATACAACAACCCCGCCGCTGAAGATACTACAACTTAACTGCAGATCCCTCTCTAAACACCACCTTGAGGTGAACTTGCTTCTTCAGGAGGAAAATCCTGACGTCCTATTTCTGTGCGAAACTTGGTTTCGAGACGGCATAACTACCATCCCTAACCTAACGCTCCCAGACGAGTTCCAACTGGTCGCCATTAACCGTGACTCTCGTGGTGGTGGCATAGCAATTATCTATAAAAAGCATCTAACCTGCTCTTTTACCAAAGAACCGCTCCTAGACTGTGAATGCGCACAATTTAAAATCAGCGTGACCCCTCAATTTACGCTATCCGGCCTATATATTTATCGCCCACCTGGCCAGGCCACTAGGTTTATTGACGCCCTCCTCGAAACGGCCACAGCGCTTACTACCAAATTCGCTAACTTCACCATTTTAGGTGATCTCAACCTACACTTTGATGCGACTGGTGACCATACAATCACCAACCTTCTTGCAGACCTCGCGGCATTACAACTTAACTCTTTAGTCCATACTTCTACCCACATAGCAGGCCATACCCTTTATCCAATTTTTACTAACATTCAGGAGGCAGTTACAGATACCCCCACCCCGATGGGATGGACAGACCACCACCTTATTAAACTGATGGTTCCGACTCCACAACGTCAGTATAAAACTGAATCCAACCAGCGTTTAAAAAGACCTTGGCATAAACTCTCCTCCCCTGCTCTTCATGAAACCCTTGGAGAGTTTCAATTCGAAGCTAACCAGGATATAGACGCGACCTACACCTTGTTCACTACATGGATCAGCAATGGCCTTGACACTCTCATTCCGGCTAAACTGACCAAAGGACGTAATACACCTTCCAATCCGTGGTTTGACGATACCCTTAAATCAATGCGTAAGGAGTGTAAAATAGCTGAGCGCCTGTGGAGAAAAAACTATAACAACCAGGACAAGGCAAACTATCTATCCAGGCTTAAAATCTATCATCAAGCCATTAGATCTTCCCGTGCCTCTTTTTATGCCAACAAAATTAGCTCCAACCCGAATCCAACTAAAACCATCTTCAAATTAGTGAAAGAACTCCAAAACCCTAGGGTGCCCCCACCTAAAATTTCTTCCAACGAACAATGTGAGCAGCTTGCAACATATTTCGTTGAAAAGGTCCAAAAAATCTACGCAACCTTTCCGCAGATCCCTCCTCCCTTTGGAGTACCTAAGACCCCAGCCTCTAAGTTCACTCCACTTTCCAAAATTCCTGCCATCACTGCTGCTGACCTGACCAACCTGTGTAAGAAAGTGAAGTCCGGCTCCCCAGCTGACCCCATGAGCCCCTCTCATTTCCTGGACTCAATTGATTTTTTTCTATCCCCCATGCTGAACATCCTTAATCTTTCCTTCACCTCTGGATCTGTACCCATAGCTTGGAAGCAAGCGTGGGTATCACCGATAATTAAAAAACCCACCCTCGACCCTTCTAAACCGGAAAACTTCCGGCCAATATCCCTCCTCCCCTGGATCTCCAAGATAGCTGAGGCCCATGTCAATGGTATCCTCTCGAAACATGTGGATCATCACGGAATACTAGACCCTTCCCAAAATGGCTTTCGCGCAGGCCATAGCACTGAGTCTGCCCTATTGGCCACCACAGAACATCTCCGGACGATTTTAGACTCCGGTCAAAGTGCTGCGCTGATTCTCCTAGATCTCAGCGCAGCCTTTGACACGGTATCCCATGACATCCTTCTGAAACGTCTGGAGATGGCCGGTGTGACTGGCCTCGCTCTCGCATGGTTTCAATCCTTTCTCAAGGATAGATCCTTCAAGGTGTCGGCCCCCCCATTTCTCTCTAAATCCCATCCCATAGCTCAAGGTGTCCCCCAGGGTTCAGCGTTGAGCCCATCCCTCTTTAATCTCTACGTCCAGCCACTTACTGACGTGGCAAAAGAGTGGGGGCTCACGCTGGTCTCATACGCCGACGACACCCAGCTGGTTGTCACCCTCTCGGAAAGCCCGTCCATAGCGGCATCCAAGTTTAAAGAGGGTATGGCAGCAGTGGCACAATGGATGACGGACAACTACCTCCAACTTAACGCCGGAAAAACCGAGGTACTCCTCCTTGGCCGAAACACCAGCCTATGGAATGAGCACTGGTGGCCGTCATCCCTGGGCGCCACTCCACTCCCTAAAAATTGTGTTAAAAATCTGGGAGTCTGGATGGATGCCAACCTCAGCTTCCAGTCCCACACTAAAAAGGTGGCAGCCACCTGCATAGGTCTCCTAAGGAATCTCAGGCCTATACTTGGGCTCTTCGACTCCAAAGCCCGCCAGCTAATTATCCAGGCTACCATCTTATCACGCCTGGATTACGCTAACGTCCTCCTTCTGGGAGCAAACAAAGCGGAAACAGCTAGGTTCCAACGTATCCAGAATGCGGCGGCCAGAACGTTGGTTGGCCTGCCACGTAGATGCTCTGCCAGAGCTACTATCCGTAAGCTCCACTGGCTGCCCGTGGAACACCGAGTCAAATTTAAGGCTCTTACCACGATCTTTAAGATCGTTAAACAAGGAAATCCCCCTCTGCTGCGGAATCTGGCCCGACCTTATGTCCCAGGACGTGCACTCCGTTCTTCCAATCAACTTCTTCTGACCGTCCCCAGGATTAGGCTTTGCCGAACTGGAGGCCGCTCCTTTAGCGTCCTTGGTCCCAAATTATGGAACGATCTCCCCCTCAGCATTCGTTCCCTAGACTGCCTCTCAGCCTTCCGTAAAGCTATCAAGACCTACCTCTTCCCTGCTCTCTAGGCCCCCCTTACCCCCTCCCCCTCTCTTTTTCTGTCCTACTGGTGTGTGCTTGTCTCATAGCGCCGGGACGCCCCATTGCTGGGGTAGCTGCTGCGCTTCACCAAACCTAGAAATAGAAATAGAAAATAGAAATTTCTTGTTCATACTCGGTTGCCCTATCTTAGGAATTAATTGTTTTAAAGATATATTGCTTTATTTTTGTCAGTGAATCTTTGTTGAGAGAGGATGGTGGTTACTGTAAACAAAAAAAACAAAGCCTGCAAGAGACCGCTATCCTAATATTTTAGGAGACCGTTGTGCTCTTGAACCAGAAAGTCAAAACCTAATTAGAACCTACAATTCAGTCTTGTTCAAGGATATAAAACAGTATTAAATATAAGGAATAAGCCACAGGCACAGGAAATAAGCTGTTCCTTCAATTGTCGCTTAGACACATGACCTATGTCTCATGGTCACTGATCTGGTGTCTTAAACTCCATGGTATTAACCTCTGTTTACTTTGCTATCTAGCACGTTGTGGATTTGAAAAACTGCAAATACATTTTTTAAAAGAATAAATAAGCTGCCCAGCTTAATTGCAAAACTGACCCATATACCTATATATTAATTGAAATACAGATATATTATTGAAATACAGATTGATATATAATGATTTGAAATACAGACTGCCACTTCCAGTTGTCACCTTTCTGTAAATACTCTTAAGTCCTTTACATCAGTGTTTGGAAGATGCTCATCTGAAGTGAAGCTATAAATGCTTTTTTACAGCGGCCAAGTGTGAGGCCCTGTACTTGAACTGTCTGACCCTTAAAAACATTCCCGTCTGTGACACCTGAAATCCCAGGTCTTTACAGGCACCATTGCTTGTTTGTGTGAAATGTATTCACTCCTAGAGCCTGGAGGTGGCGGTTCTGTCAGCAGCCACCAGAGGGCGCACCTTGTCTGATGATGAAACCAACTGAGCTTTACATTGGATGAAAGTGAGAAGGGTTTCCTCTTCCGGGTCAGCGGTGGCAGAGACAGCACCAGCAGCAAGTGCTGACATCACTTCCTCCTTGTGCTCTGTGTCCAGCCTGTTGCAGAGGAGGAAGGAGCCCTGTCTGTGTTTGCAGTTACCTCCATCTTCAGACCCACAAAGACACCCCCCCCCCCCCCAGACCTCCCCCCAGACCCAGGAGGAAGAGAGAGCTCAGGAGGTGAGGCCTGTCCAGGGGTGCAGAGGAGGAGAGGCCTGTCCAGGGGTGCAGAGGAGGTGAGGCCTGTTCAGGGGTACAGAGGAGGAGAGGCCTGTCTAGGGGTACAGAGGAGGTGAGGCCTGTCCAGGGGTGCAGAGGCCTGTCCTGGGTTGCAGAGGAGGTGAGGCCTGTCAAGGGGTGCAGAGGAGGTGAGGCCGTCCAGGGGTGCAGAGAAGGTGAGGCCTGTCCAGGGGTGCAGCGGAGGTGAGGCCTGTCCAGGGGTGCAGAGGAGGAGAGGCCTGTCCAGGGGGGCAAAGGAGGAGAGGCCTGTCCAGGGGGTAAAGAGGAGGCGAGGCCTGTCCAGGGGTGCAGAGGAGGCGAGGCCTGTCCAGGGGTGCAGAGGAGGAGAGGCCTGTCCAGGGTGCAGAGGAGGAGAGACCTGTCCAGGGGTGCAGAGGAGGTGAGGCCTGTCTGGAGGGTGCAGAGGAGGAGAGGTCTGTCCAGGGTGCAGAGGAGGCGAGGCCTGTCCAGGGGTGCAGAGGAGGCGAGGCCTGTCCAGGGGTGCAGAGGAGGTGAGGCCTGCCCAGGGGTGCAGAGGAGGTGAGGCCTGTCTGGAGGGTGCAGAGGAGGAGAGGTCTGTCCAGGGTGCAGAGGAGGTGAGGCCTGTCCAGGGGTGCAGAGGAGGTGAGGCCTGTCTGGAGGGTGCAGAGGAGGAGAGGCCTGTCCAGGGGTGCAGAGGAGGCGAGGCCTGTCCAGGGGTGCAGAGGAGGAGAGGCCTGTCCAGGTGTGCAGAGGCCTGTCCAGGGGGTAAAGAGGAGGTGAGGCCTGTCCAGAGGCCCAGAGGAGACGAGGCCTGTCCAGGGGTGAAGAGGAGGTGAGGCCTGCCCAAGAATGCAGAGGAGGAGTGGCCTGTCCAGGGTGCATAGGAGGCAAGGCCCGTCCAGCGGTGCAGAGAAGGAGAGGCCTGTCCAGAGGTGCATAGGAGGTGAGGCCTGTCCAGGGGGGCAGAGGAGGAGAGGCCTGTCCAGGGGTGCAGAGGAGGGGATGCCTGTCCAGGGGTGCAGAGGAGGGGGGGCCTGTCCAGAGGTGCAGAGGAGGAGAGGCCTTTCCAGGGGTGCAGAGGCGGAGAGGCCTGTCCAGGGGAGCAGAGGAGGTGAGGCCTGGGGTGCAGAGGGGGTGAGGCGTGTCAAGGGGTGCAGAGGAGGTGAGGCCTGTCCAGGGGTGCAGAGGAGGAGAGGCCTGTCTAGGGGTGCAGAGGAGGAGAGGCCTATCCAGGAGTGCAGAGGAGGAGAGGCCTGTCCAGGGGTGCAGAGGAGGTGAGGCCTTTCTAGCCGTGCAGAGGAGGAGAGGCCTGTCCAGGGGTGCAGAGGTGGAGAGGCCTGTCCAGGGGAGCAGAGGAGGTGAGGCCTGGGGTGCAGAGGAGGTGAGGCCTGGGGTGCAGAGGAGGTGAGGCCTGTCAGGGGGTGCAGAGGAGGTGAGGCCTGTCCAGGGTGCGGAGGAGACGAGGCCTGTCCAGGGGTCAGAGGAGGTGAGGCTTGTCCAGGGGTGCACAGGAGGTGAGGCCCGTGTCCAGGGGTACAGAGGGGGAGAGGCCTGTCCAGGGGTGCAGATGAGGTGAGTCCTGTCTAGCGGTGCAGAGAAGGTGAGGCCTGTCTAGCGGTGCAGAGGAGGAGAGGCCTGTCCAGGGGTGCAGAGGAGGTGAGGCTTGTCCATGGGTGCAGAAGAGGTGAGGCCCGTCCAGGGGGTGCAGAGGAGGTGCGGCCTGTCATGGGGTGCAGAGGAGGTGAGGCCTGTCCAGAGGGTGCAGAGGCCTGTCCAGGGGAGCAGAGGAGGTGAGGTCTGGGGTGCAGAGGAGGTGAGGCTTGTCAGGGGGTGCAGAGGAGGTGAGGCCTATCCAGAGGGTGCAGAGGAGCAGAGGCCTGTCCAGGGGAGCAGAGGAGGTGAGGCCTGGGGTGCAGTGGAGGGGAGGCCTGTCAGGGGGTGCAGAGGAGGTGAGGCCTGTCCAGGGTGCGGAGGAGACGAGGCCTGTCCAGGGGTCAGAGGAGGTGAGGCTTGTCCATGGGTGCAGAAGAGGTGTGGCCTGTCCAGGGGGTGCAGAGGAGGTGCGGCCTGTCATGGGGTGCAGAGGAGGTGAGGCCTGTCCAGAGGGTGCAGAGGAGGTGCGGCCTGTCATGGGGTGCAGAGGAGGTGAGACCTGTCCAGGGGTGCAGAGGAGGTGAGACCTGTCCAGGGGTGCAGAGGAGGTGAGGCCTGTCCAGGGGTGCAGAGGAGGAGAGGCCTGTCAAGGGGTGCAGAGGAGGTAAGGCCTGTCCAGGCATGCAGAGAAGGAGAGGCCTGTCCAGAGGTGCAGAGGAGGTGAGGCCTGTCCAGGGGTGCAAGGAGGTGAGGCCTGTCCAGGGGCGCAGAAGAGGTGAGGACTGTCCAGAGGTACAGAAGAGGTGAGGCCTGTACAGAGGTAGGGAGGAGGTGAGGCCTGTCCAGGGGTGCAGAGGAGGAGAGGCCAGTCCAGGGGTGCAAGGAGGTGAGGCCTGTCCAGGGGTGCAGAAGAAGTGAGGCCTGTCCAGAGGTGCAAAAGAGGTGAGGCCTGTCCAGAGGTAGAGAGGAGGTGAGGCCTGTCCAGGGGTGCAGAGGAGGCAAGGCCTGTCCAGGGGTGCAGAGGAGGAGAGGCCTGTCCAGGGGTGAAGAGGACGTGAGCCTGTCCAGGAATGCAGAGGAGGAGTGGCCTGTCCAGGGGTGCAGAGGAGGAGAGGCCTGTCCAGGGGTGCAGAGGCAGAGAGGCCTGTCCAGGGGAGCAGAGGGGGTGAGGCCTGGGGTGCAGAGGAGGTGAGGCCTGTCAAGGGGTGCAGAGGAGGTGTGGCCTGTCCAGGGGTGTAGAGGAGGTGAGGTCTGCCCAGGGGTCAGAGGAGGTGAGGCCTGTCTAGGGGTGCACAGGAGATGAGGCCTGTTTCAAGGGGTACAGAGGGGTTGAGGCCTGTCCAGGAGTGCAATTGAGGTGAGGCCAAACCCCCTCCCCCAAGCGCCTTGAGACCCTCTGGGTGAGTAGTGCGCTATATAAATCCCTGAACTTGAATTTGAACTTGTCCAGGAGTGCAGAGGGCGTGAGGCCTGTCCATGGGTGCAGAGGAGGTGAGGCCTGTCCAGGTGGGCAGAGGAGGTGAGGCATGTCCAGGGGTGCAGAGGAGGTGTGGCCTGTCTAGGGGTGCAGAGCAGGAGAGGCCTGTCCAGGGATGCAGAGGCGGTGAGGCCTGTCCAGAGGTGCAGAGGAGGTGAGGCCTGTCCAGGTGGGCAGAGAAGGTGAGGCATGTCCAGGGGTGCAGAGGAGGTGTGGCCTGTCTAGCGGTGCAGAGGAGGTGAGGCCTTTCAAGGGGTGCAGAGGAGGTGAGGCCTGTCCAGGGGTGCAGAGGAGGTGAGGCCTGTCCAGGGGTGCAGAAGAGGTGAGGCCCGTCCAGGGGGTGCATAGGAGGTGAGGCCTGTCCAGGGGTACAGAGGAGGTGAGGCCTGTCCAGGGGTGCAGACGAGGAGAGGCCTGTCCAGGGGTGCAGAGGAGATGAGGCCTGTCCAGGGGTGCAGAGGAGGTGAGGCCTGTCCATGGGTGCAGAAGAGGTGTGGCCTGTCCAGGGGGTGCAGAGGAGGTGCGGCCTGTCATGGGGTGCAGAGGAGGTGAGGCCTGTCCAGAGGGTGCAGAGGAGCAGAGGCCTGTCCAGGGGTGCAGAGGAGGTGAGACCTGTCCAGGGGTGCAGAGGAGGTGAGGCCTGTCCAGGGGTGCAGAGGAGGAGAGGCCTGTCAAGGGGTGCAGAGGAGGTAAGGCCTGTCCAGGCATGCAGAGAAAGAGAGGCCTGTCCAGAGGTGCAGAGGAGGTGAGGCCTGTCCAGGGGTGCAAGGAGGTGAGGCCTGTCCAGGGGCGCAGAAGAGGTGAGGACTGTCCAGAGGTGCAGAAGAGGTGAGGCCTGTACAGAGGTAGGGAGGAGGTGAGGCCTGTCCAGGGGTGCAGAGGAGGAGAGGCCAGTCCAGGGGTGCAGGGAGGTGAGGCCTGTCCAGGGGTGCAGAAGAAGTGAGGCCTGTCCAGAGGTGCAGAAGAGGTGAGGCCTGTCCAGAGGTAGAGAGGAGGTGAGGCCTGTCCAGGGGTGCAGAGGAGGCAAGGCCTGTCCAGGGGTGCAGAGGAGGAGAGGCCTGTCCAGGGGTGAAGAGGACGTGAGCCTGTCCAGGAATGCAGAGGAGGAGTGGCCTGTCCAGGGGTGCAGAGGAGGAGAGGCCTGTCCAGGGGTGCAGAGGCAGAGAGGCCTGTCCAGGGGAGCAGAGGGGGTGAGGCCTGGGGTGCAGAGGAGGTGAGGCCTGTCAAGGGGTGCAGAGGAGGTGAGGCCTGTCCAGGGGTGCAGAGGAGGCAAGGCCTGTCCAGGGGTGCAGAGGAGGAGAGGCCTGTCCAGGGGTGAAGAGGACGTGAGCCTGTCCAGGAATGCAGAGGAGGAGTGGCCTGTCCAGGGGTGCAGAGGAGGAGAGGCCTGTCCAGGGGTGCAGAGGCAGAGAGGCCTGTCCAGGGGAGCAGAGGGGGTGAGGCCTGGGGTGCAGAGGAGGTGAGGCCTGTCAAGGGGTGCAGAGGAGGTGTGGCCTGTCCAGGGGTGTAGAGGAGGTGAGGTCTGCCCAGGGGTCAGAGGAGGTGAGGCCTGTCTAGGGGTGCACAGGAGATGAGGCCTGTTTCAAGGGGTACAGAGGGGTTGAGGCCTGTCCAGGAGTGCAATTGAGGTGAGGCCAAACCCCCTCCCCCAAGCGCCTTGAGACCCTCTGGGTGAGTAGTGCGCTATATAAATCCCTGAACTTGAATTTGAACTTGTCCAGGAGTGCAGAGGAGGTGAGGCCTGTCCATGGGTGCAGAGGAGGTGAGGCCTGTCCAGGTGGGCAGAGGAGGTGAGGCATGTCCAGGGGTGCAGAGGAGGTGTGGCCTGTCTAGGGGTGCAGAGCAGGAGAGGCCTGTCCAGGGATGCAGAGGCGGTGAGGCCTGTCCAGAGGTGCAGAGGAGGTGAGGCCTGTCCAGGTGGGCAGAGAAGGTGAGGCATGTCCAGGGGTGCAGAGGAGGTGTGGCCTGTCTAGCGGTGCAGAGGAGGTGAGGCCTTTCAAGGGGTGCAGAGGAGGTGAGGCCTGTCCAGGGGTGCAGAGGAGGTGAGGCCTGTCCAGGGGTGCAGAAGAGGTGAGGCCCGTCCAGGGGGTGCATAGGAGGTGAGGCCTGTCCAGGGGTACAGAGGAGGTGAGGCCTGTCCAGGGGTGCAGACGAGGAGAGGCCTGTCCAGGGGTGCAGAGGAGATGAGGCCTGTCCAGGGGTGCAGAGGAGGTGAGGCCTGTCCATGGGTGCAGAAGAGGTGTGGCCTGTCCAGGGGGTGCAGAGGAGGTGCGGCCTGTCATGGGGTGCAGAGGAGGTGAGGCCTGTCCAGAGGGTGCAGAGCAGCAGAGGCCTGTCCAGGGGTGCAGAGGAGGTGAGACCTGTCCAGGGGTGCAGAGGAGGTGAGGCCTGTCCAGGGGTGCAGAGGAGGAGAGGCCTGTCAAGGGGTGCAGAGGAGGTAAGGCCTGTCCAGGCATGCAGAGAAGGAGAGGCCTGTCCAGAGGTGCAGAGGAGGTGAGGCCTGTCCAGGGGTGCAAGGAGGTGAGGCCTGTCCAGGGGCGCAGAAGAGGTGAGGACTGTCCAGAGGTGCAGAAGAGGTGAGGCCTGTACAGAGGTAGGGAGGAGGTGAGGCCTGTCCAGGGGTGCAGAGGAGGAGAGGCCAGTCCAGGGGTGCAAGGAGGTGAGGCCTGTCCAGGGGTGCAGAAGAAGTGAGGCCTGTCCAGAGGTGCAGAAGAGGTGAGGCCTGTCCAGAGGTAGAGAGGAGGTGAGGCCTGTCCAGGGGTGCAGAGGAGGCAAGGCCTGTCCAGGGGTGCAGAAGAGGAGAGGCCTGTCCAGGGGTGAAGAGGACGTGAGCCTGTCCAGGAATGCAGAGGAGGAGTGGCCTGTCCAGGGGTGCAGAGGAGGAGAGGCCTGTCCAGGGGTGCAGAGGCAGAGAGGCCTGTCCAGGGGAGCAGAGGGGGTGAGGCCTGGGGTGCAGAGGAGGTGAGGCCTGTCAAGGGGTGCAGAGGAGGTGTGGCCTGTCCAGGGGTGTAGAGGAGGTGAGGTCTGCCCAGGGGTCAGAGGAGGTGAGGCCTGTCTAGGGGTGCACAGGAGATGAGGCCTGTTTCAAGGGGTACAGAGGGGTTGAGGCCTGTCCAGGAGTGCAATTGAGGTGAGGCCAAACCCCCTCCCCCAAGCGCCTTGAGACCCTCTGGGTGAGTAGTGCGCTATATAAATCCCTGAACTTGAATTTGAACTTGTCCAGGAGTGCAGAGGAGGTGAGGCCTGTCCATGGGTGCAGAGGAGGTGAGGCCTGTCCAGGTGGGCAGAGGAGGTGAGGCATGTCCAGGGGTGCAGAGGAGGTGTGGCCTGTCTAGGGGTGCAGAGCAGGAGAGGCCTGTCCAGGGATGCAGAGGCGGTGAGGCCTGTCCAGAGGTGCAGAGGAGGTGAGGCCTGTCCAGGTGGGCAGAGAAGGTGAGGCATGTCCAGGGGTGCAGAGGAGGTGTGGCCTGTCTAGCGGTGCAGAGGAGGTGAGGCCTTTCAAGGGGTGCAGAGGAAGTGAGGCCTGTCCAGGGGTGCAGAGGAGGTGAGGCCTGTCCAGGGGTGCAGAGGAGGTGAGGCCTGTCCAGGGGTGCAGAAGAGGTGAGGCCCGTCCAGGGGGTGCATAGGAGGTGAGGCCTGTCCAGGGGTACAGAGGAGGTGAGGCCTGTCCAGGGGTGCAGACGAGGAGAGGCCTGTCCAGGGGTGCAGAGGAGATGAGGCCTGTCCAGGGGTGCAGAGGAGGTGAGGCACGTCCAGGGGTGCAGAGGAGAGGAGGTGAGGCCTGTCCAGGGGTGCAGAGGAGGTGAGGCACGTCCAGGGGTGCAGAGGAGAGGAGGTGAGGCCTGTCCAGGGGTGCAGATGAGGAGAGGCCTGTCAAGGGGTGCAGAGGAGGTGAGGCCTGTCCAGGGGTGCAGAGGAGGAGAAGCCTGTCCAGAGATGCAGAGGAGGTAAGGCCTGTCCAGGGGTGCAAGGAGGTGAGGCCTGTCCAGGGGTGCAGAAGAGCTGAGGCCTGTCCAGAGGTGCAGAGGAGGTGAGGCCTGTCCAGGGGTACAGAGGAGGTGAGGCCAAACCCCCTCCCCCAAGCGCCTTGAGACCCTCTGGGTGAGTAGTGCGCTATATAAATCCCTGAACTTGAACTTGTCCAGGAGTGCAGAGGAGGTGAGGCCTGTCCATGGGTGCAGAGGAGGTGAGGCCTGTCCAGGTGGGCAGAGGAGGTGAGGCATGTCCAGGGGTGCAGAGGAGGTGTGGCCTGTCTAGGGGTGCAGAGCAGGAGAGGCCTGTCCAGGGATGCAGAGGCGGTGAGGCCTGTACAGAGGTGCAGAGGAGGTGAGGCCTGTCCAGGTGGACAGAGAAGGTGAGGCATGTCCAGGGGTGCAGAGGAGGTGTGGCCTGTCTAGCGGTGCAGAGGAGGTGAGGCCTTTCAAGGGGTGCAGAGGAGGTGAGGCCTGTCCAGGGGTGCAGAGGAGGTGAGGCCTGTCCAGGGGTGCAGAAGAGGTGAGGCCCGTCCAGGGGGTGCATAGGAGGTGAGGCCTGTCCAGGGGTACAGAGGAGGTGAGGCCTGTCCAGGGGTGCAGACGAGGAGAGGCCTGTCCAGGGGTGTAGAGGAGATGAGGCCTGTCCAGGGGTGCAGAGGAGGTGAGGCACGTCCAGGGGTGCAGAGGAGAGGAGGTGAGGCCTGTCCAGGGGTGCAGAGGAGGTGAGGCACGTCCAGGGGTGCAGAGGAGAGAAGGTGAGGCCTGTCCAGGGGTGCAGATGAGGAGAGGCCTGTCAAGGGGTGCAGAGGAGGTGAGGCCTGTCCAGGGGTGCAGAGGAGGATAAGCCTGTCCAGAGATGCAGAGGAGGTAAGGCCTGTCCAGGGGTGCAAGGAGGTGAGGCCTGTCCAGGGGTGCAGAAGAGCTGAGGCCTGTCCAGAGGTGTAGAAGAGGTAAGGCCTGTCCAGAGGTGGTGAGGCCTGTCCAGGGTTGCAGAGGAGGTGAGGCCTGTCCAGGGGTGCAGAGGAGGTGAGGCCTGTCCAGGAATGCAGAGTAAGAGTGGCCTGTCCAGGGTGCATAGGTGAGGCCCGTCCAGGGGTGCTGAGGAGGAGAGGTCTAACCAGGGGTGCAGAGGAGGTGAGGCCTGTCCAGGAGGGCAGAGGAGGAGAGGCCTGTCTAGGGGTGCAGAGGAGGAGAGGCCTGTCCAGGGGTGCAGATGAGTTGATGCCTTTCTAGCCATGCAGAGGAGGAGAGGCCTGTCCAGGGGTGCAGAGGCGGAAAGGCCTGTCCAGGGGAGCAGAGGAGGTGAGGCCTGGGGTGCAGGGGAGGTGAGGCCTGTCAAGGGGTGCAGAGGAGGTGAGGCCTGTCCAGGGGTGCAGAGGAGGTGAGGCCTACCCAGGTGTCAGAGGATGTGAGGCCTGTCCAGGGGTACACCGGAGGTGTGGCCTGTCTAGCAGTGCAGAGGAGGAGAGGCCTGGTCAGGGGTGCAGAGGAGGTGAGGCCTGTCAAGGGGTGCAGAGGAGGTGAGGCCTGTCCAGGAATGCTTAGGAGTTGAGGCCTGTCCATGGGTACAGAGGAGGTGAGGCCTGTCCAGGTGGGCAGAGGAGGTGAGGCATGTCTAGTAGTGCAGAGGAGGAGAGGCCTGTCCAGGGGTGCAGAGGAGGTGGGGCCTGTCAAGGCGTGCAGAGGAGGTGAGGCCTGTCCAGGGCTGCAGAGGATGTGAGGCCTGTCCAGGGCTGCAGAGGATGTGAGGCCTGTCTAGGGGTGCAGAGGGGGAGAGGCCTGTCCAGGGTTGCAGATGGGGTGAGGCCTGTCCTGTGTTTGGGTGGTTCATAGAAGGTGGGGCCTGTCCAGGAGGGATGCAGTGGAGATGAGACCTGTTCGTCCAGGCAGGGTGGTAGAGAGCTGAGTTTTAGTTTGTTCATTGTTGTCCCAAGAGATTTGTGGAATGAGTGTAAGTTGCTTGTAAACTGGCCAATTGAAGAGCCACAGAGTGAAGCGCCTCAAAATATTTTATTATGTATTACAAGAGAATAATGCAGATTTACAGACAATATTGCAAAGTCGAAGACCGGGTGAAAGAGTACGCATCATTTAGTGTTGCATCCAGAGGTTAGTGCACATGTCCAGCAAAATGTGAGGCGCTGCAGACCAACATTCTGGATGAGACTTTGTTGTAACCAAAGTACTGTAGTGGCAATTGTATTACTAAGCAGAAGAAGATCAAAATAATAATAATGAGCGCTCAGACAAAATTTTGCGAGACTGGTGACGAAAGTGGTTCTCACGGATTGTATTCTTGTTTTGATTCTGGGTTTGTTGCTGATGAATTTGGATATGCACGGCGTTGGTGTACAGAATAATGATGTTCAGTATGTGGAAGGAGGAAATGTTGTTCCTCTGGGTCAGGGCGGTACTGGGAACCCAAACCAGGCCTGACAATTTTGACGGACCAGCTCCCTGCCTCTTTTGTTGCTGGGGGGGGCGATATAGCAGCACCACAGCAAAACCAGCCCCTAGTGACCAATATGTTTCCCGGCACTGAACAATCGGTCCCCACTCTTATAGCTTCCTGGGGAAAAACCGGAAGCCCATTAAGGCCAGTCCAGCCCTGCTTAGGGTATAGGGTTTACTAACAGTGGCAATTTAAATACCTAAAACACTAATAATGTGCAGAATAAGACATGATCTGTGCGATGTTTGCAGGAACCTGGGAAACTGGAACATGAATCAGATGGCACCGAAAGGGATGTCTCAGTCAATTGTCCCAGCCCAAATGGCCTTTGTTACGAGCATGCAGAAACAAAGGCAGATATATTGGAACATACCTTCAGTCCAGATAGTCCCACAGCCCAATGCAGAATAGAACGCCAAATTCTCAACAAATTCAGGATTTCAACAAAATCCTTTAGTGATTAATAAGGATTTTCCACGACTTGCATCTACACAAGAGTTTCTACTGGACTGAATCAGACACAATGACGGTGCCTGAGACGGGAGAAGGATTGCATGCTTGGTGCAGTCCTTGAGGTCACCCAGAGGGCCCTTTTGTGGAAGAAGTAAATGGGAATCCAGCATCACTTTTAATCAATAAATGTGCCTCCCGTTCCAACCCACCCCTCTTAGGAAAGGAGTCCAGGTTGTAGGCATTTCTAATGAACAACTAATAAGCTGACAGCAAATGTTCCCGTACAAATTGGGTCATACATGAATGGCCAGAAACTTAAACTGTGATTAAGATACAGTTATTATGTTAGGGAATCACCTTGTAAAATGACTTGTGGCTTTTTGGGGAAGAGTCACAATTAATTATTCATTTTGTAGGTGTGGTTTATTAAATTACATTTTGTTGTGCCATGCTTTCATGAACATTCATTGATTGCTGTAATTTTTACCACATCATGAACCATGTCAATAATGTGTTCTCTCTGTCTAAAAACTTAAGAACTTTTCCTTGATTTCCAAATAAGCAGGTTATATGTCAGTTTGCTATTTGATATTATAAAAAAATGTTTTCTTATTTCGTAGCACACATTTGTTGTGGTGGTCTGTCTATTGACTTTACAGATAGAGTTAGTTCTGATTCTGGCTTTTGATATACTTTGGAGGTTACCAAAATGTGATCCTCCTGCAAATATTATGATAATTATTTCTCTGACTGAGTAACCATGTTCAGTAATTATTTGAAACCTTTAATATAGCTTTGATGCTTGTTGTAGCTCCAAAGGCAAGGGCCTTTACCAAGGGAGCGGTGCTTTAATGGACAGTATTTCCTGCTATTGCTGACTATAAGGTCATTACACTGTATTCCCCATGAGGGCAGAATATGTCAATTAATAATGCAACAGTGTCCCAGGGACCGAGGGGTTGAAACACCTCCGGTACTCCGGAACGTTTGTTTCACAGATTTTGCTGTCAATGTTCAACAGTCAACAGCCGCATGCGGGACCACAGTGGTTAATTGTTGAACATTCACAGCAATAGCTGTGAAAGGAGGCTGAAGTCAGTCCCTGGCTCTCCCTGGGCTCGTCTAAACTTATTTTCATCATTCAGATGAGCCAAAACAGATGCAGGAGATGAGCAGGCCCCCCCCCGCTTCCCTTTGAGACGCCATTGACACTGCGACCTACGGGAGGAGGAATGGGGGAGGCTCCTGTGTGCCCTGCTGCAGGCTCTTTACTTTGCTTTCTCCTGCCCACTCCATGTATTTCAGAGAGGCAGAGGCTGTGTATAAGGACATTGTAATGTTGAGAGCAGCGGGCCTAAATCAGGTTGTATAGGCTGCTGCTGCTCCATTGTCTCCAATGGAGGTCTCAACATTTCAGTGTTCCAAGCTTTGTCTGGTGAAGGATTTATTCCAATGTTCTAGTACTTTGGTCGCTGTCCTATAAGGCTCAAAAGACACTGACCCTCCACGTCATCCCTTCAGATAATTTATCAATAAAAAGCGCCAACACATTGATGTCTTGTTGCTTACATTGCTCAGCATTCGAACTCTGCATCAACTTGAACTTGAACTGAGAGAGCATGGTTTCTATAAATCTAAGAGTGTGGTAAATTTATGAAGTGTGGGCAGAATTATGTACAAGGACATTAACATACCTTTGCTAACCAGATTTTTTTGATTTGCAAGTTTCATGATCTGTAAATGTAAAGATGGGGGTTATGAAGACGTGGACTGGGTTGTTAGGGTTTGTTCTTTGAGACTGTGGGTGCACTCTATATTCCTAGAGACCTCTTCCAGCAAGGGATCATGGTTCTTGGTGAACCAAAAAAGTACTTATTCATTAACCATAGTTGCTTCACAATGGCCTCCAGAGAACAAGAAATTCTTTTGTTTTGTAAGTTCAGGACGGTTATTTGGAAGATGGGATGAAGTGTATTTGCTGTCTGACACAAAACTATTTCTTTCCTTCCTTTCAAGGTATTCTGGAATGACCAGGCAGTGCATTGTGCTGCCACCCTTGGAGGAACACAAAATAAAATAACTGCCAGATAAGGATTCCGATAACTCTAAGTTTCCTTTTCCCCTGTTTCTTCTTTCTCTATTCCCTTTCTTGATCTCTGTTTTGTTTTTGTCTCTTCACTTCAATATTTGACTCCCTGTGTGCACTATTCTTGTTGTTATCAAACTTATGGTAATTACCATGTTGGGTTGTAGTGCAAAGTCAGTTCCGTTTAAGTCAGTTTTGCCCAGCAGTTCCTTAACTATTGGCACATTTGTCTCCTCCTCAACACCACGTTATACTATCCTCTCTTTGTCCGTTCTTTCGGCATATTTTCTCTCTGGATCTGTCTTCCATCTCTTTACGCACTCCCATCCTGCCCTTTTCTGTCTTGTCTATTACAAGCAAAAGACACAGTACAAATGTGTGGACACATGCACACAGTGCTTGCTTTAGGGTGGTGCAACCGGTGGAGCCGCCCCTGGTGCGGACCTTGGGGGCACAGTGTTTAGATGTAACTTATGGGTTCACAAGCATCTGCTGCACAGTTTCCTGTGCTGGAACATGTGGTCAAAGTGGAATATAGCTTTTTTTCTCTTTCCTCTATTTTGTGTTTCTCTTTTCTTGACCCTTTTTAGTTTCCTTTACTGTTGTGCTGTTTTTTTCTCTTTTTCAGGTGTTGCATTGCCCGGGTCCTGTCGGAGGAGTGTAATGAGTTCTGAGCCACCAAGTAAGTCCATATCATCCGCACAATTTGAAATAGTGAATTCCACTGAGCTAAAGGGACACAGCGTCAGCCTACAGTGCCATTTAAAGAACTGAGTGCAACAAGGCCAATTTCTTTGGTCAATAAAATGCCCCTTCCTAGATCATTGGAAAAGGAATAGATAAATAATTTAAGTGAGTAGGGGAGTAAGTAACATCTAATAATTCATTAAAAGAATTACAAATATCTCACTATCATACCAGCCTGTTTCACAGAGAGTGTAAATTGAAAGTGTTGGCTGCTTCTGAGAATCTGTGGCGCAATATATGTGCAACTTGAGTTTCTTTCTTAAATATGCACTATGCTTGCTCCCCCATCCTTGATTTCCAGTGATCCCAAGCTCCCGATCTGCATTGTTACACCACTATCAGAAATGCCGCTCAAACTGATTTCCTATCTTGTTTTTGTCAATACTTTCTTTGTGCAAAGTATAAGATCATAAATATTTTTCTTTGTGTTCATTTACAATCTCTGACTCCGTTTCTACAGGTGACTGAAGCATGAACAGAAAAAAGTTTTTTAAATTTAGTGAAACACAACGAAAAGGATTATTTCAAGTAAAGTTAAAACATTCTGGAGCTCTAGAGAAGAAACACTTTCTATGTACCAGGAATGGTGAGGAACTTGGAGCGGAAGAAACTGGTGAATGTGAAAGTTGTCAAAATCCCTAAAGGAAACTGACCATAAATGTTTACTGAGTGTCAGTAACTGAGATTGAGGAGAACATTGGGCACAATTGATGCCCACGCAGTGCGCATGGGAATACTCAGTGGTGTAAATTCTGTTTGATGGTTTATGAGAAAAGCTTTATAGGCCCAAACCCTCCACAACAGATCAGTATCCGTAGATGTGATGTGACAGAACTGTCAAGAAGACTAATATCCTTGGTTTACAAGCGCAAGCTTTTGTTTCCATCTTCTGTGATTCAGAGGAGAGAAAACATTGTTTAAAAGAAAGTCATTGTAAATGCCCTTTCTCAGATGTTGTTACAGCAAAGACGCTGGATTATCATTTCCAATATAGGAAGATTTTTCCCCACCAAATCTGTCTCTTGGGTTGATCCGAGTGGTTTCCAAGTTTCCCAGACCTTCAAAGTCAATCATGTACATGCCTTAGCCTTAGCCGGTAGGTGTAAAAAGCATGTACTGGCACAGAAAGCTTAAAAGGGGCCAATTTTGCGTGATTGATAATACATAAAACCACCCTGGCATGCCCTAATCATCAGTCATTACTTGTGTGAACAAATACACTTAACAGGCAAACACTACACCTCAAAGACCTCGTCAGTGCTTTTAAAACTCCTAAATCAAATGTGATAAACTGGAGTCACAAAATCACCAGGCATAACTTGGAGAAAATGAATCCACGAGGAACATCTTAATAAACACAAGGGGCTCCTCAGTGAAAGTGTATAAGAGAAGTTAGATAGGTGTCTTTAAAGGTAGGAACATGATCTCCAGGTAAAAACTATAATTAGTTAAATACAAATGTTATGAAGATCATCTGCAGTGCATTTTATAAGTTAATGTTGAGTGTAACATAAACAAGTACAGACTCTGGAATCAGATTTAGTCTTAAGATGGCATGTATCCAGGAACAGACCCAAATTGGAGAAACAAACAACTTGAGTATGAGCAAAGAATGTGAAAGCAGCTTTAGTTTTCAATCCCCCCTCACTAAACACAAGAGAAATCACACTGGACAAAATCCCTACCAGTGCCCTGAATGCCAGAAAAGCTTCAGTCACAAATCTTCTCTCATGCAACATGTGAAAACCCACACTGGTCAAAAACCATTTCAGTGCTCCACGTGCCAAAAAAGCTTCAGTTATTGGCGTAGTCTGATTCGACATCAGGGAACTCATACTGGACAAAAAACTTATCAGTGCTCTGAATGCTGGAAAAGCTTCAGTCGGAAATCCAACCTTACTGTGCATGAAAGAACCCACACTGGGCATAAACCCTATCAGTGTTCTGAATGCCCAAAAAGGTTCCATCAGAAATTCAGTTTAACTGTACATGAGAGAGTCCATACTGGGCTCAAACTGTATCGGTGCTCTGAATGCCAGAAAAGCTTCAGTCGGAAAATAACTCTCACGAACCATGAGAGCACTCACTCTGGGCAAAAACCTTATCAATGCATAGAATGCCATAAACAATTCGGTCTGAAATCCAGTTTAATGTATCATGAGAAAACCCACACTAGGCAAAAACCTTATCAGTGCTCTGAATGCTGGAAAAGTTTTATTCAGAAATCTGAGCTCTCTCGACATGAGAATACTCACACTGGACTAAAACCTTATCAGTGCTCTGAATGCTGGAAAAGCTTTATTCAGAAATCTGAGCTCTCTCGACATGAGAGAACTCACACTGGGCAGAAACCGTATCAGTGCTCTGAATGCCAGAAAAGCTTCAGTCAGAAATCCAACCTCACTGTACATGAAAGAACCCACACTGGGCAAAAACCTTATCAATGCAAAGAATGCCATAAACAATTTAGTCTGAAATCCATTTTAATTCATCACGAGAGAACCCACACTGGGGAAAAACCTTATCAGTGCTCTGAATGCTGGAAAAGTTTTATTCATAAATCTGAGCTCTCTCGACATGAGAATACTCACACTGGACTAAAACCGTATCAGTGCTCTGAATGCTGGAAAAGCTTTATTCAGAAATCTGAGCTCACTCGACATGAGAAAACTCACACTGGGTATAAACTGTATCAGTGTTCAGAATGCCAGAAAAGCTTCAGTCAGAAAATAAATCTCACTAGACATGAGAGAACTCACACTGGGCACTAACCTTCTTAGCTCTCTGAATACTGGAAAAGTTTCAGCCAGAAATCTGGTCTCACTCAACCTGCAAGAACTTACCGAGAAAAACCTTGTAATTTTTCTAAATGCCAGGGAAGTGTCTGCTGGAGATTCAATTTGATTCAACATGAAAATCAACAGCATGAAAGAAAATTGTCAGTGCCCTCAATGTGACAAAAACTTTAGTTGTAAATGTAACCTTTCTACATAAGAGATACAATGTGGGAGAATAAAATTTGCTCACTGTAAACCCTGGGGGGAAGTTTCAGAACCGCAAAACCTTCAGATGAAGCAGCCACAAAGAAATCAATCCATTGATTATCCTACAAACTCTACTGAGAAAAGCACACAGCGAGGCATGGAAATGCTTGTAATAACTTAATTCCTTAATAACTATTTGTGGCCTCATTCCGTTCAGTGTGTTTTGCTCCCTGAGTGTTTATAAGCTGTGGCTCGGACCCACAAAGTCCATTCGATCCTGAACTTTGAGGCCACGCTCCTAGGATCAAGAATCTAAGTAACCTCAAACTGTTTCCAGCCTTAATGAGCTTCAGCAGGAAGCTGCAGCAGGAGTCCCTTTGTCGTAGGTCTCTATGGGACCAACATCTGCTCATGTCTGTGCCACTTAGGGCCAATCATTGAGAAAAACTAAAGGTGATGGATGGACTGGTAGTTGATCTCAGTAACATCCCACCACATCATTCTCTAGTCTTTGTACCACTACAGACAGGGCCAACTCCATACAAACCATTCTTGGCCCCACCATAAATAGTCCTAATGACTTCTGTTCTGAGGGGACACGGCCTCGTATTACAAAGATCCACTTTATTGACCTCTTTCCATGTCCTTTTTGCTAGAAATGGAACCTGCTTCCTATCTGCTGAGGACAGTTTCACCAGCTTTACAATCACATCAGATACACCCAAGAGCCTAATCATAAACTACGATATGACTAAAATACAACAAAATGCTATTCACAAACTACGTGCGGTCATTCTACCTCTCCTATCTTTTTCTTTGTAGAGTTGTCTGCCTCGACTGCTTAGTTTCTGCACATGTATACTTTTGTGGAGCAAATGTGAGAGGGACAGAGGGGAGTGGATGTAAAATGTGTAATATTTATGAATAAAGGGGAGGGCTAAGGAAGGAGTAAGGAGGGATTTAGGGAATCAAAAGCACTCACCCACAAATGAGTAAACCCATTGCTATTCATAAACCACAGCTCTAAAGTCACTATAGGCCTAATGTACCTTAAACAGTTCTAAATGTACTCCAGCTCAGAGCCGGAGTAAGGGCAACAACACATACGGCCATCCACTGGAATTGCAATACACTCCCATAAATAATAATGGAGCTACGGACATGAATTAAAACCCCGTAGGAAATCATGGTAAATTAAATATTTTAAATTAGTTAAAAATCTAAATAAATAAATTCAATGGCAAAAAATATCTAAAAAGAAAACAAAACTCATTATTTTATAATGTTTTAATAACATCTGTTTGATTGAAACACTAATATAACATTCATTTTTAGAAAAGTATAATTACATTTGTTATAATTAATGCTCCTCATCACATTTTTCACAAAATTATTAATACATAATATAAATGTTAATTTAGGTGGTACACCTTTAATTGAACTTTAAAAAGAATATAATCTTCTACATTTTCAACTTGGGTGGAGTTTTCCCTGTGTAAAAAATATAAAGAATGTTTCAATTGTTCATTACACTTGAAACAAATGTAATATTTTTAGGTTAAATACAAATGGAACTTGTATATACTTTAAATATAGAACAAAGTAAGAAATGCTACAGTAATATTTTGTATTTTAATTAGATATTTCATTCATTTTAAATGTAAAAAAAATTATTTAAAGATCTGTTTAAAAATCCAAACTAGGTAAGATCATCTTATTTTCCTATTATGTACTCAGAATTACTGAATTACCGTACTCCCCTCTGTTCAGAGGGGACACATCCTTAAAAATGTATGTTTAGAATTAATTCTTTTTTTATAGTTGCAATATTTTTAAAATTAAAAGATTAAAATATGTTATCACAAACTAATGAATTTTAAAGTATATGTCATTTTACAGCATTCTTTTGAAGGTATATGTAGTTTTATAAGGCAAAACACATTATTTTATCTTTATTTTCTAACGGGTTCGATTTTTAGGTCTCGCCCTCCATTATTTTTTAAGGGACGGTGTTGCATTACCAGTGGTTGGCCATGTGTGGTGCTGCACTTTCTATTGCTCCACTTTGTATGTAGTAAGTTTCATTTGTAAATTTTACTCCACCTCTATTTAAGTGTGTGCAGACGTAGAAGTCCACACTTTTCAGTAACTTTATACTTGTAATGGTGAATAGCTAAAAGTAGCAAAGTTACTCTAAGAGCATCCTTGCATGTATAGATTACACACTGGTGTAAGATACATTTGTGAATAGCCTCGAGGCGTCCAACTCAACCTGAGAGTTTCATTTTTGTGGTAATGCTAAAGTGGACGCAGCACTTGGGCAGTTATTAGAGTGAATAGGATGATCCTGCGAAAACAACAGAGCACTCGTCTGATGTGTTTGTTTGGCTGAGGAGCAGCAACGAATATCTTGAAGTAAATTTCCTGGACTTGCTACTTCCCTCGGCCTTCTGAGGGACTCTAGTAGCAGCTATTTGATACTGTAGTAGTAGGATAAGGTACTTTCTCCATTTTGTTAACCATGTTATCATGATTTGATTTGATATGTACCCTTCTCCTCCTCCTATTACCTGATGTTGTATTTACCGGCACATTGGTGCTGAAATCTCATCTGCTGTTAACTGGTTCTGAGGGGCTTGTATTCTTATACGAAGAACAGTTATTACTCTTGCTGTACGGCTACAATGTAAGCAGCGAGAGCCCAAAATCTGAGATCCCTGCACCTTGAGCTGCCTTCATTGGTATTCTACCTTTACACGTGGATAACTGAAATATGGGTTTGAAGCGTTGATTGACCTTTGAACCTGTTGTTATGTAACTTGACGGTTACAAGTTTCATGTTTGAACCATCAGCGTGAGCTCCAGTACGCTGCTTGTTCGCACACCACAATCCGTACTTTCACTGGGATCATCAACCTTGAACCATCTCCATAACACGGAGCTCTGAAGACTTTCCAGCTGTTGTAACTGCCTGAAGTTTCACGCATTTTGATGGCCGTAAATTGTGGTTCAACTTGATGAACCAACTCTACTTTGTGTTCATTTTTAACTTCAAGCCACTTCTGTGCATCTCGTCAGCTTCGGGGACCGATTGAGTCCAAAACCTTGAATCAAATTCCAGTGATAATCATCACCAGAAACTGGACTTACTGGTGCCACCTTGAGCATGGCTAATGAGGACAAATACTATTGTGTATGTGGCTTCATCATTGAGTCAGTGGATCTGCTTTTTGTTCTTAATTGTCTTTTTTTGTGGTTTCGAAGACAGAACTTACTGTGCCCTTTATTTTCTTTGGGACAGCTGTTTTGCTAATCAATAATCCTTAAAACACTGACCTGGTTTTGATTTTACTCCAGAGTAATTATTAAATATTACTGTTTATCAAAACTTGTTTTGAATGTTGAATTTCTTTGTCTCTTTAGTTTTTACTACATTGTATTGAAATTTGTGACTTCCACTGTTTTGCTTTACTTTCGAGCATGGCCTTATTGCTCAACCCACATTACCAAAAGCGAGCTAAGGACACTTTAGTGAAAGACACATTTACCTTTTATGACCAAAGTATGGGAACAGGAAAGCCGGCTGATTCCAGGAAGCAGACCATTGAGCTGGAAAGGTTACTGTCTTAGGTGAAATCTGCACCGACTAGATGAAAAATGTAAAAACCATAAGGGGAGCTGTTTGCAGCTGTGTCCCCAGAATGTGAGAATGTCACCCTCTCTCAAACAGCTGATAGAACTAAAGATGCACCCTGCAGACATTCAGGTCTCAACAACTGAGACTGCCCACTCATATCATACAACAGTCACACTGTTACCTGAGTCACTTTACAGTGTACTGTGTACAAGCATTTTACAGAAACAAGTTGTGTTGTGCGTTGTGAACAGGGTGTCATCCCCCTCTGTATGTAAATGAGCTTCTGTGACCAGACACCAGAGGCTCCCATCTCTTCTAGTGCAGATGATAATGTGAGCACTGTAACGTAATCACAAACGAGGACTGTATCAAGAAATAATAGGCTTCCAAGTCACACAGCGGTGGTTATCTAGTTCGTTTTTGGTTTTCAATTTACGTTAAATTGCATCAATTTTCCAGTTACTTTTTTCTCAGTCCATCATTTTATATCACTCTTTGCGCTCCATCAATTAAACATACTACTAACATCATTCTCACACTCCTAATACTACTAACAGCATGCTACTCTTCTGATACTACTATCAGCACTCTCACACTACTGTAATACTACTGAAAGCACACCACTGTAGTATTAAGAGTGTGAGAGTGGTGTTAGTAGTATTAGAAGAGTGCTGTCTGTAGTATCAGAAGAGTGCTTTGCTGTCAGTAGTATTAAGAGTGTGAGAGTGATGTTAGAAGTATTAGAATGAGGAGTTCTGTCAGTAGTATTAGAAGAGTGGTGTGCTTTCAGTAGTATTACAGTAGTGTGAGAGTGCTGATAGTAGTATCAGAAGAGTAGCATTTAGTTAGTAGTATTACGAGTGTGAGGGTGATGTTAGTAGTATTAGAAGAGTGCTGTCAGAAGTGTTAGAAGAGTGGTGTGATTTCAGTAGTATTAAGAGGTGTGAGAGTCTTGTTAGTAGTATTGGAAGAGTGCTGTCTGTAGTAGCAAAATTGTGGTTTGCTGTCAGTAGTATTAAGAGTGTGAGAATGATGTTAGTAGTATTAGAAGAGTGCTGTCTATAGTATCAGAAGAGTGGTGTGCTGTCAGTAGTATTAAGAGTGTGAGAATGATGTTAGTAGTATTAGAAGAGTGCTGTCAGTAGTGTTAGAAGAGTGGTGTGCTTTCAGTAGTATTACAGGAGTGTGAGCGTGCTAGTAGTAGTTTCAGAAGAGTGGCATGCTGTCGGTAGTATTAAGAGTGTAATAGTATGTTAGTAGTATTAGAAGAGTGCTGCCTGTAGTATCAGAAGAGTGGTTTGCTGTCAGTAGTATTAAGAGTGTGAGAGTGGTATTAGTAGTATTAGAAGAGTGCTGTCTGTAGTATCAGAAGAGTGCTTTGCTGTCAGTAGTATTAAGAGTGTGAGGGTGATGTTAGTGGTATTAGAAGAGTGCTGTCAGTAGTGTTAGAAGAGTGTTGTGCTTTCAGTAGTATTACAGGAGTGTGAGAGTGCTGGTAGTGGGTATCAGAAGAGTAGCATGCTGTTAGTATTAGGAGTGTGAGAGTGATGTTATTAGTATTAGAAGAGTGCTGCCTGTAGTATCAGAAGAGTGGTGTGCTGTCAGTAGTATTAAGAGTGTGAGAATGATGTTAGTAGTATTAGAAGAGTGCTGTCAGTAGTGTTAAAAGAGTGGTGTGCTTTCAGTAATATTACAGGAGTGTGAGAGTGCTGGTAGTAGTTTCAGAAGAGTGGCATGCTGTTAGTAGTATTAAGAGTGTGAGAGTGATGTTAGTAGTATTAGAATGAGGAGTTCTGTCAGTAGTATTAGAAGAGTGGTGTGCTTTCAGTAGTATTACAGTAGTGTGAGAGTGCTGATAGTAGTATCAGAAGAGTAGCATTTAGTTAGTATTAAGAGTGTGAGAATGATGTTAGTAGTATTAGAAGACTGCTGTCTGTAGTATCAGAAGAGTGGTTTGCTGTCAGTAGTATTAAGAAGAGTGTGAGAGTGATGTTAGTAGTATTAGAATGAGGAGTTCTGTCAGTAGTATTAAGAAGAGTGTGAGAGTGGTGTTAGTAGTATTAGAAGAGTTCCCTCTGTAGTATCAAAAGAGTGGGTTGCTGTCAGTAGTAATAAGAGTGTGAGAGTGGTGTTAGTAGTATTAGAATGAGGAGTTGTGTCAGTAGTATTAGAAGAGTGGTGTGCTTTCAGTAGTATTACAGTAGTGTGAGAGTGCTGGTAGTAGTATCAGAAGAGTGGCATGCTGTTAGTAGTATTAGGAGTGTGAGAATGATGTTAGTAGTATTAGAAGAGTGCTGTCTGTAGTATCAGAAGAGTGGCATGCTGTCAGTAGTATTAAGAGTGTGAGGGTGATGTTAGTGGTATTAGAAGAGTGCTGTCAGTAGTGTTAGAAGAGTGTTGTGCTTTCAGTAGTATTACAGGAGTGTGAGAGTGCTGGTAGTGGGTATCAGAAGAGTAGCATGCTGTTAGTATTAGGAGTGTGAGAGTGATGTTAGTAGTATTAGAAGAGTGCTGTCTGTAGTATCAGAAGAGTGCTTTGCTGTCACTAGTATTAAGAGTGTGAGGTGATGTTAGTAGTATAAGAAGAGTGCTGTCAGTAGTGTTAGAACAGTGCTGTGCTTTCAGTACTATTACAGGAGTGTGAGAGTGCCGGTAGTAGTTTCAGAAGAGTGGCATGCTGTCAGTAGTATTAAGAGTGTGAGAGTGATGTTAGTAGTATTAGAAGAGTGCTGCCTGTAGTATCAGAAGAGTGGTTTGCTTTCAGTAGTATTAAGAGTGTGAGAGTGATGTTAGTAGTATAAGAAGAGTGCTGTCAGTAGTGTTAGAACAGTGCTGTGCTTTCAGTACTATTACAGGAGTGTGAGAGTGCCGGTAGTAGTTTCAGAAGAGTGGCATGCTGTCAGTAGTATTAAGAGTGTGAGAGTGATGTTAGTAGTATTAGAAGAGTGCTGCCTGTAGTATCAGAAGAGTGGTTTGCTTTCAGTAGTATTAAGAGTGTGAGAGTGATGTTAGTAGTGTAGAAGAGTGTTCTCAGTAGTGTTAGAAGAATGGTGTGCTTTCAGTAGTATTACAGGATTGTGAGAATGCTGGTAGTAGTATTAGAAGAGTGGTGCGCTTTTAGTAGTATTGCAGTATTGTGAGAATGCTGGTAGTAGTATTAAGAGTGTGAGAGTGCTGTCTGTAGTATCAGAAGAGTGGTTTGCTGTCAGTAGTATTAAGAGTGTGAGAGGGATGTTAGTAGTGTTAGAAGAGTGTTGTCAGTAGTGTTAGAAGAATGGTGTGCTTTCAGTAGTATTAAGAGTGTGGGAGTGATGTTAGTAGTGTAGAAGAGTGTTGTCAGTAGTGTTAAAAGAATGGTGTGCTTTCAGTAGTATTACGGGATTGTGAGAATGCTGGGAGTAGTATTAGAAGAGTGCTGTTTGTAGTATCAGAAGAGTGGTTTGCTGTCAGTAGTATTAAAAGTGTGAGAGTGATGTTAGTAGTGTAGAAGAGTGTTGTCAGTAGTGTTAGAAGAATGGTGTGCTTTCAGTAGTATTAAGAGTGTGGGAGTGATGTTAGTAGTGTAGAAGAGTGTTGTCAGTAGTGTTAAAAGAATGGTGTGCTTTCAGTAGTATTACAGGATTGTGAGAATGCTGGTAGTAGTATTAGAAGAGTGCTGTTTGTAGTATCAGAAGAGTGGTTTGCTGTCAGCAATATTAAGAGTGTAAGAGTGATGTTATTAGTATTAGAATGAGGAGTGCTGTCAGTAGTATTAGAAGAGTGTGAGAGTGATGTTAGTAGTATTTGAAGAGTGCTGTCAGTAGTGTTAGAAGAGTGGTGTGCTTTCAGTAGTATTACAGGAGTGTGAGCGTGCTAGTAGTAGTTTCAGAAGAGTGGCATGCTGTCGGTAGTATTAAGAGTGTAATAGTATGTTAGTAGTATTAGAAGAGTGCTGCCTGTAGTATCAGAAGAGTGGTTTGCTGTCAGTAGTATTAAGAGTGTGAGAGTGGTGTTAGTAGTATTAGAAGAGTGCTGTCAGTAGTGTTAGAAGAGTGGTGTGCTTTCAGTAGTATTACAGGAGTGTGAGCGTGCTAGTAGTAGTTTCAGAAGAGTGGCATGCTGTCGGTAGTATTAAGAGTGTAATAGTATGTTAGTAGTATTAGAAGAGTGCTGCCTGTAGTATCAGAAGAGTGCTTTGCTGTCAGTAGTATTAAGAGTGTGAGGGTGATGTTAGTGGTATTAGAAGAGTGCTGTCAGTAGTGTTAGAAGAGTGTTGTGCTTTCAGTAGTATTACAGGAGTGTGAGAGTGCTGGTAGTGGGTATCAGAAGAGTGGCATGCTGTTAGTATTAGGAGTGTGAGAGTGATGTTAGTAGTATTAGAAGAGTGCTGTCTGTAGTATCAGAAGAGTGCTTTGCTGTCAGTAGTATTAAGAGTGTGAGGTGATGTTAGTAGTATAAGAAGAGTGCTGTCAGTAGTGTTAGAACAGTGCTGTGCTTTCAGTACTATTACAGGAGTGTGAGAGTGCCGGTAGTAGTTTCAGAAGAGTGGCATGCTGTCAGTAGTATTAAGAGTGTGAGAGTGATGTTAGTAGTATTAGAAGAGTGCTGCCTGTAGTATCAGAAGAGTGGTTTGCCTTCAGTAGTATTAAGAGTGTGAGAGTGATCTTAGTAGTGTAGAAGAGTGTTGTTAGTAGTGTTAGAAGAGTGGTGTGCTTTCAGTAGTATTACAGGATTGTGAGAATGCTGGTAGTAGTATTAGAAGAGTGCTGTTTGTAGTATCAGAATAGTGGTTTGCTGTCAGCAGTATTAAGAGTGCAAGAGTGATGTTATTAGTATTAGAATGAGGAGTGCTGTCAGTAGTATTAGAAGAGTGGTGTGCTTTCAGTAGAATTACACGAGTGTAAGAGTGCTGGTAGTAGTATCAGAAGAGTCGCATGCTGTTAGTAGTATTACAGGAGTAGAAGAAGTAAATGGGAATCCGGGATATTTTTTGATCAATAAATGTGCTACCCGTTCCACAGTCAGACTGATGGGAGCGCCCAACCAACCCCTCCTGGGAAAGGATTCCAAGTTGTAGGCATTTCTAATAAACAACTAATAAGCTGCCAGCAAATGTTCCCGTACAAATTAGGTCAATGATGAATGGCCAGAAACTTAAACTTAAGATCCAGTTATTATGTTAGGGAATAACCTTGCAAAATTACTTGTGGCTTTTAGAGGAAGAGTCACAATTCATTATTCATTTTGTAGGTGTGGTTTATGAAATTACATTTTGTTGCGCCATGTTTTCATGAATATTCATTGTTTGCTGTCATTTTTACCTCATCATGAAACATGTAAATAATGTGTTCTCTCTGTCTAAAAAAAAGTATAAAATTACTGTTTTGGGATACTTGCTGCAATTGTCTTATTTTACCCTTTTCCTAAAGGCAGACTACATGTCAGTCCTCTTACTGATTTTGTACTTAAGAACTTTTCCTTGATTTTTAACTAAGCAGATTCTATGTCAGTTTGCTATTTGATATTATAGAAAAACGTTTTCTTATTTCTAAGCACACATTTGTTGTGGTGCTCTGTCATTGACTTTACATCAAGAGTTATTTCTGATTCTGGCTTTTGATATACTTTAGAGGTTACCATTATGTGATTCTCCTGCAAATATTATGACAATTATTTCTGTGACTGAGTAACCATGTTTATACCTTCAGTAATTATTTGAAACCTTTAATATAGCTTTGAAGCTTGTTTTAGCTCCAAAGGCAAGGGCCTTTACCAAGGGAGCGATCCTTCAATGGGCAGTATTACCTGCTACGGCTGACTATAAGGTCTTGACACTGTTTGCCCCATGAGGGCAGAATGTGTTAATTAATAAAACAACGGTGTCCCAGAGACCGAGGGGGTTGAAACACCTCCGGTGCTCTGAAGCCTTTGTTTCAAAGCTGTTGCTGTGAATGTTAACAGTTAACAGCCGCATGCAGGACCATGGCGGTAAATTGTTGAACATTCACAGCAATAGCTGTTAAAGGAGGCTGAAGTCAGACTCTGGTTCTCCCTGTGCTCGGTTGTTTTGTAAATCCAGGACGGTTATTTGTAAAATGTGATGAAGTGTGATTGTCGTCTGATGCAAAATAATTTCTTTACTTCCTTTCAAGGTATTCTGGGATGACAGGAAGTGCAGCGTGGCTGCCACCCTTTCGGAAACAAAGAAAATAATTGTCAGGTAAGGATTCCTATAACTCTATTACTCTCTCCGTGCACTATTCTTGTTGTTATCAAACTTCTGATAATCACCTGATGGAGCCACATTCCTCCTGGAACATGTTGGGTGGTGCAGTGCAGGCCCAGTTCCCTTTAGGTCAGTTTTGCCTAGCAGTTCCTTAACTATTATCACATTTGTCTCCTCCTCTACACCACGTGATGATGGTTCACCCTGATTAGAGGTGCCACGCTGTTGCGCAGCTACTGAGTTTAGCAAGTGACTGTGATTTAAAAATGTTATTGAATCATTGTGTGCGTTCTAATGGGGCAATATTTTAAAACTATTTTAGGCACTCTTCTGCTTTTTTTCTTCATCTCAGGGGGGTGGGGGGCTTGTGAGGGTCTTTTGCTCCTTTGCCGGTCCACCACGGCTCGCTAATTGTGTGGAAGGAAGTGAGTGTTTCACTGTTGCTTCTCTACTCCACTTCCTGTCCCAGATCGATGGGCAGTGCTCTAGTTGTTTCTGACTGGCCCAGCTATTTAATCTGAATGCCAGGCCGGACGCGCTGCAAACGCACGCAGCAGGCGCGCCAAAGACACGCCTGTCTGTGCCCGTCCGTGCCAAGTTTACGCCTTGTGCCAGGGACGCTGGCCTTTTTATTGTAGATCCTGATAAACCCCTTGTTTACGCAAGAAGACAGCTCTTGGAGCTTCAATGACAGAAGGATGTGCACTGCAGGTCGATGAACTGTGAGCATTGGGCTATATGAGTGTAAGACAGTCATTCCATTTGCGGTAGCTAAAAAACCCAAGGTGACGTGTCAGCCCTACCCTTACCCATGAAACAGCCCTTTTCAGGGAATCACCTGAGCGCCTGATCTCTGATTAAACATAGGGCAGAATTTAATGATTTTGTCTCCTTCCGTAGGCCTGATTGGGTATTTATTACTGAAACCTGGGCTAGAGATTGCTCAGGGCCTGACCTGGTGGAGGCCATCCCCTCAGGGTATGCTCTGTCAGGAAGGATAGGGGGGTTTGGGAGTACTTTATAAAGACACCTTCTCGTGCTTCACAAAGGCCTTCACCACTCCCTCAGATCCCTATCAGGCCCTATATTTCTCCTTTAAGATCCTACCCACTGACAGTTTTGTGGGAGTGGTCACCTTCCGGCCTCCCGGGCCCAGAGGAATGTTTAATCAGGACTTCAGCAATCGGATTGTGCCTTATTTGGCTAGATGCAATGTCACTCTTTGGGTGATTTTAACTTCCATTTGGAGAAAACTCTGCTCTGAAATAGCGGTTTTCCTGGAAGCTATGGACTCCTGCGGCCTTCCTCAGCTGGGGAGGAGCCCCTCTCATACGGCGGGACACATTCTGGACGGGATCTTCTCTAACAATCCGAGGATAGAGGTGAATGATCCTATCCCACTCCCTTGGTCTCATCATTATGCCATTCCATGTTTTCGGCGAATTGCAGAATCCCACCCAGATCCTAATTTTAAAAACAGGGTGGAGATGAGGAGAAACCGTAGCCGCATAAATAAGGAGGTTCTTCTAATTAAGCTTAGCAATTATTGCTGTCTCACCCACCTGGATGTTAACTCAATCTTTGATGATTTTTCCAACTGGCTCTTGGCGGCTCTGGACTCTTTTGCCTCTCTTAAGGAGCTTTATGTGGCCAGAAAAACGCCCTTCGGCACCCTGGTTCACCGAAAGATTGAGAAACCTTAGGCAGGTATGCCGACAGCAGGAAAAAAATATGGGGCTGTGAGCTTCTCCCAGCCAAAAGGGACCTGCATAAACTCAAATTGAAGGAATACAGGCTAGCTATTAATGAGGAAAAAGTAGCTATTCCAAGATGCCGGAATCCATCAAATCCCAGGGGGAACTCTTCACTGTGATTAATTCCCTCCTAGCCCCCTCGGCTTCTGCCAACACCGAGGTCTCCCAGGAACTATGTGATAAAAAGGCATGCTTTTGTATGACAAAATCAAGGACATATATTCCTCCCTGGAGATATCGAATGTCGGAGGGTCAAAGGCCGATAGTCCTTCAGATTCTCTGGTAGCTCCTCCAAAGGATTGATGATTGAGCGCCTATCACCCCATACTTCAAGAAGACATGGAGCGGATGTTAAGGGGAATTAGATCTGGCACCCCCACAGAGGCCTGTCCCCTGAAGATCCTGAAACTACGAATGGAGGCTATTGTTCCTACTTTGACCGTAGTTCTTAATGCCGTTATTACTTCTGGTACAAAAGGGGGTGGTGCTGGACGGAGCATCTGAACCAATCAAACACTCACACTCAGTCAACAGATCTGGGTTTGATCCATCACCGTTCTTTAGCCCACTCTGCCACCCCAGTTCAGACATGGCCATATGCAAATCTGTCTGACCCTGTGCCTCATGGGAACAGTCCAGCCCGAAGTTATTACTTCTGGCCAGTATCCCACTGCCTGCAAAACAGCCATGGTTAAACCTCTCTTAATAAAGCCCTCTCTAGATCCGGCGGAACTAAAGAGCTACCGGCCTATTTCTCTGTTGCCTGTCCCCGCTAAAATCTTGGAGAAACACCTGAACCTCCATCTTAGCACCTGTCTGGAGGATCATCAGTTGCTCGATGGCTCGCAACATGGGTTCAGAAGTGAGCACAGTACAGAGACGGCGTTAACCGTTGTTTTTAATAACATTCGACAACAGGTCGACACAAGTCACACCACCTTACTGACCCTTCTGGACCTAACGGCAGCCTTCTATACTATCTCTCCCCTTAGATTGGCTGGGAGACTCCGGGAAATAGGGATTGAGTGTTCCGCCCTTATTTTGCTAACAACTTTCCTCACGGAACAGGCTCAAAGAGTTACAATGGGTGAATTCCTTTCTGCTCCGAAACGGCTGTTCTGCCGAGTTCCCCAGGGATCCTCATTGAGTCCAACCCTTTTAACCTTTATGTAGCCCCGCTTGCCAGGGTTGTAAGATCTTTTGGCCTAGAAGTGTTATCCTATGCTGATGACACTCAAATCATGATTAGCATCACTGAGAGTGTTGAAGCTTCAGCAGCAAATTTTAAAAGCTGCATGCAGGCGGTAGCTGCATGGATGGTAGAGAACTATCTAAGACTCAATGGGGATAAAACTGAGATTTTACTTTTCGGAGACAATCAGGAGATTTGGTCCAGGGCCTGGTGGCCAGATGCGCTTGGATCTTGCCCTGGCCCTGGCCTCAGTGCCAAAAATCAAGACATCAGAGTTGATACCTCCCTCTCCTTGGGCCCCCAAATAAATAGAACAGTCTCCTACACCGACTCCAACTTGTGCAGAATGCTGCTGGCAGGCTGGTGATGGGCCTTCCTAAATTCTACTCTGTTGCAGCTACCATCAAAAGCCTTCATTGGCTTCCTTTGTGTCGGAGAATTGAGTTTAAAGTCCTGTGTTTGGTGCACAAGGTCTTTTACAATATGTGATCAGAAGGCATTAAAAAACTGTTTTGGTGATATGTCCCTGGTAAGCAGTTAAGATCTTCCAGCAAGAATTTGGTGACTGTGCCTAGATTCAGGAAATCTAGATGGGGGGAGGTCCTTTTCGCTGGCTGTTGAACTCTCTTCCTCTTTCAATTTCGATTCTGCAAACTTATTCCTCATTCCGTAACGCCTTGAATACCTGGCTCTTTACCAATAAGAATCTGTAATCCCTGTATCTATGGACACCTCTGATCATGATCCCTATCCGGAGCGCCTTGATGCCCCTGGGCTAAGTTCGCTCCCTCTGTTTGTTCTTTCGGCATCTTTCATCTCTGGATCTGACTTTCATCTCTTTGCGTCCTCCCATCCTACCCTTTTCTGACTTGTCTACTACAAGCAAAAGACACAGTACTTGTGGGCTTGCTTTAGGGTGGTGCGACCAGTGGAGCTGCTCCTGGTGCTGACCCTGGGGGCACTTTGTTTAGAAGTAACTTATGTGTGTACAAGCATCTGCCGCAGAGTTTCCTGTGCCGGACCCTTGTGGTGAAAGTGGAAGATAGCCTTTTTTCTCTTTCCTCTTTCCTCTGTTTTGTGTTTTTCTTTTCTTGACCCTTTTTGGTTTCCTTTACTGTTGTGCTGTTCAATAAAATGTCCCTTCCTAGATCACTGGAAAAAGGATTTGATTAACAATCTAGGTTGGCAGGGGAGTAAATAACATCTAATAATTCATTAAAAGTATTACAAATATCTCACTATGACGCCAGCCGTTGCCACAGAAGTTGCAATTTGATAGTGTTGTCTGCTTCTGAGAATCTGTGTTTCTTTCTTAAATATTCACTTCTTTTGCTCTCACATCCTTGATTTCCAGTGATCCCAAGGTCTCTGTTTCACCACTATCAGAAATGCAACTCAAACTGATTTCCTATCTTGTTTTTGTTAATACTTTCTTTGTGCAAAGTATAAGGTCACAAATATTTTTTCTTTGTGTTCATTTACAATTTTTGACCCCATTTCTACAGGTGACAGAAGCATGAAGACAAAAAAGAAGGTTTAAATTTAGTGAAATACAACGAAAAGGAATACTTCAAGGAAAGTAAAGACATTCTCGAGCTCTAGAGAAGAAACACATTCTATGTGCCAGGAATGGTGAGAACGTTGGAGCAGAAGAAACTGGTGAATGTGAAAGTTGTGAAATCCCTAAAGTAAAATGATCATAAATGTTTACCAAGTGTCAGTAACTGAGATTGAGGAGAACATTGGCCACAATTGATCCCCACCCAGTGCACTTGAGAAAACTCAGTGCTGTGAATTCTGTTTGATGGCTTATGAGAAATGCTTTGGAGACCTAAACCCTCCCCAACAGATCAGTATCCGTAGATGTGATGTGATGTGACAGAACCGTCAAAAAGACTAATATCCTCGGTTTACAAGCGCAAGCTTTTGTCTCTGTCTCCTGGAGACGAGAGGAGAAAAAAGATTGTTTAAAAGGAAGTCAATGTAAATACGCTTTCTCAGATGTTGTTACAGCAAAGATGCTGGATTATCATTTCCAATATACAAAGCTTTCCCCCACCAACTCTTGGGTTGATCCGAGTGGTTTCAGAGTGTCCTGTACCTCCAAAGTGGATCATTACCTGTCTTAGCCACTTAGCAAAAAAGCATATACTGACAGAAAGTATAAAAGGGGCCAGTGTTACGCTGTTGATAATTCATAAACCACCCTGGCATGCCCTAATCATTACTTGTATGAACAAACATACCTAACTGGCAAACACTAAACCCCAAGGACCTTATTAGTGCTTTTAAAACTCCTAAATCAAATGTGATAAACTAGAATCACTAAATGAGACTAATTAAACTAGAGAGAATTTACCCGGACATAACTTGGAGAAAATGAATCCATGAGAGGCCTCTTAATCAATACAAGGGGCTCCTCAGTGAAAGTTAATAAGACAAGTTAGATTGGTGCCTTTAGAGGTAGGAAGTTAATGTTGAGTTGTAACATAAACAAGTACACGATCCGAAATCAGATTCAGTCTTAAGATGGCATGTATCCAGGAACAAACCCAACTTGGAGAAACAAACAACTCGAATAAGAGCAATGAATGTGAGAACAGCTTTAGTTATCAATCCAGCCTCACTAAACATGAGAAAACTAGCTCTGGACGAAAACCCTATCAGTGTCCTGAATGGCAGAAAGGCTTCACTCGCAAATATAACCTTACGGTACATGAAAGAACCCACACTGAGCATAACCCCTATCAGTGTCCAGAATGCCAGAAAAGCTTCAGTCCTAAATCTAGTGTTGTTATGCACGTAAGAACCCACACTGGACAAAAACGATATCAGTGCTCCTCATGCCAAAAAAGCTTCAGTTTTAGTGGAAGTCTGATTAAACATCAGAGAACCCACACTGGACAAAAACCTTATCAGTGCTCTGAATGCTGTAAAAGCTTCAGTAGCAAACACAATCTCACTTTACATGAAAGAACCCACACTGGACAAAAACCTTATCAGTGTTCTGAATGCTGTAAAAGCTTCAGTAGCAAATCCATTCTAACTGTACATGAAAGAACCCACACTGGGCAAAAACCGTATCAGTGCTCTGAATGCTGTAAAAGCTTCAGTCAGAAAAGCAGCCTTACTGTACATGAAAGAACCCACACTGGGCATAAACCGTATCAGTGCTCTGAATGCTGTAAAAGCTTCAATCAAAAAAGCCACCTTACTAAACATGAAAGGACCCACACTGGGCATAAACCGTATCAGTGTTCTGAATGCCAAAAAGGTTTCTATTACAAATTCGGTTTAACTCAACATCAGAGAATCCATACTGGGCTCAAACCGTATCAGTGCTCTGAATGCCAAAAACGTTTCTA
Source organism: Lissotriton vulgaris (assembly GCF_964263255.1). Taxonomy (NCBI): domain Eukaryota; kingdom Metazoa; phylum Chordata; class Amphibia; order Caudata; family Salamandridae; genus Lissotriton; species Lissotriton vulgaris. The sequence goes on along the minus strand of NC_141685.1, from coordinate 65,827,017 downwards.
TCAGAAATCGGGTTTAAATGTACATCAGAGAATCCATACTAGGTTAAAACCGTATCAGGGTTCTGAATGTTAGAAAAGCTTCAGTCATAAAATAACTCTCACTCACCCTGAGAGAACTCATACTTGGGAAAAACCTTATCAGTGCTCTCAATGCCGGAAAGGATTCAGTCAGAAATCCAACCTTACTAAGCATGAAAGAACCCACACTGGGCTCAAACCGTGTCAGTGCTCTAAATGCCAAAAAAACTTCAGATTGAAAGAAAGTCTCACTAGACATGAGAGAACCCACACTGGACAAAAACTATATCGGTGCTCTGAATGCCGGAAAGGATTCAGTTGGAAATCCAACCTTACTGTGCATGAAGAAACCCACACGGGGCTCAAACCGTATCAGTGCTCTGAATGCCAAAAAAGCTTCAGATTGAAAGAAAGTCTCACTAGACATGAAAGAACTCACACTGGACAACAACCTTATCAGTGCTCTGAATGCTCGAAAAGCTTCAGTCGGAAATCCAGCCTTACTGTACATGAAATAACCCACACTGGGCATAAACCGTATCAGTGTTCTGAATGCCAGAAAAGCTTCAGTCATAAAGCAACTCTCACTACACATGAGAGAACTCACAGTGGGGAAAAACTTTCTTAGCTCTCTGAATGCTGGAAAAGTTTCAGCCGGAAATCTGGTCTCACTCAACCTGCGAGAACTTACCTGGAAAACCTTGTCATTGTTCTAAATGCCTGGGAAGTATCTGCTGGAGATTCAGGTTGATTCAACAATAGAGAACCCACAATGTGAAAGAAAATGATCTGTGCTCTCAATGTGACAAAAACTTCAGTTGTAAATGTAACCTTACCACATAGGAGAGACAATGTGGTAGAATAAAAGGTGCTCACTGTAAACCCTGAGGAGGAGCTTTCAGCATTGCAAAACATTTACATGAAGCAGCCACAAAGACTCCACTCCATTGATTGTCCAAAAAACTGTCTACTCAGAAAAGAACACAGTGTGGGATGGAAATGCTTGAATTGACCTCATTCCTTTGTTACTATTTGTGGCCTCATTCCGTTCAGTGTGTTTTGTTCCCTGAGTGTTTATAAGCAATGACTGACCCACAAAGTCCATTGGACCCTGAACTTTGAGGCCACGCCCCCAAGGGTCTGGAATGCATGTAACCTCAAACTGTTTCCAGCCTTAATGAGCCTCACCAGGGGGCTGCAGCAGGAGTCCCTTTGTCGTAGGTCTCTAAGGCACCAACGTCTGCTCATGCCTGTGCCACGTAGGGGTGATCATTGAGAAAAACTAAAGGTGATGGATGGACTGGTAGTTAATCTCGGCACCATCCCACCACATCATTCTCTAGTCTTTGTGTAACTACAGACAAGGTCAGCCATATGCAAACCATTCTTGGCCCCATCCTAAATAGACTTCTGTTCCAAAAGGACACAGCCTCGTATTACAAAGATCCACACGAGTTGGCTCTTTCCATCTTCTTTTTTTTTCAAATGGAACCTGCTATCCCCTTAACCATGCCTCAGGCCTGCCACGTTCCATGCGTTGGCTCTTATAATCAACCTTGAACCATCTCCATAACTTGGAAGCGCCGAAGAATTTGCAGCTGTTGTAACTGCTTGAAGTTTCCCCCATTTTGATGGCCGTGGTATCAGGTTCAACTTGCTAGCCCAACTCTACTCTGTGGAAATTTTGCACTTCGAGCCACTTCTGTGCAGCTCGTCACCGTCTGAGACTGATTCAGCCAAAAACCTTGCTTCAAATTCCAGTGTTAATTATCACCAGAGACTAAACGTATCTTTGTCCTCTCGAGCATAGCTACCAAAGTCAGCTACAATTTTGTAGGTGACTTCCTGATTGATTCAGTGGATCTGCTTTTTTAAATTCATTTACCTTATTTGGTTTTGACAGTGGTTTTGCTAATTAGTAATCCTTAAATCACAGCCCATTTCTGAATAATTATTAAATATTCTTTTTGATCTAAACTTGGTTTGAATCTTAAAAATCCTTGTCTATTTTTAATAAACTATTGAAATTTGTGACTTCCACTGTTTTTCTTTACCTTTGAGCGTGCCATGGGCCATACTGCTCAAGCCACGTTACCAAAAGCGTGCTAAGAACACTTGGTAGAAGACACATTTACCTTTGCTGACCAAAGTTTGGTAAAATCAAAGCAGGCTGACTCCAGAAAGCACACTAAGGTTACTCTCTTAGGTGGCATCTGGACCAACTGTAGATGCAAAAAGTAAAGATTATGAGTTAAGCTGTTGGTATCTGTGCCCCAAGAATTTGAGACTGCCACCCTCTCAGACTCAAACAGTTGAAAGAGCTAAAGATGCACCCGTCACAGATTCATAGCTTAGCAACTAAGACTGCTCGCTGCTGCCATACAACACTCACACTGTTACCTATATCACAATCCCTGTGCAATGTACAAACCTTTACATAAACAAGTTGTGTTGTGCGTTGTGAACAGGCTTTCACCCCCCTTTGTATGTAAATGGGTTTCTGTGATCAGACACTCCAGGCTCCCATTTCTTCTAGTGCAGGTGAAAATGTGAGAACTGTAACGAGATCACAAACAAGGGCTGTATTGAGAAATAATCATCTTCCAAGTCACACAGTAGTTTGTAGTTCTTCAGTCTTTTAAATGTACATCCACCCAGCATGTTCCAAGGTAGAGTAAAGTTTGCGAAGCCCGACTCTCTTGTTGTCCGCTCCCCAGATTAAGTCCATAAGAACCGAAACAGAGTCCAATTTCCTGAAAAAGTCCTGGGGCAGGTAAACTAGATGGGCCGAGAAACAGTATAAATGTAATAACAGCATTTTTGCACCTTCGACTCTACCCATGGGTTGATAGTGGCAGGGAGCCCCAAAACGACAGGGAGATGCAAACATTGAACATCATCTAAATTGCCCTGTATAAGGTCTTCATCAGTGTGGTAAGTTCACCGCTTAATACCTGAAGATGTCAAGGTGCCAACCCAGTGCTAATTGGGGCAGCACTTCCTGTTCTAAGTTGTGAGTTTGCACATGGGATATAAGCTAGATTTGGTCCAATTTAGCCTCAGTCCAGAATCCCTACCAAAATCATCTAGAACCTCCATCACCTGCAGTAGATACGCATACACGTACCTGAGGTACACAAATGCATCATCTGCATACAGTGAAATGACCTCCCAATTTGGCCCACTTGGTGTACCGACTGCTGGGTGCTGTGAAAGAAACAAGCCACCGAACAGGTCCATGACTAGGGCGAAAGTAATCGACAGCAGGCATCTTTGCCACATGCTTCAAAAGAAACTGGGATCTCTGCCTGTCCGGATGCGGGCCAGCGTTTCATCCAGTGCAGTATTTCTGCACCTAGTTTCATGCACATCAGCACTTTCGTTAAATAAAACTACCCCAGGTGTCGAAGGCCTTCTCTATATCTAGTGAGAGTGCTGTTTATGGAGGCAAATTCTTGAAGATTATTTTCCATCAGCTGCAGAGGCGTCATAGGTTTAGACACATTTTTCTCCCGGGTACGAAACCATTCTGGTCTTAGTGCCAATGTAGAGAGGCAGGGGAGCAACCTGTTTGCAAGGACATTCCTGCGAATCTAGTGGTCGGTGTACAGTGGCCAGTAGGAGCGTAGCTCCAGGGGGTCCCTGTTGAGCTTAGGCAGGACCAATATCATAGCCTCCCGTAGGGATCCCGGCAATGTGCCCTCCTGCCGGGCCTGTTGGTACGTTTGGAGTAGGTTTGGAGTGAGGTTTGCGCTGTAGGTGAAGTAAAAGTCTACCGGGAACCCGTGCATCCCAGGAGTTTTGTTGCACGCGATCTAGTCAATCATGAAGCCAATTTCCTCAGTGGTCAGGGTTTCATCTGGTGTATGTCCCTGAAGGGGGTTAAGTCTGAGGATCGACAGTCTATTCAAATACTCATCTAATTGGGGCACTTGCACTCCCAACACAGCCTGGTATACAGACGTCTGGTACTACAGGAAAGCCTGGTTTATATCTGCTTGTACATTTCAAAAACTCAGTTATACATAAGGATAAACGGACAAAACAGACCAAAAAATATATGTTCACCAAGTAATTTAATGTACTAGTTTTTCTGGTGAATACTCAAGTAATATTCAAGAGACAGGTAATATTCAAGAATTACCGGTTCAGTAAAGGCTGCTCCAAAAGGGGGAAGGTGCTCATAGGATGAGGAGTGCTCAGTGTTAAGAAGGAAAGAAATCAGTGACATAGGAGAAAATAAGAGATGCGTATTATTTTCAAAAACACTATGATCGGTTGTCATTCATCGTCAGAAGCAGCCTAGCTCCACATGTATCTGTACACAATTTAAGTCATATGTAAAATTGCAGAATAAAATTCAAAAATTGCATGATAGAGGACACAAAAGGGTAAGTCTAGACCTATCCAAGAGCGTTGACATTTCGTTCCGACTTAGGGCACAAGGGAATTTCCCAAGCTCGGCCGTGTGGATCTTCGTCAGGACTGGGGTGGTGTGGGGCAACCTGGATGAAGGTGGATAAGTCACCTAATCGGAATAAAAGCTTGGGTCAGGTCCGTTGCTGTATGTAAAGGTGCGCATCAAGAAGCAGTGCGCGTGGTTGAAAAAGGTAAGGCTTACCCTCCGCATGTGGTGAGAAGCCAAGGGATGAGTTCATCGAGCCATGTCGTATTCACTAGTAAATTCCATTTGAAGTAACCATCAAGAAGATTAATTAACTAAGGAGGAAAAATGGGGAGAAAATGCCTTGACCGGCATCGAGGATAGCGTATACGTCGGTTACAGTGCTGATCAGACATACCTCAGTGTTATTCAGGAATGAAGCCTGGGCATAGTTGCAAAGGTAGGGGCACCGCCGTGGTCCATGTATTAATCACGGTTCAAGGCGATTAGCGGTCTGTGAAGTAAATTTGCGAAAGCTTAGTCATGCTGGCACGGAAAGGCAGCGGGCTGTAAAGCATTACAATTAGCCGCGAGTTGCGTGGTTAATTACCTGAAGACAGGGGTCCTCACACTTCGGTGTCTCAGCAACAAACGAATTGCAAGTGCGGCCCCGCTCGGAGAATAATTAAATACCGGAGGCCGCAGGAAAAGGTTACTGAGGACATGCGCTGTGGGCCAGAGTTGAAAGACTCACAAGGCAATGTGCCGATTACCGGTGAAAGAGAGGAAAGCTCCCGTCACATGTGACAGATGCCTGAGTTATGATAGTGCATTAACGCTGGCATAATAAACCTAAGACATCATTATTTCTGAGAAGTATATACATTGTGGTGAAACACATAAAAAACATTGAAAGCTTATTAGTCCCGAAATACATGTGCTATATACAATGCGAAAGCGGGAAGAATTCAACATGTTTGAACATTCAGTATATGAGGGAAAAACATGTTTGGAGAGTACAAGAAAATACTTATAAAATGCGAGCATGAGTACTCAAATGGATGCACTATTAAAAGCACGATGTAAAGTTAACAGTTTCACATTGTATATAGCACATGCATTTTGTGACTAATTATGGATATGATTTTTCAGGAGAAAAGTAATTGACACACAGATACAAGTACATGGAAGGTACATAGATGCACAATGGAAGAAAGTACATGTAGACCAAAGATGATTTTTTACAATTTTTTATTAACAACATAATTATTCTACATGTTTATACAATGCAATACACAAAGATAGGTACAAATCTATAGAGAAATAAATGCTTATATACAGAGGGATATGCTGTAAATTTCTATTTGCGTATAGTGCTTCGGTGGGGAAGAGCAAATTCTTGAGTAGTTTTCTCAAGATAAGGTGGTTGTCAGTGGATCTTATGTTGGGGGGTAAAGAGTTCCATAGTTTGGCTGCTTGAACAGAGAAGGATGTGCCACCCATGTTTTTTTCTGATATCTTGGGATTTTGAGGCACGATGCCCCTTTAGAGCAGATGTTCCTTTGTTGAATGTGTTTGGTGATTTTATTCCAGATGAAGAGCGGTCCCATTCCATATAGTGCTTTGTGGGTGATACAAAGTAGCTTGAGCGTGGATCTTCTGGCAACCGGTAACCAATGCAGGGCTTTCAAGACAGGAGAGATGTGGTCTCCCGCTTTGATATGCAAGAGTAGTCTGGCAGACGAGTTCTGTATCTGTTGTAGTCTTTTGATGGTTGTTAAAGGTGATCCGTGGTAGAGTCTATTGGCGTAATCGAGTTTGGACAAAACAAGGGAGATGGTAGTTTGGACCTTGTGTGGAAATCCCAAATGAGGGAAAATTCGTTGCAGTGTTTTTATAGTGACAAAGCTTCATTTTGCTAGTTTGCCCACTTGGGTATTCATTGATAGCTTGAAGTCCATGGTCATTCCGAGGTTTCTACCTTCCTTCGATACTTTAGGCTGCGATGCCAGTTCATCTGGCCAGGAGGAAAGAGTGTCATAATGTTTCAAATCGTCACATGTGAGTATTTCCATTTTTGGAAGCATTTATTTTGAGATGCTCCAACCCATCCACTGATCCACAGCTTGTCCTTCCAAGTAGTATCAAAGTGCATTTAATAGCTAAAGCTGTCCTTCCAAGTATTATCGAAGTCCATTTAATAGCAAAGGCTGTCCTTCCAATTAGTATCGAAGTGCATTTAATAGCTAAGGCTTCTTTCTCCACTGTAGCATCGTTCTTTTCTTGGGGAAATAGCATGCAGCCATATATAGGACAGGGTTTTTCCTCTCCTCATTCATCTTTTTGGGACAGTGCCGTACCTAAGGAATCTAGCCCCTCTGTTTCTCCCACTCTGTCTGTTTCTACTGTGGCACTCATTCTCTCTCTGTCGGTTCTCTACAAGTTTAGCCGGACACCTCACTGCTTTGCACCAGTCTCTGTTCTTTTTCACATGAGCCTCTTTCCTAATTCCACTGCTCATTTTTCTTATGTGCAACTCTTCCGAGCAGTGCTTTAAATGAGCCAGTGCTCACAGATACTGAGTACCTGCACTTCTTTAGTTTGAGCGGGAGAGAGTACTTGCTCTTCTCAGTGGGGGCTTTTAATGAGAGAGTACAGGCTTCCCAAGATCACACGTAAACTCCTGGGCAAAGAATACCGCTACGTCTACAATACCATTTCAACACTGCTTCTGAGTGCTTTTTTGATGGCATTACAGAACCTTCTTTTATTTCCATTGCAAAGAAGCTGCAAGGCTGCAGCAGAACCACTACAAGCAAAGTTCATCCCTCACGCCTCTTTTCTCCCACATCCCTTCCTCTGTCACTTTCAATGGCAAACTGTTTCCCTAGTTTTCCACACCAACTCTTGAAATCTCTGATTTTTTCCATCTCTTTATGTCCCTCTTTTCTTCTTCTATATTTCTCTTCTTCTGTGCCCTGTGCTGCCACTTTTGTATGGTGAAACAAAACTATAATACTGGACCCTCGACTAAATCCTAACGTCATTCTGCGTAAATCACTTTATGCTCCTGGGCCTCTGTTAGCAATGAAATGCTAAAATGTATGTAAAATAAAATACAACACCCTCTCTAGGGAAGAAGAACATAAAAGTAACTCATTTGACAATATGACGCTATCCATGTCGTCTCTGTCACTCTTTCATGTTGGCTGTTGTTTCAATTCCGCTCCTTATGTCCAGCTTGTTTCTATCTCCGAGCACACCTACCTGTCCTCTAGCAGTCTCACAACTATCGAAGAGATAAAGCAAATAGCAGTCATGCTGTGTGCTCTTGTGCAGTCGTTGCATGCATCCACGGTGGCAGCCAGAAGTCAGTATTTAGCAGCAGCACTAAGGGACCACTCAATTTTACAATTTATAATCTTTATTCGGTTCTTAAAAAGACACCATAAAAGCACAGATACAAAATACACACATAAAAAGCTTTTAGTGTAACACATAAATAAATCACTAAATACGGGAGTCCTTGATTAAAATGTTCGTGCAATTTAACTCATCATGGGAACAGGCAAATGTCAATGGTCAATTTTCTCTAGTATTTCTTAGTCTTATCGCTACACGAATAAAATTTATGGTGCAAAAGAGGGTATATGCGTCCTCTGCTTCCTGTAGGAATCTCAGAGCCGTTCTTGCATGTTTAGGTTTTATGTCTTTCAGAATCCCCACCAGGAACTTGCGTCTAGGCATAGTATAAAATGGACACAATAGGACAAAATGAAGGGTATCCTGCGGAGACCTGTGGTCGCAGCCGCAGGTACCCTTCTCCGCCAGTGTGTGAGTAAACCCTGCCGGGACCGCAAGAATATGATGTAGCATGTTTAGTCTGAACCGTGTCATGACAAAGCGGTCCTGGGCATTAAACATGACTCTTAAATAAGGTTCCATTCCATGCTTTGCTGTGAGTTCGTTATAGGTGGAATTTGTGGGTTTACAATTTTCTTTTTCTGCTCTTAATAGCTTGAGCTGTGCCAAGAAGAGGTTCTTTACCAATGATTTACTCTCAGGTGTTATGGAGTCTGGGGATGTGAAAAAGTTTGTGCAATCGATTTCGGCTAGGGATTTCTTTACATAGTTCAGCCAAGGGATGATGTCACCTTTATCTTTTTTGAGGCAGTCCTCGATGATTTGTCTTGTGAGGGCGGCCTCTGGGTTAGTCCATATTTTGACCCATGCCAGGAGGGGTTTAATTTTGATTTTATCTTCTATGAAGAGTTCTCCTAGTTCTTCATGGATTATGTGGGCCGATACACTCTGAGGGACCTTCAAAATTCTCCTCATGAATTTGTTTTCTTCAGTCTGTATCTGCTGGGCTTTACTATCCAAGAAGCCCCACACTTCTGCACCATAGGAGACTTTCGCGCAACAAATTGCCCTGTAAAGGTTCAAGATTTGTTCCGGGGACCATTTTCCCAGTCTTTGCCCGTATCCCATGATAGCTCCTACTGAAGCTGCAAGTTTCGTAGAATGTTTTTCGACCAAGGGTTTAAAAGTGAGGTGATGATCAAATAGTACCCCCAAATACGAAAAGGTCTGGACTTTGTCGATTTTGTGTGACCCAATGTGAAAGGAAAAAGATCCTTTTGTAGGTTTTCCGACGGACATGATATAGGATTTTTCCAGATTAGTTGCCAGGTCTAGTTTGTCCATAAATCTGACAAACCCATCAATCAGTTTTTGCAGCCCTAGGGGGGTTCTAGCAAGCAAAACCGCGTCATCGGCGTATAATAACACAGGTACCGCACGATGACCGATTTGGGGTGAGTCCACCTTGAGATTAAGCAGGTCTTTTTCCAGCGAATTAATGTAAATGGAGAACAAAAAGGGCGCAGGGATACATCCTTGCCTTACTCCACTTGTGCAAGTGAAGGGGTCGGTCTTCTTACCCTCTTGGCTGTACCTTACACTTGCAGTGGTGTTTCGGTGGAGATTTTGCAAGGTGTCCACTAGCGGTTGGTCCACTCCTAGTTCTACTAACATGCTCCAGAGGTTTCTCCTATTTACACGGTCGAAAGCCGCTGAAAGGTCCATAAACCCCATGTGAATGGACCCCTTTCCAGCGATGGTATATTTGGCTATCAGAAGGTAAAGATTTAAACATTGGTCAGTAGTGGATCTGCCTTTCCTGAAGCCGTATTGCATTTCTGAGAGGATTTGATGTTCCTCGGCCCAATCTTGCAATCGCTGTAGGATGACTCGCCCTAGAACTTTTGCGGTCACGTCTATAAGCGATATGGGTCGGTAGCATTGGGGGTCATCGCGGTTCCCTTTCTTATAAATTGGGACTATGGTCGCCGTTGACCAGGACTGGGGTAGACCTGCCACCACCGCCTCATTTAAAACCCTGGTGAGTAACGGTGCCCACAAGTCAGGTTGACTCAGGTACAGGTCTGGTGGGATTCCGTCCGGGCCCGGGGACTTGTTTTTACTTAGTCCAGTTATTCCCCTTTTGACTTCTTTCAAAGAGAAGTCTAGCTTTGCCGGCTGATGTTTCCTCGATGTATCCTCCAGGGCTAGGTGATTTGAGTGGTTATATAGGCTCTGGAAGTGGGTCTGCCATTGCTCCGGTAAGATGATGTTTGTGATTTTTGGAGCTCCTTGGTCCTGGAAGCAAGGGGAATTAATCACTTTCCAGAAGCTAACAATGTCTTTTCTTTCGGCGGCGTCCCTTAAGTCCTCCCAGGCCTGGTTTTGTAGGTTTTGCTTGCGGATTTTCAAGGCCTTTTTATACTCCGCTCTGCTCTTTGTCACCCTGATCTTATCCCTTGGTTTACAGTGGAGGCTATCCTTCAGTTCTTTAAGCGCCTTGGTGCAGTTCGCATCGAACCAGCGGGGATTTGAGTTCATTTTATTAGATCCCGTGGTCGTTAGTGAATTATTTACGTGTTGTGCGATTTCTTCGAAAGCCTTGACCACCCGGTCCCCACATACACTTGGGTCTAAGCATTTGTCAATTGCATCTGAAGCATCTATTAGTAATTTTTTATAAAAACTGACCCCATCTATTTTTGCCCATTTAATTCTTCTTCCCTGATCCACAGCTTTTTCCACGGTGTCAGGTTTCTTTGGGCATGTGTTAAAATCAAAACCTTCGGTTGCAATAAAGACCGGGTTATGATCACTAAAACTGCTGGCCTCTATTTTAGTGTTGGTAATGTTTCTTTTTAGGATCGGCGAGACTAGAATAAAATCAATGTAGGAGTGGCACCCTCTTCCTTTGTACGTTGGTGTCAGTTCTCCTAGTTCGCCCAATGCCACAAGGTCTAGCGTTTGGGTTAAGTTGTTCCTTTTCGTTAATCTCTCCAAATCCCATCCCTCTTTTGTATGTGCAAAATGCGGGCCTTTCATTAAAGTGCATCTTGACCAGTCTTTATTAAAAGGTTTTAGTTTGTCGCATACATGACAGTTAAAATCTCCCGTTAGTATTACGCTCAGTTCATTTGGTGTCTTGTGTAAAAGGTTGAAGTTTCTTAAGCATTTCTCTAATTCAGAAATGGCTTTTCCCCTCTCCATCAGTGCTGGGGAGTTGTACCAATTAACTAGGAAAAGGGTTATTCTTGCTGAGGTGAGCCTTAGAACTTGTAGGTTGTGTGAGGCCCATTTGATGTTACTCCAGGTGCCCTTAATGTCTAGATTGACATATATGGCCAGACCCCCACTTGCTCTCCCAGAGGTTACTTTTTTGGCTGGGACACAAAAGCTTTTGTATCCTTCCAGGCTGTAGTCATTTAATTCGAGAGCCCAAGTTTCCTGCAGGCAAATGATTTGGAATTTTTTGATGTAGCTCAGCCATTCCTGTGATTCGAACTTGGCCGCTAGTCCTGCAATGTTCCAGGATGCTATTAGTAGATTTGCTGGCGTCATTTCTTTAGTGGTTCTTTTTGGTTCATCTGGTAGGGGCATAACCTGTTTGCTTGTTTCTGTTAGGGTGGCATTGTTGGAATGAGTGTCGCTAAGAATATTTGGTGGGTTTGTCCCTTTTTCTCTTCCAAGGCTGGTATTCGGAATTTTGGTGTATCCTCCTCTGTCGGGCACGTCAACTATTTCATTGTCCATCCCTTTTTCCCTTCCTTTTAGTGGTGGATTTTCCACCTTCAACCTCTCAGCCTTGGGGGACTGATTGTCCCATCCCTGTCAATCGACCTCTTCCAGCGCACCAAATCTGTTCCAGTGTGCATATTGCATTAGGGAGGAGTCGTAGTTTGGCATGGCAAAGTTTGGTCTTTGCCATTGTGGTGGACCATAGTGGGTACCAGGATATGGTAAGTTATTAGGGAAGGTTCTGTTGTTCTGCCTGATTCTTTGGGGTGCAAAGGGATAGAAATAAGACAAGTGTACCGGGTGGATCTGTGATCGGGTATAGCTAGGGGGGGCATTACAGATAAAATTAACTGCATCCATATCTCTAAAGTTTATCGTAATTATATCCCCTGCTATGGTCTTGGTGCCTTTGCCGATCTACTCCCCTCTTCTTACAGACAAGATTTCCCCAAAAAGATTGGGGGGCAAGGGTCTGTGTATTTGTAGCCACTGTGCGCATTTATTTTTCAATTCTATTTGTGTTTCCCGTTGGCCTTCCCTTAGAGGTGGAACTCCTGTTAACACCACTACATAGGGCAGTGCTTCAGGCGGGAGGTTAATTGACCTAAAGCGAGTAGATGTTTTGTTTTCTTTAGTTGTTGCAGTGGGCGGAGGCTTTGGGTTCACGTTGGGAGTTTGGACGTTGTTTGCTTCCAACGTTTGGGGAGGTCCTGGGTTTGATTTGTTGTTTTCAGTAGTTGTTTTTTTACTGCTTTTCCCTCTGTCTGGTGTGGAGGAAACCTTTTGCTTATCTTTAATACTTTTTTGACTGGCTCCGTTTGGGGTTTTTGTGGGCGCATCAGGGATCGTAGGGACCTTGTCCTTAGTTTGGCTATGGGATGTAACGTCGGTCTGTTTTCTTAAACCGCCTTCTTGCCCTGGTTGGGTTTTTGTGCCATTCCCTCTGTTGTTTACAATTGAGGTTAGTCTATCTATTTTAGCTATGAGGGGTTTTAGCAGCACAGTAATGGAATGTTCGAGGTCCGTTTTAAGGTCAGCCACCATATTGGTGATCCAACACGGTATTCCCGAGGCAGGTGGGTTTATTGGTGTAACCAGGTTGTGATTTCTAGTTTTAGAGGATCCTTTTGAGGATCCTTTTTTCCCCCCACGTTTAGGGCCTTCCTTGTGCAGATTTTTCTCAATGCTGCAGGGAGCGTTAATATGGTTGTGTGTTTGTACAACAGATCTCTCGCTGCGAATATCTGCAGAGACCTGCGCACAAGGTAGGTCAGCAAAAGAAGAGGGAGAAAGGGGCAAGCTGGTGTCGAATTCCTCTACCAAATCTCGAGAGGCCTCGGTCAGGTTGATGAGGGATTCCTGGGTTTCCTGAATAATTGTCACGGGTGGTAGTGACATTCTTCTTTCAGTATCTGCGATGGCATTTGACACTGCCCCTATTGTTTGTTTGAGCATTTTGTCAATCGCAGTCAGTGTTGGTAATGGCGGTGGAGGATCCGTTTTATTTTTTGCGCTCGATCTTAAAGTGGGCATCTTGGGCTTCTTGGTGGTCTTCCTCATAATCTGTAGTGCTAAATACAGATGGTAGATTTTGCTAGAGCAGGTATAACCGACTAGAAGCCTGGTTCAAGGGTTGTAAAGTACGATTTTTCAGGGGGGTGGCCCAGCCCCCCCTCTTCTGGCCTCTGAGGGCCACAGAGGGCCCGCCCTTTGCCCGGGCTTCGCTCGGCGTCCCGCTCGCGTCCCGCTAAGCGGTAAACTGCTAAATATAAGGAGGTTTTGCAAGCAGGGGGCGTGTCTTCCTGGGGGCGTGCCCGTGCACACCTGTGCAGCGCAGGGACTCCTGGTCTTTTGAGTCCCTGCGGCGCGCTCCCTCGATGTTATCTCGGTGCTCCTCCTCCTGGGACAGACCCAACAGCGCGAGTGTTCTCCCAGCCTCGACCCCACGCCACTCACCGCGCAGCAGCGCCCGCGAAGCGGGTGCTGCAAGTTGTAGCGTTGCGGGAGGGCGGTCAATCCCTCCTGGGACACAGGGAGGCCGGGTGTCAGCAAAAGGCGAGGGTAGAAAGTCTGGAAAGCCTAACGGCGACAACAGCAACAGTCTGGTAAGTACAGAGAATCCTGCTGGAGGCTACACAGTTTCCCGCTTAAGTAGGCTGGACAAGCAGGGGGCGTGTCTTCCTGGGGGCGCGCCCGTGCACACCTGTGCAGCGCAGGGACTCCTGGTCTTTTGAGTCCCTGCGGCGCGCTCCCTCGATGTTATCTCGGTGCTCCTCCTCCTGGGACAGACCCAACAGCGCGAGTGCTCTCCCAGCCTCGACCCCACGCCACTCACCGCGCAGCAGCGCCCGCGAAGAGGGTGCTGCAAGTTGTAGCGTTGCGGGAGGGCGGTCAATCCCTCCTGGGACACAGGGAGGCCGGGTGTCAGCAAAAGGCGAGGGTAGAAAGTCTGGAAAGCCTAACGGCGACAACAGCAACAGTCTGGTAAGTACAGAGAATCCTGCTGGAGGCTACACAGTTTCCCGCTTAAGTAGGCTGGACAAGCAGGGGGCGTGTCTTCCTGGGGGCGCGCCCGTGCACACCTGTGCAGCGCAGGGACTCCTGGTCTTTTGAGTCCCTGCGGCGCGCTCCCTCGATGTTATCTCGGTGCTCCTCCTCCTGGGACAGACCCAACAGCGCGAGTGCTCTCCCAGCCTCGACCCCACGCCACTCACCGCGCAGCAGCGCCCGCGAAGCGGGTGCTGCAAGTTGTAGCGTTGCGGGAGGGCGGTCAATCCCTCCTGGGACACAGGGAGGCCGGGTGTCAGCAAAAGGCGAGGGTAGAAAGTCTGGAAAGCCTAACGGCGACAACAGCAACAGTCCGGAGCCGCAACACAGGATTCTGAGTTGTGTAGTTCACCTCCATTCCCGTGATACTACACAGGTGAGCAGGCAATCATCAGGGGGCGGAGCGGTTGAGTCATTTCAACGAGCAGGAGGCAGACCACTCTCTGGCTTTGGCCCGCAGCACCTTTCCAGAGGTAAATGCCGTTTTATGATCTCGCCGAGGCAGCGCTTGCGCTGTATCTGCAGGACATGCTGTATTCAGGATATGGGCTTTAAAAACGCGGCCCATTTTCAAAGACTGCCCCCTGTTACATGTATTGTCACTAAGAGCTTGTGAGCACTATTTCTTTCTTTAAGTTGGAGCATGAGAGACCAGTGCTCCTGGTTTATAGAGCTCTGTTGTAAACAGAGCTGTAAATTTTGCTCTTATCTTGCCGCATTTGCTGTGCATTCAAAGTCCGAGGTCTGTTTTGGCTGCAGCTGCCTCCTCCCCCTTCCTGCTTTTGAAATGCACGGCCTGACGTCACGGTCCCTGCCTTCCTATGGCTGCTGCCGCCTCTGTCTCAGAGCTCAACAAGCATTTGCAATGGAATAAATCTCACATGTGCATGAGTTTGAGCTATTGGCCTTGTAAATGACAATGCCTTTTATTTATGTTTTGAAAACCTGCCAGTGGTGCGTACTTATAGTTGTTGCTTACAAGAAACAAGGCTGGCACTAACTGTGCCTCTTTTACTGCCAACTGTGCTTCTCCTAAGCAATGACTATAAGTATAAAGTGCAAGTTTACACACCACTCACAGAATTTCAAAACACACAAATAAAAGGCATTGTCATTTACAATGCCAATAGCTCAAACTCTCACGAATGCGAGACCTATTGCATTGCAAATGCTTGTTTAGGAAAGTAAGCTATCTAGTTTGGCGGAGAAGACCATGGCATAACATGAAACAGGGGACCCCTCTAAAAATACTTAAGGCCAGGGAAAAGAGGAGAAAAAATGAGCAAAACACTAGAAAGTTCCCTCATAGCCTATTTACTTTATATATTTGAACATTGTTCATATCCTTTTCTTAAACCTTCAAAACACAACAATGACACATATATTTTCCTGATGATACTTTTTCTTATTTATTTATTTTATCATCACTTTTTATCTCTTTCTTTCAACTTATTATATTCTTTTTTTCATTTTTTATAAATATAACATGTAAAAATTTAGTACATGGTTTATCTCAATTCCACATGATACATCAATTTGTCAATATTTCATTGCTACTATTTTAATACATTTGTTTTTCATTACAAAAACAGAATTGATTTCAAAAAGAGAAACATATATACCCCTGGTTATAGAATACCATAAATACTATCACACTACAATCACTCAGATTCATACACTTTCAATTTCACACCAGTCATATACTGCCATAACGAGAACCACAGAATGTTCAACAGGGTTCCACGCAGGGTCGACGCGCGTTTCGGTGGATTTGGTATATTACAACCACCTTCCTCAGGACCTGTGCAGATACTCACTCTTCACTTTCAAACACCAGGGGATCTGAAAACACATAGAAGAAAACACTGTTGTGTTTGTACAAAAAACAGCATGAATATAGGGCATTTTATATCTATCAAACTGATGTGGTTGGAACCAGTATGGACACACATCTATACACCAATCTCATACTAATTTATCGTTATATACACCAAGACGTCAAAAAACAAAATACTTTTTTTTCAAAAGACTATCCCCGTGTCTAGAAACATATTAACAATCATGCAAGTAAGAATAGCCATCACCAAGAATTTTAAAGAGAAAAACCATGTGAAAGAAAAACTCTTTATAAAGAATCAAAGAATGAAAAAGATAAGAAAAGAGAAATAAATGTTTTTATACTGTATGTGTACCAGTTTACTTACAAAGCACTATAGTTTATATAAAATCCGTATTAAAACTCCCAATTTTAGATCAAATACTGTCGTCCGGCCATATCATCCAAAAGTAGTCACTCTGTTATCCTATAAATAGAGGAGCATTCTATATAAGGACTATACTGAGAACACCTCGAAGGAAACTATTACCTAATATCTAGTTCCTTTAATTATATTGGTAGGTATCTTCTTGGGCCATTCAGGGCAGATAGGTGAACAAACACAAAATTCTGTGAGAAAGACACCGTCCAATAATTAGATATGATCTATTGGACCAGCAGTTATAATGTAATCCGAGTAGTAATGACACATACTAACTTTCATATAATCTCTCATATGTTTTCAAAAACGATTTTTCTTCCGCCATTAAGTGCAGTCTTCAGAGTATCTGGCACCGATATATAGGTTGCCTGTTATGCCTAAAAAAAACACATAGACTCACATTGTGATGCGTGTGAATTACACTGTCTTCAGTGTTCTTGATAAGCGTCCCAGCCTATGCCAAACTTCTTACTCGCAAAAGTATATTAACCCTGTCAGTTCGTATAAATTAGGCCAACATACATCATAAGTGGCCACTGAGCATACTAAAGATTCTTTACTATTGCCAAACGAGTTACGAGTTATGACAATGACTATTGTTTTTTACCTAGGTACACAAGAGAATCCGATATTCCGTGCTGGGACAGTTACCCTCCCATGTTTTTTTTTTAAAACACCCATGCAGGTCCAGTATTAAAGTAGCGACCAATATGCCACTAGGCATCATTCGGTTCTCACCTTGGTTCCCGGAAAGCATAGTTCCTGCATCCACACTGCTCGATGAGTCCCACGAAACGAAAAAATTGTGGGCTCCAAACTTTTTAAATCCTGGCGTGGCGCGAAAAAGTCTTGTATCCTGACAAATCAGGTGATCCCCAGTAACAGTGGTAGATAGGAAACATTAACAAAGGGTTACCTTAACCATTGTTATAGCAGGCGCCATCTTGAAACTCCCAAGAGACCGTATATCAGGAGAGGAAGTGTATATACCTCACAACAATAAATGAAGTTTTAATTACAAAAAAGAAAAGAATATCAATTGGTTTTAACTTAGACAATGTTGAGTACCTGTATAGATCAAAACCGTAATATCCAGTCATTGGATTCGTACATGTACATCAATCTCGCGATACCACATGGCGAAAATTCTAATTCAATCATGGACCTAAATGAAGGATTGCATACTTGTTTGGTCATGAGGACGCCATCTCAAAACACCTCATTGATAGTATTTCAAATCCAATTGTGCCCTTTACCATCAGGGAAAGGGGATTGCAATAATACAAAAATGATTTGATTTAACACTAAAACCAATTAACATATATTCAAGTCAACGCCACCAAACGATGTAAGTACGGTGGCCCATATATGTAAGATCACATGATCAAGAAATGATGACGGTTCTTAATGTCTAATAGCCATAGACAAAGGCTACCAAGTCTCCTCATTATAAGGAACGCAATCCTAGAACTCAACAATAATCATATGTTGAATCAAAATACTGCACCCAATTGAGAACAAAGAAAGATAATTTCACAAAGAGGGTTGATACATATTGAGGTAATAAAAATACAATCAAAAAAGGTTGCATGTATACAAAAAGGGAATTGTGTTTCTAGAGTGTGTGATCCTAACATCACACTAGAACATACAGATATCTAATATAAGAACCGCATTTCAATGTGGATTAGAGGCGCTCTAATTTACTTGACCAATAATCGTCAAAGACGCTAAAAAAATGGCTAACATCCAATAATGAATAGGTTAGAAAAGTGCTTTACACAATTAAAATACTGCGTGTGTGCGAAGGATCAAAATTTGGTACATCATCATGGTGTTATCAGGTTTTGGTCACATACCAGGCTATATCCTCATTCAGCCCTTTGCGTTTTATGGAATTGTAACAATGCTGACCATATTATTTCCGATTGTATGTCTGCTTATGTTAGCAAAAATACTGCATCTTAGAGCACGTCGTTAAAAGAAATAAATATTTTAACTTTGCCCCTGTCTCTTTTTACTCCTGTTGTGGACTGGTATGAGAGTATAACGAAAGAGTGATCTTGCTTCCCACCATTCCTGAGTATAACCTAAGTCGCATGTTCTGGGTTGTCTAATCATTGGTTCCTTTGCTATAGGATGAAGAGCTAATGTGACACTGATGCTAGCTGGTTAGGGTTTCTAGGCACTGAGGTGAGTTTTTGGTACACCACAATTCACTGAGGTCCTGGGTCTCTGTGCACAGTTCTGTGTAGGAGCAGAATCCCTGCAACACCTTTACTAGTGACTAAGTGGATTTTTACCAGATTGACCTTGAGACCCACGGAGCCTAATGAGTCCAAAACATTACATACGTTTGTATGACAGAGGCAGTCATGGCTGAACCACGCATGCCTCTACAACGCGATTCCAACCTCAAATGCGACGTAACCATGCATTTGTTTACTATGTATGCCTTTACAACGATTTTTGTTGCAAAGGTATGACTGCTAAAGGAATATGTGTGGTAAATTCAAAACTAGACTATCCCAGCTACTAGCCCATCCAACTAGCTCCACTCAGAACCACAAGATGTGCAATCCCATAGGCCCCAATGCAGGCGATTTGCTATTTCCAAACTAGGTCCAAAACCACCCTTACTGTGGATTGATTTTCCCCAAAATGTTCATACACACAGCAGGCATCCCCAACCATCAGAAGCCACATTCGCCTGGAGCAACTGAAACCACCCCAAAAATATTTCTGAAGAACTTCCAAAATGGGCCCATTAGATAAAATTGGACACCAGCATCTCAGAAACAATTGCTTTTCTACTAGTTCCACTTGTCCGATCCTTTGCAAACTTGGAGGAACACAAGACCCACTTGTCCCCAAATACCTACCAAGCTGTATCCCGATCGATTCACGGGAATGGGTATGACTTTTGACCTAAAAACCCCACCTGCAGCCATTCAAAAACAAGGAAATTCAGCCAAAACAAGTCAAAAACCAAATTTCAGCCCAACCTTGCTAACTCCTATATGTTCTAAACTGAAATGGCCCCTGAGTCCTAACTCGAGGATCCCTAGCCCAATCCAACCCCAAGCCCTAAGAACTACCCTGACAACCCTGCTCTGTGCCTTAAACCCACCCACCAAAAACAAACAACTACTCCACCCCAAACCCGACCTCAGCCCCTCTACCTGTCCGCGTTGACCTTTCTTTCTTAACGCTTCCTGTTCATCTCCCTGCCTATCCGACATTCAGACCGCGCACCGCCTGAACCTTGCATATGCGTGGTTAAGGCAAGCATGGTTCCGCTTGCAGGTAAACAACATGCCTACCTCAGACCGCTTTGTTAAGACAGTTACCATTGCATACGTGTGGTAGATGTGTTTACCATGAGGTACTGCATATAACAATGTCATCAATATAGGCGGCAGTTTCCACTTAAGGGGCGCCTACAGCGATGACACTCTGATGACAGTCGGTGTCCAAGAGAGCCGCAATGGGATCCCTGTTCACTTTCATTGTATTGTATTGTAATTGCAATTATATAGCGCTTACTACCCCGACGAGGCGTCAAATCGCTTTTTGCGGCAAGTAGCACGCTACTCCAGGACCTATAGAGGATTAATGTTGAATTAGTATAGTGAAACATGCAAGTAATAATCCAGATTTTAATCCACATTTTGTAAATTGACAATCACCCGTAAGGGTCTCTAGGCGCTGGGGGCCGTCGGGAAGATTAAGCAAGCTATCGCCCAGAGTCACATGGTGCTGGGCTAACCTGCCGCTGGTGCCAGGGATCGAACCGTGATCCCCAGATTCCGGAGTCAGTCACCCTAGCCGCGGCGCCACACCTCTTCCCAAGTACATTTTAAGTAGTGGATAGGGTAGTCAGTTATTTGGATTCAGAAGGATAGCAGAAGGATAGAGGGGGGAAATAAAGGTTTATATTTATATAGAGCTTGTCACACCTGATGGGGTGTTGAAGCACGCTACTCCGGAAACCCATAAAAGATTAGTGGTGAATTAGTATGGTGAAATATGAAAGTAATTTGAGTGGTGGATATTAGTCAGTTATTTGGAGTGAGAAGGATAGTGGAGGGATAGAAGGGGAAGAAAGGTTTGCATTCATATAGCGCCTGTTACCCCTGATGGGTGTTGAAGTGCTTTTCTGGCGAGTAGCACGCTACTCCGGAACCCATAAAGCATCAGTGTTCAAAATTAGTATAGTGAAATATGAAGTCATTTGAGTGGTGCATATGTTATTCAGTTATTTGGATAGAGGAGGGTAGGGGGCGGGATAGCAGAGGGAAAGAGGTTTGTTATTTATATAGGGCTTGCTACCCGTAATGGGTTTTAAAAGCGCTTTTTTGGCGAGTAGCACGCTACTCTGGAACCCATAAGGATTAGCATTGAATTAGTATGGTGAAACATGAAATTACTTTGAGTGGTGGATATGAAATTCATTTATTTGGATAGAGAAGGGTAGGCAGCGGGATAGAAGAGGGAAAGAGGTTTGTATTTATATAGTGCTTCTAACCCTGATGTGGTGTTGAAACGCTTTATTGGCAAGTAGCATGCTACTCTGGAACCCATAAAGGATTAGTGTTGAATTAGTATGGTGAAACATGAAATTATTTTGAGTGGTAGATATGAAAGTCATTTATTTGGATAGAGAAGGGTAGGCAGCGGGATAGAAGAGGGAAAGAGGTTTGTATTTATATAGCGCTTCTTACCCTGATGGGGTGTTAAAACGCTTAATTAGCAAGTAGCACGCTACTCTGGAACCCATAAAGGATTAGTGTTGAATTAGTATAGTGGAATATGGAATTTGAGAAGTGAACATGTTAGTCTGTTATTTTGATAGTGGTGGGATAGTCAAGGTTTTTAGGTCTCGCCTTTACCATTCCGCAGGAATGGGAAATGGGGAGAATTCAGGTCGGCTATTTTCTCTTCAAACCAAAGGGCTTTCAGCCCCGCGGTTTTCATGCTGTTCACGTGAACCACGTGATAACATGCACGAGCATTCAGGGCCAGCCAGCCCAGCACATCAAAGGGCTTCTCCTCCCCTAATTATTCATGGCCGGCCACAGGCCGGCCGTACTTTCAGTTTCCCCGGAACGGCTTCTCCTCACCTAATTAGGGGAGGAGAAGCCCTTTGATGTGCTTCACACCAATGCGCCTCAGTCATTCCTCTTGTTTGCATTTGCTTCCAGACTCCGATCTGCTCATGTGCACAAGACGCTTTACACATTACACTCATCTGCCTGAAGTGGGAGTTTTAAACAAGCAAAGCTGGTCCTTCTGTACTTGCAGTTTCACTTCTAATGTGTGTTATTTATCATGATTTTTAGCCGAGGTGTATCACGCTCGTACATGAGTTTGATCTCTTCATACTGTGAAATGTTTTCTAAGTTGTTTTTGATTGTCTTACCGCTGGAGGTCTCCCTGTGCTACATTTAGCCTCTGACACATGCAACCACGCAACGCCACTCAACCATGCAACGCCACTCAACCATGCAACGCCACTCAACCATGCAACGCCACTCACACATGCAACGCCACTCAAACATGCAACGCCACTCACACATGCAACGCCACTCACACATGCAACGCCACTCACACACACATGCAACGCCACTCAACATGCAACGCCACTCAACCACGCAACGCCACTCAACTACGCCACGCAACTACGCAACACTACGCAACGCCACGGATGCAACGCCACTCACACATGCAACGCCACTCACACAAACATGCAACGCCACTCAACCACGCAACGCCACTCAACCACGCAACGCCACTCAACCACGCAACGCCACTCAACTACGCCACGCAACTACGCAACGCCACGCAACTACGCAACGCCACGCAACTACGCACCGCAACTACGCAACGCCACTCAACTACGCAACGCCACTCAACTACGCAACGCCACTCACCTACGCAACGCCACTCACCTACGCAACGCCACTCACCTACGCAACGCCACTCAACTACGCAACGCCACTCAACTACGCAACGCCACTCAACTACGCAACGCTCTCACATGCAACGCCACTCACACATGCAACGCCACTCACACATGCAACGCCACTCAACCACGCAACGCCACTCAACTACGCACACATGCAACGCCACTCACACATGCAACGCCACGCAACTACGCAACGCCACGCAACTACGCAACGCTACGCAACGCCACGCAACTACGCAACGCCACGCAACTACGCAACGCCACTCAACTACGCAACGCCACTCAACTACGCAACGCCACGCAACTACGCAACGCCACGCAACTACGCAACGCCACGCAACTACGCAACGCCACGCAACTACGCAATGCCACGCAACGACGCAACGCCACGCAACTACGCAACGCCACTCAACTACGCAACGCCACTCAACTACGCAACGCCACTCAACTACGCAACGCCACTCAACTACGCAACGCCACTCAACTACGCAACGCCACTCAACTACGCAACGCTCACACATGCAACGCCACTCACACATGCAACGCCACTCAACTACGCAACGCTCACACATGCAACGCCACTCAACTACGCAACGCTCACACATGCAACGCCACTCACACATGCAACGCCACTCACACATGCAACGCCACTCACACATGCAACGCCACTCAACCACGCAACGCCACTCAATTTCGCACACATGCAACGCCACTCACACATGCAACGCCACTCAACCACGCAACGCCACTCAACTACGCAACGCCACGCAACTACGCAACGCCACGCAACTACGCAACGCCACGCAACTACGTAACGCCACTCAACTACGCAACGCCACTCAACTACGCAACGCCACTCAACTACGCAACGCCATGCAACGCCACTCAACTACGCAAAGCCACGCAACTACGCAACGCCACTCAACTACGCAACACCACTCAACTACGCAACGCTCACACATGCAACGCCACTCACACATGCAACGCCACTCACACATGCAACGCCACTCACACATGCAACGCCACTCACACATGCAACGCCACTCACACATGCAACGCCACTCACACATGCAACGCCACTCACACACACATGCAACGCCACTCAACATGCAACGCCACTCAACCACGCAACGCCACTCAACTACGCCACGCAACTACGCAACACTACGCAACGCCACGGATGCAACGCCACTCACACATGCAACGCCACTCACACAACCACGCAACGCCACTCAACCACGCAACGCCACTCAACCACGCAACGCCACTCAACCACGCAACGCCACTCAACTACGCCACGCAACTACGCAACGCCACGCAACTACGCAACGCCACGCAACTACGCACCGCAACTACGCAACGCCACTCAACTACGCAACGCCACTCAACTACGCAACGCCACTCACCTACGCAACGCCACTCACCTACGCAACGCCACTCACCTACGCAACGCCACTCAACTACGCAACGCCACTCAACTACGCAACGCCACTCAACTACGCAACGCCACTCAACTACGCAACGCTCTCACATGCAATGCCACTCACACATGCAACGCCACTCAACCACGCAACGCCACTCAACTACGCACACATGCAACGCCACTCACACATGCAACGCCACGCAACTACGCAA
Source organism: Lissotriton vulgaris (assembly GCF_964263255.1). Classification (NCBI taxonomy): domain Eukaryota; kingdom Metazoa; phylum Chordata; class Amphibia; order Caudata; family Salamandridae; genus Lissotriton; species Lissotriton vulgaris. The sequence goes on along the minus strand of NC_141685.1, from coordinate 65,803,109 downwards.
CGCCACGCAACTACGCAACGCCACGCAACGCCACGCAACTACGCAATGCCACGCAACTACGCAACGCCACTCAACTACGCAACGCCACTCAACTACGCAACGCCACGCAACTACGCAACGCCACGCAACTACGCAACGCCACGCAACTACGCAATGCCACGCAACGACGCAACGCCACGCAACTACGCAACGCCACTCAACTACGCAACGCCACTCAACTACGCAACGCCACTCAACTACGCAACGCCACTCAACTACGCAACGCCACTCAACTACGCAACGCCACTCAACTATGCAACGCTCACACATGCAACGCCACTCACACATGCAACGCCACTCAACTACGCAACGCTCACACATGCAACGCCACTCAACTACGCAACGCTCACACATGCAACGCCACTCACACATGCAACGCCACTCACACATGCAACGCCACTCACACATGCAACGCCACTCACACATGCAACGCCACTCAACCACGCAACGCCACTCAATTTCGCACACATGCAACGCCACTCACACATGCAACGCCACTCAACTACGCAACGCCACTCAACTACGCAACGCCACGCAACTACGCAACGCCACGCAACTACGCAACGCCACTCAACTACGCAACGCCACTCAACTACGCAACGCCACTCAACTACGCAACGCCACGCAACGCCACTCAACTACGCAAAGCCACGCAACTACGCAACGCCACTCAACTATGCAACGCCACTCAACTACGCAACGCTCACACATGCAACGCCACTCACACATGCAACGCCACTCACACATGCAACGCCACTCACACATGCAACGCCACTCACACATGCAATGCCACTCACACATGCAACGCCACTCACACATGCAACGCCACTCACACATGCAACGCCACTCAACCACGCAACGCCACGCAACTACGCAATGCCACGCAACTACGCAACGCGACGCAACTACGCAACGCCACGCAACTACGCAACGCAACGCAACTACGCAACGCCACTCAACTACGCAACGCCACACAACTACGCAACGCCACGCAACTACGCAACGCCACTCAACTACGCAACGCCACGCAACTACGCAACGCCACGCAACTACGCAACGCCACGCAACTACGCAACGCCACTCAACTACGCAACGCCACTCAACTACGCAACGCCACTCAACTACGCAACGCCACTCAACTATGCAACGCCACTCAACTACGCAACGCCACTCAACTACGCAACGCTCACACATGCAACGCCACTCACATGCAACGCCACTCACACATGCAACACCACTTACACATGCAACGCCACTCACACATGCAACGCCACTCACACATGCAACGCCACTCACACATGCAACGCCACTCACACATGCAAGGCAACTCAACTACGCAACGCTCACACATGCTACGCCACTCAACTACGCAACGCTCACACATGCAACGCCACTCACACATGCAACGCCACTCACACATGCAACGCCACTCAAACATGCAACGCCACTCAAACATGCAACGCCACTCACACATGCAACGCCACTCACACATGCAACGCCACTCACACATGCAACGCCACTCACACATGCAACGCCACTCACACATGCAACGCCACTCACACATGCAACGCCACTCACACATGCAACGCCACTCACACATGCAACGCCACTCAACTACGCAACGCTCACACATGCAACGCCACTCAACTACGCAACGCCACTCAACTACGCAACGCCACTCAACTACGCAACGCTCACACATGCAACGCCACTCACACATGCAACGCCACTCACACATGCAACGCCACTCACACATGCAACGCCACTCACACATGCAACGCCACTCACACATGCAACGCCACTCACACATGCAACGCCACTCACACATGCAACGCCACTCAACTACGCAACGCTCACACATGCAACGCCACTCAACTACGCAACGCCACTCAACTACGCAACGCCACTCAACTACGCAACGCCACTCAACTACGCAACGCTCACACATGCAACGCCACTCACACATGCAACGCCACTCACACATGCAACGCCACTCACACATGCAACGCCACTCACACATGCAACGCCACTCAACTACGCAACGCTCACACATGCAACGCCACTCAACTACGCAACGCTCACACATGCAACGCCACTCACACATGCAACGCCACTCACACATGCAACGCCACTCACACATGCAACGCCACTCACACATGCAACGCCACTCACACATGCAACGCCACTCAACTACCCAACGCCACTCAACTACGCAACGCCACTCAACTACGCAACGCCACGCAACTACGCAACGCTACGCAACGCCATGCAACTACGCAACGCCACTCAACTACGCAACGCCACGCAACTACGCAACGCCACGCAACTACGCAACGCCACTCAACCACGCAACGCCACTCAACCACGCAACGCCACGCAACTACGCAACGCCACGCAACTACGCAACGCTACGCAACGCCACGCAACTACGCAACGCCACTCAACTACGCAACGCCACTCAACTACGCAACGCCACGCAACTACGCAACGCCACGCAACTACGCAACGCCACGCAACGACGCAACGCCACGCAACTACGCAACGCCACTCAACTACGCAACGCCACTCAACTACGCAACGCCACTCAACTACGCAACGCCACTCAACTACGCAACGCCACTCAACTACGCAACGCCACTCAACTACGCAACGCCACTCAACTACGCAACGCTCACACATGCAACGCCACTCACACATGCAACGTCACTCAACTACGCAACGCTCACACATGCAACGCCACTCAACTACGCAACGCTCACACATGCAACGCCACTCACACATGCAACGCCACTCACACATGCAACACCACTCACACATGCAACGCCACTCACACATGCAACGCCACTCACACATGCAACGCCACTCAACCACGCAACGCCACTCAATTTCGCACACATGCAACGCCACTCACACATGCAACGCCACTCAACCACGCAACGCCACTCAACTACGCAACGCCACGCAACTACGCAACGCCACGCAACTACGCAACGCCACGCAACTACGCAACGCCACTCAACTACGCAACGCCACTCAACTACGCAACGCCACGCAACGCCACTCAACTACGCAAAGCCACGCAACTACGCAACGCCACTCAACTACGCAACGCCACTCAACTACGCAACGCTCACACATGCAACGCCACTCACACATGCAACGCCACTCACACATGCAACGCCACTCACACATGCAACGCCACTCACACATGCAACGCCACTCACACATGCAACGCCACTCACACATGCAACGCCACTCACTCACACATGCAACGCCACTCACACACACATGCAACGCCACTCAACATGCAACGCCACTCAACCACGCAACGCCACTCAACTACGCCACGCAACTACGCAACACTACGCAACGCCACGGATGCAACGCCACTCACACATGCAACGCCACTCACACAAACATGCAACGCCACTCAACCACGCAACGCCACTCAACTACGCCACGCAACTACGCAACGCCACGCAACTACGCAACGCCATGCAACTACGCACCGCAACTACGCAACGCCACTCAACTACGCAACGCCACTCAACTACGCAACGCCACTCACCTACGCAACGCCACTCACCTACGCAACGCCACTCACCTACGCAACGCCACTCAACTACGCAACGCCACTCAACTACGCAACGCCACTCAACTACGCAACGCTCTCACATGCAACGCCACTCACACATGCAACGCCACTCACACATGCAACGCCACTCAACCACGCAACGCCACTCAACTACGCACACATGCAACGCCACTCACACATGCAACGCCACGCAACTACGCAACGCCACGCAACTACGCAACGCCACGCAACGCCACGCAACTACGCAACGCCATGCAACTACGCAACGCCACTCAACTACGCAACGCCACTCAACTACGCAACGCCACGCAACTACGCAACGCCACGCAACTACGCAACGCCACGCAACTACGCAATGCCACGCAACGACGCAACGCCACGCAACTACGCAACGCCACCCAACTACGCAACGCCACTCAACTACGCAACGCCACTCAACTATGCAACGCCACTCAACTACGCAACGCCACTCAACTACGCAACGCCACTCAACTACGCAACGCCACTCAACTACGCAACGCCACTCAACTACGCAACGCTCACACATGCAACGCCACTCACACATGCAACGCCACTCAACTACGCAACGCTCACACATGCAACGCCACTCAACTACGCAACGCTCACACATGCAACGCCACTCACACATGCAACGCCACTCACACATGCAACGCCACTCACACATGCAACGCCACTCACACATGCAACGCCACTCAACCACGCAACGCCACTCAATTTCGCACACATGCAACGCCACTCACACATGCAACACCACTCAACCACGCAACGCCACTCAACTACGCAACGCCACGCAACTATGCAACGCCGCGCAACTACGCAACGCCACTCAACTACTCAACGCCACTCAACTACGCAACGCCACTCAACTACGCAACGCCACGCAATGCCACTCAACTACGCAAAGCCACGCAACTACGCAACGCCACTCAAGTACGCAACGCCACTCAACTACGCAACGCTCACACATGCAACGCCACTCACACATGCAACGCCACTCACACATGCAACGCCACTCACACATGCAACGCCACTCACACATGCAGCGCCACTCACACATGCAATGCCACTCACACATGCAACGCCACTCACACATGCAACGCCACTCACACATGCAACGCCACTCACACATGCAACGCCACTCACACATGCAACGCCACTCAACCACGCAACGCCACGCAACTACGCAATGCTACGCAACGCCACGCAACTACGCAACGCCACGCAACTACGCAACGCCACTCAACTACGCAACGCCACGCAACTACGCAACGCCACGCAACTACGCAACGCCACTCAACTACGCAACGCCACGCAACTACGCAACGCCACGCAACTACGCAACGCCACTCAACTACGCAACGCCACTCAACTACGCAACGCCACTCAACTACGCAACGCCACTCAACTACGCAACGCCACTCAACTACACAACGCCACTCAACTACGCAACGCCACTCAACTACGCAACGCTCACACACATGCAACGCCACTCACATGCAACGCCACTCACACATGCAACACCACTCACACATGCAACGCCACTCACACATGCAACGCCACTCACACATGCAACGCCACTCACACATGCAAGGCAACTCAACTACGCAACGCTCACACATGCTACGCCACTCAACTACGCAACGCTCACACATGCAACGCCACTCACACATGCAACGCCACTCACACATGCAACGCCACTCACACATGCAACGCCACTCACACATGCAACGCCACTCACACATGCAACGCCACTCACACATGCAACGCCACTCACACATGCAACGCCACTCACACATGCAACGCCACTCACACATGCAACGCCACTCAACTACGCAACGCTCACACATGCAACGCCACTCAACTACGCAACGCCACTCAACTACGCAACGCCACTCAACTACGCAACGCTCACACATGCAACGCCACTCACACATGCAACGCCACTCACACATGCAACGCCACTCACACATGCAACGCCACTCACACATGCAACGCCACTCAACTACGCAACGCTCACACATGCAACGCCACTCAACTACGCAACGCTCACACATGCAACGCCACTCACACATGCAACGCCACTCACACATGTAACGCCACTCACACATGCAACGCCACTCACACATGCAACGCCACTCACACATGCAACGCCACTCACACATGCAACGCCACTCAACTACCCAACGCCACTCAACTACGCAACCCCACTCAACTACGCAACGCCACGCAACTACGCAACGCTACGCAACGCCATGCAACTACACAATGCCACTCAACTAAGCAACGCCACGCAACTATGCAACGCCACTCAACTACGCAACGCCACTCAACCACGCAACGCCACGCAACTACGCAACGCCACGCAACTACGCAACGCTACGCAACGCCATGCAACTACGCAACGCCACTCAACTACGCAACGCCACGCAACTACGCAACGCCACTCAACTACGCAACGCCACGCAACTACGCAACGCCACGCAACTACGCAACGCCACTCAACTACGCAACGCCACGCAACTACGCAACGCCACTCAACTACGCAACGCCACGCAACTACACAACACCACGGAACTACGCAACGCCACTCAACTACGCAACGCCACGCAACTACGCAACGCCACGCAACTACGCAACGCCACTCAACTATGCAACGCCACTCAACTACGCAACGCCACGCAACTACGCAACGCCACTCACACATGCAACGCCACTCACACATGCAACGCCACTCACACATGCAACGCCACTCACACATGCAACGCCACTCACACAGGCAACGCCACTCACACAGGCAACGCCACTCACACAGGCAACGCCACTCACACAGGCAACGCCACTCACACAGGCAACGCCACTCACACGGGCAACGCCACTCACACAGGCAACGCCACTCACACAGGCAACGCCTCTCACACAGGCAATGCCTCTCACACAGGCAACGCCTCTCACACAGGCAACGCCACTCACACACGCAACGCCACTCACACACACAACGCCACTCACACACGAAAAACCACTCACGTTGCCAATAGGTCTCGCAGTACGACAGTTGGAGCCATTACAATTGCAAATAACAATGCCTTTCACTTTGGTTATCATTTTAAATACATAAAGGGCTTTGTCATTTACAAAACCAATAGCTCCAACTTTCCTACTGCGAGACCTATTGGCAACGCCAGTGCTTGTTTTGTGAGGTAATAGCAGTAGGAGGAGGCTTTTGGATGAGTAAAAGGGGTTTTGGAGGGGAAGAGTCAGAGAGAAGAGTTTAGAAAGGTTTGCTTTGGGGATCGGTATAGTAAAAGATGTCAGATGATGCAAGGAGGGGTAGAGTAGGAGAGAGTCTAGAAAGGGTTATTTTGGGGATCATAGTAGTGGTATGGGGTTTGGGATAAATGAGAGAGTGGATATAGAGCATATATTGATAGCTGTATAGGGTGAGAGATAGGGTAGTGCATTGGAAAGAGTAGTAGAGATGAGACAGATAGTTGGGCTAGAAGATATATTGAGAGAGGTATATGCTGAGAAATATGGTAGTACATTGGAAATGCTAAATTAGAAGAAAGTGATAAATGTATAGATCCATAAGTACATTGAAAGTATATAGATACATAAAGGAGGTAAGTATATGTAGATTAAAGATATTGATAGAGGTACAGGATGAGAAATAGGGTAGTGCATTGGATATGCTTTTTCAGGAGAAAACTAACTGACACACAGATCCAAGTACATGGAAGGTACATAGATGCACAATGGAAGCAAGTACATGTAGGCCAACAATGATTTTTAAAACTTTTTATTAACAAGATAATTATTGTACATGTTTATACAAAGCAATACACAAAGATAGGTACATATCTATGGTGAAATAAATGCTTACATACAGTATGCTGCTTTTGTGGGAAAGAGCCAATCCTTGAGTAGTTTTCTGAAGAAAAGGTGGTTGTCAGTGGATCTTTTGTTGGGGGGTAAAGAGTTCCATAGTTTGGCTGCTTGAATAGAGAAGGATGTGCCACCCATGTTTTTAGGTCTCGCCTAAGCCATTGCGGTAGCAATGCTTTGGCGAGATATAAAGTAGGGACTTTAAAAAATGCTCCCAAAGGCTTTTTCAGGCGGATTGCCTACAGTGCATGTGTTTGGGCGCATGCACATCGCACACCATTTGGCAGGCTGTGAGCTTCAGACTTCATAGACTTTAAAGGAATCCGCCCCCCCCACTCTCCGCGCAATGCCAGAGCTTGTTTAGGACTTGGGCTGTTTTCCGGCCCTATTGCAATTACATTTTCCTTAGCCAACTCGCGCTAGTGCTGCTTTCTCTGCTTTCCAAATAATGTCTCGAGATTACTTGCCCTGCTGGGTTTTACATTTCTCATTCTCCTTACTCTTCCACCTCTCTCCGATATCCCCTCTACCGCTCCACGTATGAGTAGACGGGTGTCCTGTTGCATTACCTCATTTAGACATTGACACGTTTTCAGTGAAACTGGCATTTTGTCACTTAGCTTCTTTTTGAACTTGAATAAAACTGAAACCTCCCTTTCTGCCTACAAGCCGTACTTTTAAAAGTGCATCTCATTTGTTTCATGACGGGGATATCTATACAGTGCATATGTTTGGGCGCATGCACATTGCACACCATTTGGCAGCCTGTGAGCTTCAGCCTTCAAAGACTTCAAAGGAATCCACTCCCCCGCCCCCCTCCGCGCAATGCCAGAGCTTGCATAGGACTTGGGCTGTTTTCCAGCCTTTTTGCAATTATATTTTCCTTAGTCGACTCGCGCTAGTGCTGCTTTCTCTGCTTTCTAAATAATGTCTCGAGATTACTTGCCCTGCTGGGTTTTACGTTTCTCATTCTCCTTACTCTTCCACCTCTCTCCGATTTCCCCTCTACCGCTCTACGTACGAGGAGACGAGTGTCCTGTTGCATTTCCTCATTCAGACATTTACACGTTTTCAATGAAACTGGCATTTTGTCACTTAGCTTCTTTTTGAACTTGAATAAAACAGAAACCTCCTTTCTACCTACAAGCCGTACTTTTAAAAGTGCATCTCATTTGTTTCACGACAGGGATATCTAAAATCATCTGGGTTTTTTGAGAGGACGTGTCTTTGTCAGGACTTCTGCTGAAAACGTCTTCTGTGCATCTGCAAACTGCCTGCGCTGCGGTGGGTGAGCCCGAGGGGACCGGATTGTGGGTCTGTTGCTGCAGCAGATGCTCACAAGCTGAGCACTCCTGAGGCATTTAAATCCTGGCACTCTGCCCACTTTCCACGCAACCCCATTATTTTACAGCCAAGACTAGCGCTACAGGGAGGATTTTTGGGTGAGTGCCCTTACTGCTCGTGTTTACTTTGACAGTGCTTGTTACCTCTTCCATCCCCTCAGTATGCTACTCTGCAGCCACATGGAGGCCTGCCCCCTGTCCGTCAATCTTGCAGCCGCCCTTCCTTTTGCCCCTCTCTTCTCTGTAGTGGGATTAGGTGCTCCAGTGATATTTTTATGAGGTGGACACACACGGGTGTAGGGAGTTACCAAACCTCTTTAGTAACCACAGCGTAATTTACAATAAGTGGTTATTGTAAAGCCATTGCAGCCGTTGATTGACATGTTGGATTCACACAGTTCGCTTCCAGCACACCCCAAGACTTTATGGAAAGTGTAGGAGAGTGGGGTCTGCAATCCTATGGTCACCCCCGATTTTTGCTTTTTGCTTCACTGGTTTACGACTTTCCCTGGCTGTGGGCCTGCTAATCAGACCCACAGCCTAGCTGTTCTCTCTCTAAATTGACAAGCATGTACCTTAGGTGCATTTACCAATTGGTACTGGACCACCTTATCAGTCCCTGTACAGTATACCTTAGGTATCCAGGGCATAGGTGTTCCCAGGGCCTACCAGGGGCTGCAGCATGTATTATGCCACCCCTGGCTGGCCATCCAAATCTGACACAACTAGCTGCATGACAGCTGGGGCAAGGTGGTGTAATCACCCTTTGCTTTAGATATAGTATTCCTATAAATAACCCTAAAAATGGACACATATATTCCTATCAGTCACTCCTATGGCAGGCCTTATCAATCCTGAAGGCAGAGTGCTTGGAATTATGTGAGATGGTGCTCTGGCATGAGCTGAGCCCGTTTGCAGCTTGCGGAACCAAGTCCTAATAGCTGTTCCATGATAACGCTATACCATATACTCTTAAGTGCATTATGAACCTCGCGGTCAAATGCTAACTTTGGCATAGCATTATCAAAACATGTCGAGTAAGGTGTCCTACGAATTGGAATACTAACCCCTCGCCAATTCTGGCGACGGGGTTAGCATTCCACCCTTCTAGAGGGACACGACATGTATGTAACTGTGAACCCCGGTTAAAGTTAACTCGAGCCTCAGCATCACAAAATGGATGCTGCCACCACAGACACAAGTCTGACCTCCTGCTGCTGGGAGTCCTTCCAGAGAGGGCGGCTTGGACAAATGGTTTCCTGCCTTGGGAGGTGCTAGCACCACCCCAGACAGGATTTTGTGTATTAGGTAGGACAGGGCTCAATGGAATGAGACATGCCTGGGGCACACAAGGTGCCCTGTGCATACACCGGTCAGAACCAGTTCCTGGGGCACTCCAGCCCCAGAGCCGGCGCAAGACCGGACAAAGGAAAGGGGGTGTAACCACCCCCCTTCCTGGTCCCACCCAGAGGAGGGACCTAGTCGTAGTGCAGCCCCCTTTAGCCGGATAAAGGTAGGAGCTGGTCCCATTCCAAATCAGATTACTCTTGACAACTTCCACGAAGAACTCTTGACCTTCGACGTTCTGCTCCCCAGAAGACTGAAGAAATCTCCCTTGTGGGCAAGGAGTGTCCACCCTGCACAAGCAGGCACCATCAGCGTCCAGCGGCTTCCCTTTGTCGTCTTCCTGCAAGGATCCAGACTTCAGAGCCCGACGAGACCCGGACTCCCAGACCTCTCCGACCTCTACCCACATCTCCAGCAGAGCTGAGACCCGTGGGTGCGACGAGACACGTGGGACCGGCCATCTTGGAAGAAGCAGCACCTCACTCCAGCACGACTTCAGAGGCATCCTCGTCCAAGTGCTTTGGGGACTGAAAAGCCCCGACCCCGAGCAGCTCCTGCATTGAAGATCAGCCCTCCAGCATCCACGAGATCTGCGTGGGGCCCTTCTGCCTGTTTGCTGCTCGACGCGTTGTCTGGTCACTTGCCGGCTGGCTTGTGACCTCCTAGACGATGAACTCCGACAACTTTGCTGCTGGTCTGGTTGCTCCAGACTGGCCCTTGCTCCCTTCCAAAAGAGGAGCACCCCGGACCCTCCTGGTCCACTCCAGACGCCGTTTCCACTCACTGCGTGGGTTGCCTTTGCCAAGGCCTGTTGAACCCGAATCCGGAGAGGACACGGCCGACAGCGAGAGCCTGCGTGGGACAGCTCGTGCCTCCATCCTGGTCGTCGAAGACACCACCTGGTCCACGTGGCTGCAGAGACAAGCGTCCACCATCACCTGATCGCGACGACGACATCTGGTTCCACTCCTGGTTCCACTCCAGTCACTGGCTAGTGACTTTGAACATTGTCCCCTCTGCTTTCAGGTTCCTCTCTTCACCAATCCACCCTTGGATTGCACCGGACATCTTCCTCCTGACCGCCTGCAGCATCTTTTCCTCCAGGCGCCATAGACTTCAACGCCGGAACCCGACACAACTTGGCACCTATGCACCCGCAGCCTGTTGGTGAGGTAACACAAGCATTTCGGTGCTCAGGGGTAGCTTCACTATCCTAGTGTCCAGTTCCATTTTCGTTTCAGTCCTACCTAGTCAGGGACGTCCATACTCACCTTTTCTTTAAACTGTACTGTCCATAGACGATTGTACGCATCTCGCGTGTGAGTTCACACTCTGCACACGCGTTCTGTGGGCCTCCTATTACTTACCTCCAGTTAGTATAGTGTGGTCCCAACGATCCTATAGCCTCTGGACAGCTCCATTCCTTTGATTGACTTTCGCATTCCATTCAATTAGTATATGGTTTGTTGCGCCCCTCAGGCGTTCTTGGAAATACTGTGCGAACTCGTATTTCCTTTCAAGTATTGTCATGTGCTTAGCCCTCTGACTTCATAAAGAGTTCAGAGGTGTATGTTAGTTAATAAATATCTGTTTATTTTCATAACAACCTGTGTGGTGTCCTTTCACTTGGTATTCAAGGGGTTATATGTGGTAAAACAGCTGGCTTCACATGCCATTCAGAGTTTAGCCTAAAGACTGCTTTTGTCCACGCTACTAGGATAGCTGGTCTATAAGGTTGACTTACAACCAATCACCATAAGGGATTTTTGGACTGATACAAGGTGATCACTAGAGCTAGTGAGCATCATATATCAGGCCAACTTCTCACAGAAGGGACACAGGAGATCGCACTCAGTGATGCATGAAATAGTTTAAGCTTATCTTACATTATAGTTCAGTTCCCCAAAGGGGTGTCTGCAAGGCTTCTGGTGACAAAGAGACGGCTCTATTCTAAAAGAAGAGTAATTTACAAGATGAAGTTTGGCCACCTACAACCACATTAATCATATGTTTTTTGAAGGAGTACCACATGCTTTGCAATTAGTATTTGCCACGCTGAAAGGCTCTTCAATGTTTTTACATGCTTACGTTATATTTGGAACCCAGTAAAACGCCACAGCAGGGCACTCACCTTCTAGTAAGGGGTAATCTTAGTTGAATGAACTGCATTTTAATTTAAGTGCTACAGCCAGAAATATGACATTCAAGCTCCTGTTTGGTCACCAGAAGTCTTGCTTTTTTACTATCTGATCTCTCCTCACTCTATCTATCTATCTATCTATCTATCTATCTATCTATCTATCTATCTATCTATCTATCTATCTATCTATCTATCTATCTATCTATCTATCTATCTATGTTATGTTATGTTATGTGATCTTGTATAGCGCATGGCTACACCAGCAACGGGGCGTCACAGCGCTTGCGGACATACCAGAAGCAAGTACGGCAGAGGAAGTGCTAGATGGATGCAAACAGCCAAGTTTTTATACGTTTTCGGAATTGCAGGTGATTTGAAGTGGCCCGAGCTTTAGAGGGGATAGAATTCCAGAGCTTACGGGCCAAATACCTGAAGGAGCGGCCGCCGGCTCTGCTCCTCCAAATCCTGACAGTATAAGCTAGAGAGAGGTCCGCTGAGCGGAGTGCGCGCGTGGGAGTATAAAAAGAGCACAGTCCCTGCAGAGTTTGGGGGCCAGCATTATACAGGATTTTGTGGGTGAGGCAAAGAGTCTTGAATTGAATGTGTTGTTGTATTGGAAGCCAATGTAGTCGTCGGAGAAAGGGGGACGTGTGGCAAGTTTTAGGTAGGGCAAATAGAATGCGGGCGGCGGCGTTCTGTGCTCTTTGCAACCTGTTTTTTGCAGTCATATTGGAGCCTAGCATGAGGGCATTGCAATAGTCCAGGTGAGATAGAACTAATGCCTGGACTATAATCTGGCGGGCAGAGGGCTAAAAAAAAACAAGATGGGTTTAAGAGAGCGAAGACGCCCGTAACAAGTACCTGCCACTTTTTTGGCATGGGAATCCAGGTTGAGTGAATTGTCAAGCAACACCCCTAGATTTTTTACTGACTCCTTGGGTATAGGAGCTGGTCCCAGCGCAGGAGGCCACCAATGCTCGTCCCAAGTCTGCGTGCCATTGCCTATCAGGAGTACCTCTGTTTTAGAGGCGTTTAACTGAAGACAGTTGTTAGATAGCCACCTTGAAATCGCCAGAATGTCTTCTTGGAATTTAATTTGGTCCTCCACATTGTTATTGGAGAAGTTGAAAATGAGTTGTGTGTCGTCCGCATATGATGTTAACTGGATCTTACGTTCCAGGGCCATCAAGGCCAGGGGGCGGACGTACACATTGAACAATGTGGGACTGAGCGCAGACCCCTGAGGCACCCCACATTCAAGAGGGAGCTTGCTGGATGAGTACGGCGGGGCATGCACCTGGAAGGAGCGGTCATATAGAAATGACGCAAACCAGTCCAGGGCTGTTTCCCTGACTCCGATCTCTCACAGTCTCTCAAGTAGTATCTTGTGGGAGACCGCGTCAAAGGCCGCACTCAAATCCAACAGAACCAGGATAGAGGTTGTGCCCATGTCCAGGGAGGCCCTTAGGTGTTCTGTGACTGTTAACAGGGCAGACTCCGTACTGTGGTTAGCACGGAAGCCATTCTGGGACTCATCAAGAATCCCATTGGACTCCAAGTAGGCAGTCAAGATGGAATTGACATGTGCTTCCGCCACTTTCGCAAGATAAGGGAGCAGCGAAATAGGTCGGAAGCTGTCTGGCCTTGAAGGATCCAGTGTTGGTTTTTTCAAGAGAGGTAATACTTTGGCATGTTTCCAGGATTTGGGAACGGTGGCTTGTTGTAAAGAACAATTAATCAGCTCTCGCCCTTCGTGCAGGACAGAGTCATGAAGTGATCTGAAAAGTTCCGGTTTGATGGGATCATCCGGGGATCCTGACTTTACTCTTAGGGCTAGGTGTTCCATCCCTGGCTGTTCTATAGGTGGGAGGGTCAGGAGGGAGTAGGGAGGATCAAGATTGTCTCTAGCAGGATTAGGGGGCCCCGATGGACTATCCAGTTGTAGTAGGTCGTATATCTCTTTGACTTTATTAATAAAGAAACGAGACAGTTCTTCACACTGTGCATCTGACACTACCAGGTTGCCTGTGCCTACCGGGGCATTGGTCATATCTTTCACCAGGGAAAAGATCGTTTTAGAGCGATTTGTGCTTGAGGTAATCAGGTCTGTATAGTAGATGGCTTTAGTTTTCTTTATAAGCTTATGATAAGCTTTAGTGGCCATTCTAAACTTAGTTTTGGCCAGGGGGTCATAAGATCGTCTCCAGATACGCTCTAGCAACTTGCAATGTTTTTTAGTTTCAGCGAGAGTCTCCGAGTACCAGGGGTGGGACTGATCTCGCCTAGGTCTCGAGCGTTTCAAAGGGATAAAATGGTCTAAATAATTCTATCTATCTATCTATCTATCTATCTATCTATCTATCTATCTATCTATCTATCTATCTATCTATCTATCTATCTATCTATCTATCTATCTATCTATCTATCTATCTATCTATCTATCTATCTATCTATCTATCTATCTCACTCTATCTATCCATCTATCGCCCTCACTCTATCTATCTATCTATCTATCTATCTATCTATCTATCTATCTATCTATCTATCTATCTATCTATCTATCTATCTATCTATCTATCTATCTATCTATCTATCTATCGCCATCACTCTATCTATCGCCCTCACTGTATCTATCTGTCTATCTATCTATCTATCTATCTATCTATCTATCTATCTATCTATCTATCTATCTATCTATCTATCTATCTATCTATCTATCTATCTATCTATCTATCTATCTATCGCCCTCACTCTATCTATCGCCATCACTCTATCTATCTATCCCCCTCACTCAATCTATCTATCTATCTATCTATCTATCTATCTATCTATCTATCTATCTATCTATCTATCTATCTATCTATCACCCTCACTCTATCTATTGCCCTCACTCTATCTATCGCCCTCTATCTATCTATCTATCTATCGCCCTCTATCTATCTATCTATCTATCTATCTATCTATCTATCTATCTATCTATCTATCTATCTATCTATCTATCTATCTATCTATCTCCCTCACACTATCTGTCTATCTATCTATCGCCCTCACTCTATCTACTATCGCCCTCACTCTATCTACCGCCCTCACTCTATCTATCACTCTTGCTCTATCTATCTATCTATCTATCTATCGCCCTCACTCTATCTATCTATCTATCTATCTATCTATCTATCTATCTATCTATCTATCTATCTATCTATCTATCTATCTGTTTGGCGGATTGCCTCTCATTTTGGGACTCGCTGCAGGAATACTATTTTTGCTTCTATTGCTGCGATATGGCAAGTCATTTCACAAACGACACCTAGTTCTCCATGGAGACAACTCTACTGGCGATGAAGTGTCATGAGCGCATCGTCCAAATTTTGGGACTACCTCGTCTAAGAGAATTAAATACCACATGGTTTCTGTCATTCAGACCAATTTGGCAAGATTGCATCCTACCTGTTCTACGCTGCCTGCTATGCGGAGAAGAATACGTGTTAGACACATGTCTCACACTCCCATCCGTCATGCCAACGGATGTTGATACTTTGCTTGAACCAGTAACAGCCCATGCACTGTGTTGTCCCCAGCGGCTACCGATTCTGATGACGGCATTCATTGAGATCTCACAGACGCAAAAAGCTACTGCTGTAATTCATGAATTTTTATCTTGTGTTCTGATTAACTTGGACATATTATATTTGTCAATCTGTAACTTGGAAGATGTTTTTCTTTTGTAAAACCGAATAAAATTTGTTGATAATAATCACTAGGGGATTCATTTACAGGGTAGCATGGTATCCCTCACACTAACTCCAGGAGTCACAGTCCACACAATGGACATGCTTTGTTCCCCCTACTTCCAACCTTACATGTACCCCTAATCACCTGCCCAAACCTCTCTCTGCTGATGCCAATGTGGTCCTCAACCCACAGACCATATTTTTGGTCTCTTTGAAACTGCCCATACAATAAAAATGCTGCAGTTGTAAATACATATCAACTACCATTTGTTGTGTTTGCAACTTTTTATTTGAATAATAAAACCTAATAAACATAAGCTGATTATTAAAGCAAAACCAAACATCAGTTGCCATAAACATAAGAGACAAAAGTAGTACATAAAAATCAACATACTGTAACACAGCAAAGTTATGTAGAGCACAATTCCTAATTTCGGGCAAACTTTAAAGTTCAACCATAGAAACGTTCATAAAGAACAGGAAAGGAAACAAAGAAGGTGGGGATACAGTGATTTCATTAATGTAATGCTTCCTACATGTAGAAAAACAAATACTAATTATTTTGCTTAAGCAAATAGTCCTCACATTAAAATACTAAGAGAAATATATTGAACAATGAACATTTCATATGTAATTAGAATTCAATTTGAATATTTTAACCTCCTCAGCATTATTTGACTCATGATTACAACCTGAATGCTTTCTGGAAAGGAACCGCCTCATGGAGTTCAAAATCACATCTTTTCCAACAATAGGATTCATTTTTTTTTTTTTTAAATATTTTTTATTTGCATCAAATGTACAAGTCATAATATACAAAAATCACATTTAAACTTTACATTAATCACAAGCAAAAATACGGTCATATAAAAAGAAAAGAGAAAAAAGAGAAAAAAAAAAAAAGATGCCAGTAATTAAGATATAAATGTCCCCCAGATTTTGTCAGTTTTTTGTTTAGCCCGGAGGCCCTTTGAGGTAGCAAGAGTGGTCTCCATAGCATAAATTTCTTTAACAAAGCTCCACCATTCCATAACAGTTGGCGTGTTTTTCTGCCAACAATAGGATTCAAATGATAAACTTGAATTTCAATTCAATTTATTTATTTAGGCCACTTTGGAGATCAACAATTTGAAATATATACAAAATCCATACACTTTTGTAAAAAATGTCTCCTAAACTTGAATTCCATCCACTTTTTGATTAAACACTTCCCATTCTAGCAAGCATCACAAGACCACTTGTTGTTATCTTCCCAATTAGTGATTATTTTTCGGCTGGCAATAACAATAAATATGTTTCGAATTTTACCTCTGAAAGCAAAAACATGCCATTTCTGAATCATGGTGCACAATAAAATGTACGAACAGAAGGGCATATTTTGGTGTAGCATTCATTAAGGTTTGACCAGGCTTGAAACTAGAATTCCTGATGTTTGGGACATTTAAATGTCATACTTTTGAAAGAGTTCTAACAAACCCAGCATGAGCTCCACAAAAAATAGAAGATGACTGAATTGTACTTAAAGAAAATGTTCTGATAAGTAATCTATTGATGTTAAATACAGTGGTCAGGCAATGCTTGAGGACCTAATCTATTCAGATTTTAACGCCATAGTTTGTTCAATAAATTGACCGAGCATAATACTTGAAGGTCCATCTCTCAGATCAGTTCTCTTACAGTTTTAGTTGCGATAACACTAATACAGATCATTGATAAATAGATTTTAAAAGCCATGGGTGGAATTGATCCTTGGTCTAAATCTAGATTATTGTCTGCAATGGAAACCAGTACAAACAGATCAAATCTAAAATCATTGAATATGTTTATTATAGTGGTTTAGAGTAAACCCAGAAGACACATATTGTTCCTGAAACTCAGAAAATGTATCTAAAGGTTATGATTACATCCTATTTTATGTCCAGAGACTGCTTTAGCTGCGTTCCTGTTTAAGTGACAACATTTGCAAATATATTTAACAAAACATTAACGCTGGATGTCAGGAATTCTGTCTTTAAGTATTGTGTAAGAGTTATGTGTGATGGTTTTATTTGATCTGAAGCAACACTAACACTAAATAGATACATGCACCGGTTATTATTCAACGAACAATATTAGCAAACTTAATTTGGAGGGAATTGAGAAAAATGGCCTCATGTTTTATTGTTAAAAAAATCTACTGGTTCAGTAATTCACAGAGTTTGCAAATGCTAAACCCCTTTTTGAAATGTACTAAACCCATTTAACAATTCAGAATTTGGAAGGGGAATGTTAATAGTTTCCCTTCTGAATATTTAATAAGGTATGTATTGAGCTTTGAAACCATATGTGGACTGAAAAACAGTAACAGGAGGTAGTAACCCAAGGGGACATTTGTGAATCTGAAAGTAAAATGGGGTGCATTAAAAATGGCTTTATTTAAAAGCTATCACAGACAAAGTAGTGTGCTGACGCTACAAGCAACCACTTTTTACCAAATGGATTATTAGTACATGAACCTCAGTATTTCCGATATTGCTGAAATTTTGCCTCTAATATTTTTGTAATGTCGTGTAAATATTTGTTCCTGTTAGTTCAGAATTTCAATATTGTCAATGAATGTCCCTATTCTTTTTGTCAAACATATTGAAATATCTTCATTCCAATTTTTGGGGCATTCTAAAAAGTGTTTTCACTCTCTAACTTGAATCTTCCTAAGAAAAATACTGACGCCAGTCCCTGGTTTCTCCTAGATCATTTAGCTTTCTCACTAAAACAAGCACAATATTGATTTGAGAGAGGTGATTATTGTAGTCATACGCACTGGGGTTAGTTTAGAAAAGAGCAATTCCTTAATCTTTCGAAATAATACTTGGAAAAGTTTATGTTCAATAATTTCAGATAACTTACTGATAAAGATATCAGATAAAGATCCACAAATTTTGTATACCTTGTGGTATCAAAAATATGCTAGAATTAACATACTAGTTATATTTGCGATGATCAACTTTCTGTTATTTTAACACAGTTTGTCAGTGCACAGAGTATTTTCCCTACATAGATCACATTTCATGCAATGGTCTGTGCTTCAACGTACAATGAAGGGGTAAAAATGCATTTCTTCCACAATCAAGAAACCCTTGGGTCTCTGAGGATTACTGTTGCAAATGAAGACCTAGCTAAGATGAAATATCCATTTAAAAGGACGATTTCCCTCACCAACCATAGTTGGCATGCTTCCTTATTGGGAATCTCCTTGCACCATGAAACAACCCCCTCACTGAGAGGGAGGAGTTCAGGCATATTATGTTATAGAGAAAGGTATACTAAATACCACAATAATGAGCTCAGGGTAGTGGGGGCAGCAGAGTGAAAGTTAAAACTTGTTAAAGGGTATGTGGTTTCCATTATTTGTACACCCCTGGGGCAGGATTAAAAATAGGACACTGTGGGAGAAATATATATACACTGTTAGAGTCAATAAGAGGTCAACATGTTTCAGCATATTAACCCTCCAAATAGGTGTTTGCGGCATTCTTCAGGACTTAATCAAAAGTTCTGCCGCTCAATGTACTCAATCAATAACAAGCATTGTCATAGCCAATAGGTCTCGCCTTTGGGACCTCATAAGTGTTTAGCCATGCATATTCAGTAACAATGTGAAATAATTGCTATTAAAAAAAAAGAAGACTATAACTAACTAAGCTAGACGTGACTTTACAACTGGTTAATCAAACATTTCTGGAGGTTTAGTATATATAAACAACTCCTTTTTTCTATGGTGTGTCATATAAAGTTGATGCTTTAAATTTTGGTAAGAGTACACAACGTCAAAAAATTCAATACTGCTTTTATATTAATATACCTTTGAAAGCTTGAAGTGAAAGACAATTCTAAGTGGCATTTGGTTATGAGTAGGCGCTAATGACTATTTCCGGATGACAATGTAATTAGCATTTTTTGTATAAGATGTGTTAAAAGTATGGGTAGGGAAAATGGCTATTTTGGCCAAAGGCTGCCCTTTATATATGCATGCTAGTTTTATTTGTAAACAGAATCACAATTTGTTATGTGGTACACTGTAATGTTAGATGAATCTGTTTTACCCTTCTGATAAGCAAGGGATGACGATGAACCGTTTTTTCATCCCTGGTTTTAAATGGATTCAGGTTGGAACAGAAGAGGTGTTGGTTGACTTTACCTCAGAAAATGGTTGTTTCCTGCATGCTGCTTTCAAGCGACTTAAATCCCTTCAGAGGAAGAGGCGGCTGCATGCCTGCATATATGGCCAGATCAGTACTTGGCTATTTCGGTTCTCCAGTGGGGCTAGAATAGAAGCTGTTAAGGGCAGGGGCGTAGCTTACCATTGGTGCAGCAGGTGCAGTGGCACCAGGTCCCAGATGCCTTAAAGGCCCACTGAACCCTGATAATTGCTGTTTGTCACAGTTCAAACAGAGGCCTGAGGGGCCCACAGAACAATGATTATTGCTGTTTTCCACAGTCCAAATAAACGGCAGAGGTCACATTTCCTTTCTTGCCTTGGGGCCCAAGGCACACTGGCTAGGCCACTGGTTAAGGATGCAGTGGGGAAGAAGTGGCGAGACAGGTGGATTATCTAAACAGCTCGACGATGACTTCATGCCTGGGTATTAAAGTATTCATTACAATTAAAGACTTAAGCAGGAATAGATATCATAATATAGGAAGGCCTATGTACAAATGCAGCTCGATTAGCGGCTGCCTTTAACTTCTCACTTATCACCTCTCCTAATTTACAGTTTTATATTAGATGCAGACATAAATCGTGACCTATGAATATGTTTATCTATCTTTAGGTTCAAATGACCCATCTTTTCCATATACAAGTATCAGACAGGTCGGAAACGCCTAATGGCTTTAAACTTGATAAAGCCACATTAATCACTGGTCTTGAAATACAAATGGCAGCATTAGGCACGCAGAGGTGTATTCTACGTAATCTCATTATGTTCAGGGTACGGGAGGGTGTTTACGGCATAAAGCACTTTGACAAAAACATTTCTGCCACCATAGAAATTCAATCTTCCTTGTCCTACCCTAGTATACAAGTAGTACCACATTCTTTGTATACCTGAATTAAATAGGCACACAAAATAGTACCGTATTTAAAGGCCCAGTTCAGAATTACATGGAAGGTGCACTGTCCCAGACTACACAACGGTGCAGTTTTCAGTGGGTGCTATCATCCCACACAGGGGGGAGCACACCAGATTATGCTGGAAAAAACATGTGGTGCCCCAACGTAGGCGCAGTTGTAAACCACCAGTCTGCTTACATAGTAAAGTGTCTGGCAGCTATTAAGTGAGGTGGCAAGTTTCCCCTGCAGGTGGTTGGGGCCTGTCACTATCCTGTCAGGTAGGGGTATACAATCAGTGCGCCTCCTGACTGCTTGTTTGCCTTTTCGCCCGTGTCAATAATACAGTGGAGTCCTTGGAGGAGTAGTCAATTTGTATTCATGAAAGACACTTGTGTTTCTCGGATGTGTAATATCCAGATGATGCCTGAACTGTTCCCCAATGGGCTATTTGTATATCGTATTGAATTGTATGTTCTTATGAGGACTGTTAATAATAATAAAAAAGATTTAGTGAGTGTTTATTGCCCTCTATGTCACTCTACTTCTAAGCACCTAATACAGCTTGTACAGTGCTTACTGTCATCTGCTCACTTACATTATGCTTATTATGCTTAATATAAATAGTGCACAATTTAGGCGTTTGTGCCTGCCTACAACGTGGACATGATACAAATAGCAGTACCTACAAGGTGGATGGTAAAATTCAAAAAGAGTCTAAGATACTCCAGCACAGATGGCTTTGCATCAACATTACGGGGCATCAGTCTTGATGGCAAGCCAACTTAAAACTTATCAGTATTGTATACATTATTATCAGAGACTATACTTGCCTCTTGGATACAACTTTACAACGGAATTTTATTAATTTGTGTACAGTTTTGTGTATACAATAAAACAACCTCCCCACCATAATTGATCTGTCTATTCATCTTGTTGGGATCTGGAGTAGCATGCTACTCGCCGAAAAGCACTTCAACACTTCATCAGGGGTAGCAAGCGCTATATAAATGCAAAACCTTCCCTCTTCTATCCCTCCACAATCTTTTTTAACCCAACTAACAAACCAACATGTCCAGCTCTCATATACATTTTATATTTCCCTATACTAATTCACCACTAATCATTTTTGGGTCCTAGAGTAGTGTACTACTCGTCAAAAAAGCGCTTCAAAGTTCGTATGGGGTAGTAAGTGTTATGTAAATCTAAATACATTACAATTACTGTTTACATCATGCTGCACTAACACGAGGATAGAAGTAGAGTGGGGATTAGAGTTTATCTGCCCAGAACAAAGCATACTACAGAAAGTGTGTGAACAGTCTATATGTTGTGCACCTGGCAGAGAAAAACACAGCAGAGGTGGGAAGAAGGTAGGTAATCTGATGGTCAGACCTATGTGGAAAGAGGCAATCACTTTGGGCAGAAAAGAGGGCTTACACGGAGGACTACTTTGTTTGGATGGACAGCAAGAAAGGGAGGTCTGGAGGATAAGCCTGAAGCTCACTCATCCTGCAAGCAGAGGTGATGGCAAGCAAAAAACTAGTCTTCTAAGGAGGCGAAGAGGACAATTATGTAGGCGCTCAAAGGGAGCACACATAAGATAAGTGAGGTCAACTCCCACTAGGGTATTACGAAAGGAGAAGGAGGAAAGAGATGAGTAATGCACTTCAGAAATCTGTTAACAATAGGATCGAAGGCCATGCTCAAGAGCTCGGGGTACCAGACTTGGGACTGATCGCGTTTGATCTCCTTCAGCAATCTTGGCAGAAGTGGTACAGGAGGACGCAACTCCACTCGCAACGAAAAGGGTCGCCGAGCGAGAGCCGCTTTGGAAACTCTAACACGCAGAACTGCTGACATTGAGCGTTCTCTTCGGTGGCGAATAGATCTAACCAAGGCTCTCCCCACTACTGAAAGGGACCTAGCACGACCTTCGAGTGAAGATGCCATTTGTGATCCATCATGCACTGGCGGCTGAGTTTGTCCGTCCTTGCGTTCAGTGAACCTGTTAAGTGTTGAACTACCAGAGATATGCCCTGATGTTCCAGCCATGTCCAAAGGCGAAGAGCCTCTTGACATACGGTCCACGACCCCACCCTGCCCTGTTTGTTGCAGTACCACATGGCGGTGGTGTTGTCCGTGAACACCTGCACCACTCTTCTTTTGACAGAAAGAAGGAATGCCTTCAGTGCAAGATGAATCGCCCGGAGCTCCAGAGGGTTGATGTGGTGCCTGGACTCCGTCAGAGACCAGAGGTCTTTGATCTCCACCATTCCCATATGGCTGCCCCAACCCAGGAGTGACGCATCAGTCACTACTGTGAACTCAGGTTGGAGAAGGTAGAGGGATCTGCTGTTGACCCAATCCTGGTTCGTGAACCACCACTGCAACTGACTTGCAGTCCCCTCCGAAATCTGAATGTCATTTGAAAGATTCCCCTGGTGCTGCGCCCACTGAAACTTCAGTTCCCACTGCAGAGCACGTATATGCCATCTGGCATGATGCACCAGCAGGATGCAGGAGGCCATGAGGCCCAGCAGCCTCAGGGTCATTCTCACCGAACACCGGGATGGAGGCTGAAACATCGGTATCATAGCCCCAATATACTGGACTTGCTGCTCGGGAGGATAGACCCAAAACTGTGTTGTGTCCAGAACCGCTCCGATGAAAAGGAGCTTATCGGATGGAATCAGGTGCGACTTCAGCACGTTAACTGAGAACCCCAGCAAATGCAGGAAGTCCGTCGTAGTCTGGAGGTGGGAGCCTTCAACAGCCAGTTGTCGAGATAGGGGAAGACTGGAACCCCTGATCTGCGCAGATGAGCTGCGACCACCGCCATAACTTTCGTGAACACCCGGGGGAGGGGGTGGCTGGTAAGGTCAAAGGGAAGCGTGGTAAACTGAAAATGCGGGTGGCCTACCGTGAACCATAGGTAATGCCGGTGGGCAGGCAAGACTGGGATGTGAAAGTAAGTGTCCTGCAAGTCCAACGCTACCATCAAATCTCCAGGGTCGAAGGCAGATAAGACCTGAGCCAAGATTAACAACTTGAACTTCTCCTTTCGGAGAAAGCGGTTGATGTCCCTGAGAACTAAGCTAGGATGCAGGCCTTTGTCCTTCTTGGGTACCAAGAAGTAGTGGGAGTAGCAACCCCGACCTACTTCTGGCACAGGGACGCGTTTGACAAAGACAGCCATAACTTCCTGGAAGAGAAGGGCCAAATGATCCTCCGACATGGGATGAAATCCCCACAAACTGCATGACCCTTACGTACTCCGCTGCCTGAGTTTTTTTGTCACTTTGCGGAGTTCCTCACTGAGGAACTCCGCATAGGCTTAATCTTATCATAAAAAAATAGATATCAGTCATATGCTAAGAAACAAGGGTGAGAAGAAACCTTTTGGGTGGAGTAAAATTTAAGACATTATTACTGTGATTTTTTGGGTAATTAGTTGATTTTTGAAAGCACTAACACTTGTCTGTGTAAAGTAAAGACCTTGAGAGTTTTGTAACTTTCAGATACTCAAATTGTGGATTCTGTTGCAATGAAAAATATTTCCAGGCCTGAAATTTCTTTGGAGGTTGCAGGCGCGCAGCCTAAGTTATCCTGCAAGAGTTTCTTGATGAATTCTATTGCAACTACAATATGTGCTCTCTCATGTAAAGTCAGGTTGTTAGAAGCTTTTCTGCAACTCAAGATACACCTTACTTTTCACCTGGTGTGGATGC
Organism: Lissotriton vulgaris; assembly: GCF_964263255.1. Classification (NCBI taxonomy): domain Eukaryota; kingdom Metazoa; phylum Chordata; class Amphibia; order Caudata; family Salamandridae; genus Lissotriton; species Lissotriton vulgaris. The sequence continues at coordinate 65,778,191 of NC_141685.1, read as the reverse complement.
ATTTCTCATGTTTAGTGATATCTCCTTTCTGAGTATAACGTTTCTGGCTTTCCCCTCCTGTATATGGCTTTAGTCCAGTGTGAATTCTCTAATGTGAAATGACATTGTATTCAAGACTAAACCTTATCTGACATTCAGAATACACATAAGGCTTTTTTCCCCCGTGTGAGTTCGCTCATGTCAAGTGAGAAGCAATTTGTACCCAAAACATTGCTTGCATTTCAAGCACTCATAAGGTTTTTCCCCAGAGTGAGATCGCTCATAAAGCATAACACTGTCTTTCAGATTCAACCTTTTATGGCATAAGGATTTTTTCTAGTGTGGAGTTTCTCATGGTGAAATAGCATTTTTCTCTGCAGCTTTTCTGGCATTCAGAGCACTCATGAGGTTTTTCATCAGTATGGAGTCGCTTATGGGGTTTGTGAGGCTGTGCCTATCAAATAGGAATTTCCGGTATTCACAGAAATTGGTAATGTTTTTCCCCTGTGTGCGTCTGCTCATGTAGGGTGAGATTGAGTTTAAAATGTATACTTTTCTGGTATTCGGAGAACTGTTTTGATGGTGTGTTTTCTTATGGCGCTTGTAACCATCTCTACCTCTGAATCTTTTCTGACATTTAGAGCACTGATAATTTTTTTTCTCGAGTGTGGATTTTCACATGATCAGTGAGATTATATTTTTGTATGAAACATTTTTGGCATTCGGAGCACTGATAAGGTTTTTCCCCAGTGTGGATTCTTATATGCTTAGTGAGACTGCTTTTTTGACTGAAACATTTGTGGCATTCAGAGCACTGATAAGGTTTTTCCCCAGTGTGGATTCTAATATGCTGAGTGAGATCCCTTTTTTGCCTGACACATATCTGGCATTCAGAGCACTGATAAGGTTTTTCCCCAGTGTGCATTTTTATATGCTCAGTGAGATTGCTTTTTTGACGGAAACATTTGTGGCATTCAGAGCACTGATAAGGTTTTTCCCCAGTGTGGGTTCTTATATGCTGAGTGAGACTGCTTTTTTCACTGAAACATTTGTTGCATTCAGTGCACTGATAACGTTTTACCCAAGTGTGGGTCCTTGAATGTTTAGTGAGTCTTTTTTTGTCACTGAAACATTTCTGGCATTCAGAGCACTGATAAGGTTTTTCCCCAGTGTGGAATCTCACATGTGCAGTTAGAAGTGATTTAAGTTTGAAATGTTTTGGGCATTCAGAGCACTGATAATGTTTTTCCACAGAGTGGGTTAATGCATGTTGATATAGACTCGCTTTGACTCTAAAGCTTTTCTGGCATTCAGAGCACTGAAAAGGTTTTTCCCCAGTGTGGATTCTCATATGCTCAGTGAGATAAGATTTATGCCTGAAACTTTTTTGGCATACTTTGCACGTAGAGTGTTTCCCCCCAGTGTGGATTCTCATATGTTCAGTGAGATAAGATTTACGCCTGAAACCTTTTTGGCATACTTTGCACCGAGAGTGGTTTTTCCCTGTGTGCATTCTGTCAAATTCTGTGAGATTCTGTGAGATAAGATTGATGGCTGTATCTTTTTGGGCACAGGTAACTTTTTTCCCTAACTTCGGTTATTTTGCCCCGATTTTAGAGTCGGGCTTGTTTAGATAGTGTGTAATCTTCTCAACACTTGAATTGAGCCAAAAACGTCGGGAAGCAGTCCTGTAACACCTGTTGAAATCTTTCTAACAGATAATAGTCTTTAGGTAATAGCCTCTCCGGCAGCAACTTAATTTGTGACTGAAGTTTTTCTCAAATCTATTTCTATAGGTTCTTAGCAATGCAGTAATAAGGTGTTAGTCTGATATTTAATGATTAAACTGATAAGTACCTTTTTTCACTGGTGTAATGGCAGTAACTGAGGGCGTTAGAACGTGCAGAGTACTATTGTGGATCATTAGTCGGAGAACATCAGTTCCTTCTACCCTTTCTATGTTTGGGGTAAGTTTAAGGTTTGTAGTTCTGAGGATGAGGATTTATTTACATTAGATATAGCGCAACAGTGCTCCTTTAATCCATTTTTATATTTAACAGTTTTACATATCACTCCTGCACAACAGATAATGTTAAGTGATTTACATAGAATTACAGAACAGTACACAATAAAAAGGAAACAATCTGAGATGGTCATTAACACAATAAAGTGGTGAATTTTTAAGGTTTTTCGCAAGAAAGAGCAGAGTGGGTGAAGGTGTTTTATATCCCGAGGCAGATAGTCTCAGACTTGCGTAACTGGTTAAAAACGGTTGTTGAACAAAGGTGATTTTCCAATCTTTTGGTTGTTAACGTGTCAGCTTTGGAGTCTTCTTTCAGCGTCTTTTCTTTGATGGTATCCAGAAGAAACCTTTAGTTGTAACTTTCTTTTATGTAGTGTGTGCTTCCTCTCTAGAATTACATGATGCTTTAAATGAACGTTTTTCTGTCATGCTGAGGCAATTTGTCTTTCTGATAATATTTCAGATGAGGATGCTGAAGCGGTCTTTCTACATTATTTCTGATGCTGTTTGCACAGATATGGCTTTGCTCTGGGTTAATGAAATGCAAAATTAAAGACTTCACTTACAGGTATAGTACTTTCCTCGCCACACTTAGATTTTTGGAAATTGTTTAAACGTAGAATGCTGGATGTCCTTCAGTTTTTCAAAATAATCCTTCTTATGGCACTGACATTCAGTTGCTTAGTGCTAAATCTTGCTTTCTTCGTCCGTAATTTCAATCACCTATAGTATTAAAATTAAATAGTTAATACATGTACATTTCCAAAAATATAATTTACAAGCCAAATCAATGCAGAATTTTGAATATGCTGAGCTGTTTTTCAGACAGAGCAGAGTGCAGAATGGTAGCATGAGAGTACTTGGATGTAGCAGTGAGGTTTTGTAGAATTTTCAACATTTTATTAAGCTCACAAAGGATACATGTACCCTATGGAGTTGCAACATCGAATCCCAAAGGCAGATTTAAAAGTCATATGGACTGGCACCAAACAGATATTAAAAAACTATATACTATTAATTAATTTGTAATGCAGATTTCTGGGAAGGGAATGACTCCTCCACGGACAACAGGCGTTTTCCCCTGCCCTGAGTTACCACCTACTTGTATCTGGTTTCCTGACTTTTGAGTTTTGGCCTCTGCCTCAAGCAAATCTATTGTGTGCTGCGAGGACTATGCCTAGACCAGGGGTCTCCAACCTTTTGTGTAGTCAGAGCTACTTCTGGCCAGTGAAAATCGTCGCGAGCTACTGAACCCAAAGCAACTCGCGCATTTTTCCGAGAGACCCCCCCACGCCAGTTTCATTGACTTTAAGCCTAATTTCATCAGAGCCCATACTGTGCATTTCTGCCCTCCGTTTCACTCGTTTTTTGTGCCTTTCTGCCCTCTGTTTCACTCGTTTTCCCCTTGTTTTTTGTGGTTTCTGGTCTCTGTTTCACTCGTTTTCCCCTTGTTTTTTGTGCCCTTCTGCCCTCTGTTTCACTCGTTTTTTGTGCCCTTCTGCCCTGTTTCACTCGTTTTTTGTACCCTTCTGCCCTCTGTTCCCTCGTTTTTTGTGGCTTTCTGCTCGCTGTTTCACTTGTTTTTTTTGGCCTTCTGCTCTCTGTTTCACTTGTTTTCCCCTTGTTTTTTGTGCCCTTCTGCCCTCTGTTTCACTCGTTTTCCCCTTGTTTTTTGTGCCCTTCTGCCCTCTGTTTCCCTCGTTTTTTGTGCCTTTCTGCCCTATGTTCCACCCATTTTCCCCTTGATTTTGTGGCCTTCTGCCCTCTGTTTCACTCGTTTTCCCCTTGTTTTTTGTGCCCTTCTGCCCCGTTTCCCTTGTTTTCTGTGGCCTTCTGCTCTCTGTTTCACTCGTTTTCCCCTTGTTTTGTGCCCCTCTGCCCTTTGTTTCCCTCGTTTTTCATGCCCTTCTACCCTCTGTTTCCCTCGTTTTTTTGTGGCCTTCTGCCCTCTGTTTCACTCATTTTCCCCTTGTTTTTTGTGTCCTTCTGCCCTCTGTTTCCCTCGTTTTTTGTGGCCTTCTGCTCGCTGTTTCGCTTGTTTTTTTTGGCCTTCTGCTCTCTGTTTCACTCGTTTTCCCCTTGTTTTTTGTGCCCTTCTGCCCTCTGTTTCACTCGTTTTCCCCTTGTTTTTTGTGCCCTTCTGCCCTGTTTCCCTCGTTTTTTGTGCCTTTCTGCTCCACCCATTTTCCCCTTGTTTTTGTGCCCTTCTGCCCTCTGTTTCACTTGTTTTCCCCTTGTTTTTTGTGCCCTTCTGCCCTGTTTCCCTCGTTTTTTGTGCCTTTCTGCCCTCTCTTCCACCCGTTTTCCCCTTGTTTTTGTGCCCTTCTGCCCTCTGTTTCACTTGTTTTCCCCTTGTTTTTTATGCCCTTCTGCCCTCTGTTCCACCTATTTTCCCCTTGTTTTTGTGCCCTTCTGCCCTCTGTTTCACTCGTTTACCCCTTGTTTTTCGTGTCCTTCTGCCCTGTTTCCCTTGTTTTCTGTGGCCTTCTGTTCTCTGTTTCACTCTTTTCCCCCTTGTTTTGTGCCCTTCTGCCCTGTTTCCCTCGTTTTTCTTGCCCTTCTGCCTCTGTTTCCCTCATTTTTTGTGGCCTTCTGCCCTCTGTTTCACTCGTTTTCCCCTTGTTTTTTGTGCCCTTCTGCCCTCTGTTTCCCTCGTTTTTTGTGGCCTTCTGTCTTCTGTTGCACACGTTTTCCCCTTGTTTTCTGTGCCCTTCTGCCTTCTGTTTCCCTCTTTTTATGTGACCTTCTGCCCTGTTTCACTCATTTTCCATTTGTTTTTCGTGCCCTTCTGTCCTAGGTTTCCCTCGTTTTTCGTGCCCTTCTGCCCTGTTTTCCTTGTTTTTGTGGCCTTCTGCTCTCTGTTTCACTCGTTTTCCCCTTGTTTTTTGAGCCCTTCTGCCCTCTGTTTCCCTAGTTTTCTGTGGCCATCAGCCCTGTTTCACTCGTTTTCCCCTTGTTTTTCGTGCCTTTCTGCCCTCTGTTTCCCTTGTATTTTGTGGCCTTCTGCTCTCTGTTTCACTCATTTTCCCCTTGTTTTGTGCCCTTCTGCCCTCTGTTTCCCTCGTTTTTTGTTTGTGCCCTTCTGCACTCTGTTTCCATCGTTTTTCGTGCCCTTCTGCCCTCTGTTTCCCTCGTGTTTCGTGCCCTTCTGCCCTGTTTCCCTCGTTTTTTGTGCCTTTCTGCCCTCTGTTCCACTTGTTTTCCCCTTGTTTTTGTGCCCTTCTGCCCTGTTTCCCTTGTTTTCTGTGGCCTGCTCTGTGTTTCACTCGTTTTCCCCTTGTTTTGTGCCCTTCTGCCATCTGTTTGCCTCATTTTTTGTGGCCTTCTGTTCTCTGTTTCACTCTTTTCCCCCTTGTTTTGTGCCCTTCTGCCCTGTTTCCCTCGTTTTTCTTGCCCTTCTGCCTCTGTTTCCCTAATATTTTGTGGCCTTCTGCCCTCTGTTTAACTCGTTTTCCCCTTGTTTTTTGTGCCCTTCTGCCCTCTGTTTCCCTAGTTTTCTGTGGCCATCAGCCCTGTTTCACTCGTTTTCCCCTTGTTTTTCGTGCCTTTCTGCCCTCTGTTTCCCTTGTATTTTGTGGCCTTCTGCTCTCTGTTTCACTCATTTTCCCCTTGTTTTGTGCCCTTCTGCCCTCTGTTTCCCTCGTTTTTTGTTTGTGCCCTTCTGCACTCTGTTTCCATCGTTTTTCGTGCCCTTCTGCCCTCCGTTTCCCTCGTGTTTCGTGCCCTTCTGCCCTGTTTCCCTCGTTTTTTGTGCCTTTCTGCCCTCTGTTCCACTCGTTTCCCCCTTGTTTTTGTGCCCTTCTGCCCTGTTTCCCTTGTTTTCTGTGGCCTGCTCTCTGTTTCACTCGTTTTCCCCTTGTTTTGTGCCCTTCTGCCATCTGTTTGCCTCATTTTTTGTGGCCTTCTGCCCTCTGTTTCACTTGTTTTCCCCTTGTTTTTGTGCCATTCTGCCCTCTGTTTCACTTGTTTTCCCCTTGTTTTTTGTGCCCTTCTGCCCTGTTTCCCTCGTTTTTTGTGCCTTTCTGCCCTCTCTTCCACCCGTTTTCCCCTTGTTTTTGTGCCCTTCTGCCCTCTGTTTCACTTGTTTTCCCCTTGTTTTTTTATGCCCTTCTGCCCTCTGTTCCACCTGTTTTCCCCTTGTTTTTGTGCCCTTCTGCCCTCTGTTTCACTCGTTTACCCCTTGTTTTTCGTGTCCTTCTGCCCTGTTTCCCTTGTTTTCTGTGGCCTTCTGTTCTCTGTTTCACTCTTTTCCCCCTTGTTTTGTGCCCTTCTGCCCTGTTTCCCTCGTTTTTCTTGCCCTTCTGCCTCTGTTTCCCTCATTTTTTGTGGCCTTCTGCCCTCTGTTTCACTCGTTTTCCCCTTGTTTTTTGTGCCCTTCTGCCCTCTGTTTCCCTCGTTTTTTGTGGCCTTCTGTCTTCTGTTGCACACGTTTTCCCCTTGTTTTCTGTGCCCTTCTGCCTTCTGTTTCCCTCTTTTTATGTGACCTTCTGCCCTGTTTCACTCATTTTCCATTTGTTTTTCGTGCCCTTCTGCCCTAGGTTTCCCTCGTTTTTCGTGCCCTTCGGCCCTGTTTTCCTTGTTTTTGTGGCCTTCTGCTCTCTGTTTCACTCGTTTTCCCCTTGTTTTTTGAGCCCTTCTGCCCTCTGTTTCCCTAGTTTTCTGTGGCCATCAGCCCTGTTTCACTCGTTTTCCTCTTGTTTTTCGTGCCTTTCTGCCCTCTGTTTCCCTTGTATTTTGTGGCCTTCTGCTCTCTGTTTCACTCATTTTCCCCTTGTTTTGTGCCCTTATGCCCTCTGTTTCCCTCGTTTTTTGTTTGTGCCCTTCTGCACTCTGTTTCCATCGTTTTTCGTGCCCTTCTGCCCTCTGTTTCCCTCGTGTTTCGTGCCCTTCTGCCCTGTTTCCCTCATTTTTTGTGCCTTTCTGCCCTCTGTTCCACTCGTTTTCCCCTTGTTTTTGTGCCCTTCTGCCCTGTTTCCCTTGTTTTCTGTGGCCTGCTCTCTGTTTCACTCGTTTTCCCCTTGTTTTGTGCCCTTCTGCCATCTGTTTGCCTCATTTTTTGTGGCCTTCTGCCCTCTGTTTCACTTGTTTTCCCCTTGTTTTTTGTGCCCTTCTGCCCTCTGTTTCCCTAGTTTTTTCTGGCCTTCTGCTCTCTGTTTCACTTGTTTTTTTGGCCTTCTGCTCTCTGTTTCACTCGTTTTCCCCTTGTTTTTTGTGCCCTACTGCCCTCTGTTTCACTCGTTTTCCCCTTGTTTTTTGTGCCTTCTGCCCTCTGTTTCACTCGTTTTCCCCTTGTTTTTTGTGCCCTTCTGCCCTCTGGTTCCCTAGTTTTTTGTGCCTTTCTGCCCTCTGTTCCACCCATTTTCCCCTTGTTTTTGTGCCCTTCTGCCCTCTGTTTCACTCGTTTTCCCCTTGTTTTTCGTGCCCTTCTGCCCTGTTTCCCTTGTTTTCTGTGGCCCTCTGCTCTCTGTTTCACTCGTTTTCCCCTTGTTTTTTGTGCCCTTCTGCCCTCTGTTTCTCTCATTTTTTGTGGCCATCTGCCCTGTTTCACTCGTTTTCCCCTTGTTTTTCGTGCCTTTCTACCCTCTGTTTCCCTCATTTTTTGTTTGGGTCCTTCTGCACTCTGTTTCCCTAGTTTTTTGTGCCCTTCTGCCTCTGGTTCCCTCGTTTTATGTGGCCTTCTGCCCTCTGTTTCACTTTTTTTCCCCTTGTTTTTGTGCCCTTCTGCCCTGCTTCCCTCGTTTTTTGTGCCCTTCTGCCCCGTTTCCCCCGTTTTTTGTGCCCTTCTGCCCTCTTGTTTCCCTCATTTTTTGTGGCCTTCTGTCCTCTGTTGCACTCGTTTTCCCCTTGTTTTCCGTGCCCTTCTGCCTTCTGTTTCCCTCTTTTTATGTGGCCTTCTGCCCTGTTTCACTCGTTTTCCACTTGTTTTTCGTGCCCTTCTGCCCACTGTTTCCCTCGTTTTTCGTGTCCTTCTGCCCTCTGTTTTCCTTGTTTTTTGTGGCCTTCTGCTCTCTGTTTCACTCCTTTTCCCCTTGTTTTTCGTGCCTTTCTGCCCTCTGTTTCCCTTGTTTTTTGTGACCTTCTGCCATCTGTTTCCCTCGTTTTTTGTTTGTGCCCTTCTGCACTCTGTTTCCCTCGTTTTTCGTGCCCTTCTGCCCTCTGTTTCCCTCGTGTTTCATGTCCTTCTGCCCTCTGTTTCCCTCGTTTTTTGTGCCTTTCTGCCCTCTGTTCCATTTGTTTTCCCCTTGTTTTTGTGGCCTTCTGCCCTCTGTTTCACTCGTTTCCTTGTTTTTTGTGCCCTTCTGTCCTGTTTCCCTTGTTTTCTGTGGCCTTCTGCTCTCTGTTTCACTCGTTTTCCCCTTGTTTTGTGCCCTTCTGACCTCTGTTTCCCTCATTTTTCGTGCCCTTCTGCCCTCTGTTTCCCTCATTTTTTGTGGCCTTCTGCCCTCTGTTTCACTCGTTTTCCCCTTGTTTTTGGTGCCCTTCTGCCCTCTGTTTCCCTTGTTTTTTGTGGCCTTCTGCTCTCTGTTTCACTTGTTTTTTTTTGGCCTTCTGCTCTCTGTTTCACTCTTTTCCCCTTGTTTTGTGCCCTTCTGCCCTGTTTCCCTCGTTTTTCTTGCCCTTCTGCCTCTGTTTCCCTCATTTTTTGTGGCCTTCTGCCCTCTGTTTCACTCGTTTTCCCCTTGTTTTTTGTGCCCTTCTGCCCTCTGTTTCCCTCGTTTTTTGTGGCCTTCTGCCTTCTGTTGCACACGTTTTCCCCTTGTTTTCTGTGCCCTTCTGCCTTCTGTTTCCCTCTTTTTATGTGACCTTCTGCCCTGTTTCACTCATTTTCCATTTGTTTTTCGTGCCCTTCTGCCCTAGGTTTCCCTCGTTTTTCGTGCCCTTCTGCCCTGTTTTCCTTGTTTTTTTGGCCTTCTGCTCTCTGTTTCACTCGTTTTCCCCTTGTTTTTTGAGCCCTTCTGCCCTCTGTTTCCCTAGTTTTCTGTGGCCATCAGCCCTGTTTCACTCGTTTTCCCCTTGTTTTTCGTGCCTTTCTGCCCTCTGTTTCCCTTGTATTTTGTGGCCTTCTGCTCTCTGTTTCACTCATTTTCCCCTTGTTTTGTGCCCTTCTGCCCTCTGTTTCCCTCGTTTTTTGTTTGTGCCCTTCTGCACTCTGTTTCCATCGTTTTTCGTGCCCTTCTGCCCTGTTTCCCTCGTGTTTCGTGCCCTTCTGCCCTGTTTCCCTCATTTTTTGTGCCTTTCTGCCCTCTGTTCCACTCGTTTTCCCCTTTTTTTTGTGCCCTTCTGCCCTGTTTCCCTTGTTTTCTGTGGCCTGCTCTCTGTTTCACTCGTTTTCCCCTTGTTTTGTGCCCTTCTGCCATCTGTTTGCCTCATTTTTTGTGGCCTTCTGCCCTCTGTTTCACTTGTTTTCCCCTTGTTTTTTGTGCCCTTCTGCCCTCTGTTTCCCTAGTTTTTTGTGGCCTTCTGCTCTCTGTTTCACTTGTTTTTTTGGCCTTCTGCTCTCTGTTTCACTCGTTTTCCCCTTGTTTTTTGTGCCCTACTGCCCTCTGTTTCACTCGTTTTCCCCTTGTTTTTTGTGCCCTTCTGCCCTCTGTTTCACTCGTTTTTTGTGCCTTTCTGCCCTCTGTTCCAACCGTTTTCCCCTTGTTTTTGTGCCCTTCTGCCCTCTGTTTCACTCGTTTTCCCCTTGTTTTTTGTGCCCTTCTGCCCTCTGGTTCCCTAGTTTTTTGTGCCTTTCTGCCCTCTGTTCCACCCATTTTCCCCTTGTTTTTGTGCCCTTCTGCCCTCTGTTTCACTCGTTTTCCCCTTGTTTTTCGTGCCCTTCTGCCCTGTTTCCCTTGTTTTCTGTGGCCCTCTGCTCTCTGTTTCACTCGTTTTCCCCTTGTTTTTTGTGCCCTTCTGCCCTCTGTTTCTCTCGTTTTTTGTGGCCATCTGCCCTGTTTCACTCGTTTTCCCCTTGTTTTTCGTGCCTTTCTGCCCTCTGTTTCCCTCATTTTTTGTTTGGGTCCTTCTGCACTCTGTTTCCCTAGTTTTTTGTGCCCTTCTGCCTCTGTTTCCCTCGTTTTATGTGGCCTTCTGCCCTCTGTTTCACTTTTTTTCCCCTTGTTTTTGTGCCCGTCTGCCCTGCTTCCCTCGTTTTTTGTGCCCTTCTGCCCCGTTTCCCCCGTTTTTTGTGCCCTTCTGCCCTCTTGTTTCCCTCATTTTTTGTGGCCTTCTGTCCTCTGTTGCACTTGTTTTCCCCTTGTTTTCCGTGCCCTTCTGCCTTCTGTTTCCCTCTTTTTATGTGGCCTTCTGCCCTGTTTCACTCGTTTTCCACTTGTTTTTCGTGCCCTTCTGCCCACTGTTTCCCTCGTTTTTCGTGTCCTTCTGCCCTCTGTTTTCCTTGTTTTTTGTGGCCTTCTGCTCTCTGTTTCACTCCTTTTCCCCTTGTTTTTCGTGCCTTTCTGCCCTCTGTTTCCCTTGTTTTTTGTGACCTTCTGCCATCTGTTTCCCTCGTTTTTTGTTTGTGCCCTTCTGCACTCTGTTTCCCTCGTTTTTCGTGCCCTTCTGCCCTCTGTTTCCCTCGTGTTTCATGTCCTTCTGCCCTCTGTTTCCCTCGTTTTTTGTGCCTTTCTGCCCTCTGTTCCATTTGTTTTCCCCTTGTTTTTGTGGCCTTCTGCCCTCTGTTTCACTCGTTTCCTTGTTTTTTGTGCCCTTCTGTCCTGTTTCCCTTGTTTTCTGTGGCCTTCTGCTCTCTGTTTCACTCGTTTTCCCCTTGTTTTGTGCCCTTCTGACCTCTGTTTCCCTCATTTTTCGTGCCCTTCTGCCCTCTGTTTCCCTCATTTTTTGTGGCCTTCTGCCCTCTGTTTCACTAGTTTTCCCCTTGTTTTTGGTGCCCTTCTGCCCTCTGTTTCCCTTGTTTTTTGTGGCCTTCTGCTCTCTGTTTCACTTGTTTTTTTTGGCCTTCTGCTCTCTGTTTCACTCGTTTTCCCCTTGTTTTTTGTGCCCTTCTGCCCTCTGTTTCACTCGTTTTCCCATTGTTTTTTGTGCCCTTCTGCCCTGTTTCCCTCGTTTTTTTGTGCCTTTCTGCCCTCTGTTCCACCCGTTTTTCCCTTGTTTTTGTGCCCTTCTGCCCTGTTTCACTCGTTTTCCCCTTGTTTTTTGTGCCCTTCTGCCCTGTTTCCCTCGTTTTTTGTGCCTTTCTGCCCTCTGTTCCACCCGTTTTCCCCTTGTTTTGTGCACTTCTGCCCTCTGTTTCACTCGTTTTCCCCTTGTTTTTTGTGTCCTTCTGCCCTGTTTCCCTTGTTTTCTGTGGCCTTCTGCTCTCTGTTTCACTCGTTTTCCCCTTGTTTTGTGCTCTTCTGCCCTCTGTTTCCCTCGTTTTTCGTGCCCTTCTGCCTCTGTTTCCCTCGTTTTTTGTAGCCTTCTGCCCTCTGTTTCACTCATTTTCCCCTTGTTTTTTGTGCCCTTCTGCCCGAGGTTTGCCTCGCTTTTTGTGCCCTTCTGCCCTGTTTCCCTTGTTTTTCGTGCCCTTCTGCCCTCTGTTTCACTCGTTTTTTGTGGCCTTCTGTCCTCTGTTGCACTCGTTTTCCCCTTGTTTTCCGTGCCCTTCTGCCTTCTGTTTCCCTCTTTTTATGTGTCCTTCTGCCCTGTTTCACTCGTTTTCCACTTGTTTTTCGTGCCCTTCTGCCCTCTGTTTTCCTTGTTTTTTGTGGCCTTCTGCTGTCTGTTTCACTCGTTTTCCCCTTGTTTTTTGTGCCCTTCTGCCCTCTGTTTCCCTCGTTTTTTGTGGCCATCTGCCCTGTTTCACTCGTTTTCCCCTTGTTTTTCGTGCCTTTCTGCCCTCTGTTTCCCTCATTTTTTGTTTGGGCCCTTCTGCACTCTGTTTCCCTCGTTTTTTGTGCCCTTCTGCCCTCTGTTTCCCTCGTGTGTCGTGCCCTTCTGCCCTCGTTTTCCACTTGTTTTTCGTGCCCTTCTGCCCTCTGTTTTCATCATTTTTCGTGCCCTTCTGCCCTCCGTTTCATTCATTTTCCACTTGTTTTTCGTGCCCTTCTGCCCTCTGTTTCCCTCGTGTTTCGTGCCCTTCTGCCCTCGGTTTCCCTCGTTTTTTGTGGCCTTCTGCCCTCTGTTTCACCTGCTTTCCCCTTGTTTTTTGTGCCCTTCTGCCCTCTGTTTCCCTCATTTGTCGTGCCCTTCTGCCCTAGTTTTCCACTTGTTTTTCGTGCCCTTCTGCCCTCTGTTTCCCTTGTTTTTCGTGCCCTTTTGCCCTCTGTTTCATTTGTTTTCCACTTGTTTTTCGAGCCCTTCTACCCTCTGCTTCCGTCGTTTTTCGTGCCCTTCTGCCCTCTGTTTCCCTCGTTTTTCGTGCCCTTCTGCCCTCTGTTTCACTTGTTTTCCACTTGTTTTTCGTGCCCTTCTGCCCTCTGTTTCCCTCGTTTTCGTGCCCTTCTGCCCTCTGTTTCATTTGTTTTCCACTTGTTTTTCGTGCCCTTCTGCCCTGTTTCCCTTGTTTTTCGTGCCCTTCTGCCCTCTGTTTCCCCTCGTTTTTTGTTCCCTTCTGCCCTCTGTTTCCCTTGTTTTTCGTGCCCTTCTGCCCTCAGTTTCACTCGTTTTCCCCTTGTTTTTCGTGCCCTTCTGCCCTCTGTTTCCCTCATTTTTCTTGCCCTTCTGCCCTGTTTCCCCTCATTTTTCGTTCCCTTCTGCCCTCTGTTTCCCTCGTTTTTCGTGCCCTTTTCACTAACTAGGGGGAAACACACGGTTCTTCCCTCTGTTGGTGTTCACAGTTGTTGTCGGCCTGTGATTCGGTGTTGAGTGCAGAGCGTATCGATTAGAGCCGAGGGGCCGAGCCGAGGAGGAGTTGATGAGCAAGCGGAGCGGAGCCTGGCACGACTGCCAGGGTTTGTTTTGTGACCGGTTCCCGCTTCACCCGCGTCCTGTTATACGGGCGCTTTAAGTTCTACGGATCTGCGATGGAGGCAGGAACGGCCGCTGCCAGCACCGCTGTGCTAAAGCGCTGCTGGTGCTGCTTGTGTGGCGGCTGCTGCAGAGCACAGAGGAGCACAGAGGAGCCTTGGCCTGCCACCTGATTTATGTCAAAAATGTGTTTATAAATTTTTTTTTTTCCACAGGCAAAAATTACATCATCACTTGGTCCCACGCAGGGGATCAGAACGCCTCAACAGAATTATAACAGGTGGACAAAGTGCATTGATCAATATAAATCAGCTCCTCCTCTTATTAGATAAGCCAAATGAAAGATACAGCTTCTAAGTGCCCCGGAGCTTAGAGAGAGAGAGATAAAAAAGAAAAAAAAGAAGATCATGCAACTTTGCTAAGCCAGCAGATAGGTCTAAAGAAAACTCAACGACCTTCTGTAACGGTAATTTCTCCAGGTTGCTCCACCGAGGTGTTGTATGCGGAATAGCCAAAAAGCGTGGACAAACTCATCCTAACATGGGATAAGTAATTATGAATCTAACAAGGAACAAAGAAAAAAAACTAATAAAAAAAACACTTCCCGGCGTGGCTACCGGCCGAGAAAGATGGCTGCGTTCTAGCAGAGCTCCGTGACTGCGGGGCACCTTCCCCGACAATCCGCACAATAATCCTGACTTCAGCAGGCGCTGCTACGGCTGTATAAAAACGGGAGATCTTCCAGTTCCCGGTGAAGCAATCGGCTACTCCAGACTCCTAAAACTCAAGCGGCTACGAGACAGTGCAACCGGGGCCTAACAGCACTACGGAAGCCGGGGACCAAAGTTTCACGGCGGCCCGGCATACAGATGACCCGACAAGATCTGATCCTGGACACAGAATAAAGGCGGCAAAACCCAAAACGGACGCGGCTGCGCGCACAGGACATCCTTGGACTACAAGGTACTGGCGACTGCTGGAGGAGGCAGCGAGGGGGCTCTGAGTGACAACCCGACGTTACCGGGCAGGGACGGCTTAATCCTGGAACCACCGGCCTCTCTGTTACCGCCGCTGAGCACACCAGCCCGCTCACCTGCCCCACACGCAGCACTAGCTGCAAATCAGTGACACCAGCAGGCATTTTAAGGGGCATACCCTAGATAGCACTGTGCGAAGACACCCGGCGCTGTCTCACGAGCTTAGCGGGGGCTATAGGGAGCAGTTCCACGGCTGAAAGACAGGAGCTGGAGGTACCACAGGCCGCTGGTGCTACACAGCGGACCAGCCCAGCACAACGCAGGCCCACACGCGTTCCCGGAGTCACCAAGGAACACACTGTACAACACATCGAGGAACAGTTGGCAAACGGGGCTCTTTTCCTGTCCTCACGAATTTTTGGGTGCGTGTCCACTGCGATCAAGTACCATGACGAGCAGGGGGCCCAAGGTGCAACAGCCTCCGCGCTTGGAAAAATATGCCTATGTAAAAGAACCCCAGAATGGTCAACCGAACGAAGCGCCACGCACATCATCCCAGACGACCAACCCGCCTGGTGACGCCGAACAGGTCACCCTGAAAGACGTTATGGCGGCATTGCACACAATGCAAACTTCAATGGGTACTATCTCCACCGATATCTCCCTGATAAGGGTGGACTTCTCCAAGTTGTCAGAACCTTTGATTGAGGTGGGAAAAGCTACATCGGGGCTAACTGACGATACGGGGGCCTTGAAACACAAAGTACAGAAACTGGAAGATGACAATCTGCTATTAAAGGCGAAAATTGACGAATAGGAAGGCCGCTCACGGCGCAACAACGTACGCCTGGTGGGTGCACCGGAAACAACAGGGAGCCCTGCGTTGGACCTATTCGTAGAAGATTTGATCCAAACTAAGCTGCAACCGAAGGGCCTGTCAAATTATTTCTCAGTAGAACGTGTCAACCGGGTGTCAGGGGAAAACCAAAACCAGGGGCACCACCGCATCCAATCTTAGCGAGGATCTTCAACTTTCACGACTGCGATGCCATCCTGAAGACAGCTCGAATGGCTCCACCAGTCAAAATTGACAATGCAGAGGTCACCTTCTATCCAGACTACACGGCAGCGGTGGCACAACAACGACAAAATTTCACGGAAGTGAAAAGGGAACTCCTTTCTAGTGAACTCAAATACTCAATGCTCTTCCCAGCGAAGCTGCGTGTTGAAGCGGAGGGAAAAACGTGTTTTTTTGAATCGCCCAAAGATGCGCAAGACTGGTTGGAGGGCTGTCGGCAGACAGGGAAACCCAAGAACCGGGAAGAAAGACAAAATAACCGATAATGGAAAAGACAGAAGCCCACAACAAACTGCATCACTGAAGCGACGCTATGACTTGGCTTTTTAAGGATTAAGGACCTCACAGGCTGCCACGCTTCACAACACCGCAGTAGGAGACTATGATATGGACACAGACCGATATTGGGCGGTGAGCGCAGGGTGGTGGGTACTGTTACATTGACCTTCCTTACAATGGGTCGACTAAGGACGTGATACACATGCAAGTTATGAAGACTCCTACAGGTAGGACCTACCGTGATGTTGGTAGCGCTGCATGGACATTGTTGGGTGGGAAGGAGGCTATAACAGTCACGGTAGTCTCACCCTCATGAACACTACATTTTGTTCTGGGAAGTAAGCACTCTGCTCAGTTGGGGGTGGTGGATGGTTCTGTATCCGCCGGGCAGGGAGGCAGGGTGGGGGGTTGGGATTTTGATAGCGATAAGTTTCGGTTTGTTTTGGTCTCTGGTGAACAATGACCACTTTCTTCAGGGACTACAATTGTTTATCGGGGGCCATAATGAGCAATTGGAGATGGGGACAGTCACAGATCCGATGGGGGGAGGGCAGGGTTTGGGATTAGGGGCCAAGGATTCTTGAAGCAACTGTTACAATGTTTACGTTTAATATGTTACGTTAATTCAAGGAACAAGTTTACGTGTCAACTATACAATCTATGCGCACACAGGGCAGGTCATGTACAGCAGGTATCAACAGTAGTCACTGACCATAGGATATACATATCAAGCACGACGTGACACCACATGAGGGGCGGGAGACCAACACTCAGTTACCACTTCAGCCGGGCCCCCCTTGTCCATAATTTCATGGAACGTGAATGGGTTGAGTCATAAGATTAAACGAGGGCTGGTCCTACAGTACCTGAAGCGCAAGGGGCCCTCGATTGTTCTACTCCAGGAAACACATTTGACAGGAACAACATGCAAGGCACTAGATAGATGGGGCTTTAAAATGGTAGCTCACGCCGAGTTCACATCTGGCTCTAGAGGGGTCGGAATCCTGGTCCATAAGAGCTCCACATTCATGATTAAGAACACTTGGACTGATGCACAGGGACGATTTGCGGTACTAACTGGGCAGTGGGAAGGTAGGTTGTATCACGTGCTCTCCGTTTATGTTCCCCCTACACTTCACAGGCAAGCATTTCAGGACCTCGGGAGGCTACCCACAATAGAGGACAATACACATTTCTTGCAAGACATTAGGATGCCTACGCTTTCCCCTGAAGCCAGGGAAGACCTAGATGCTGACCTCTCGTCGGAAGAATTGGGGTGGGCACTGGCGGCACTCAACACAGGGAAAGCAATAGGTCCAAATGGGCTACCAGTAGAGCTGTACAAAAAAGTGGCGGGTCTGATCACACCTCACTTACTTAACATGTACAATACTGCCTGGAGGATGGCAGGCTGCCACGGGATCAGCGAATAGCCACAATTGTGGCAGTGCAAAAACCGGGCAAACCTGCGCATATGGCAGCCTCTTACCACCCAATATCGCTAATGAATACGGAAGCCAAAATACTGGCCAAAGCGTTGGCACTCCGACTACAGCCACACCTCAAGGACTTGGTTCACCCGGACCAATCAGGGTTCATGCCGGGACGTAACACCTCCCTTAATCTACGGAGGGTGCATGCTGTTATGGCCCGTACACCAGAGATACAGAAAGATGCAGCCATCCTTTCCTTGGATGCCACTATGGCCTTCGATTTAGTGGAATGGCCGTTCCTCTTTGCGGTACTTCGGAAGCTGGGAGTTGGCCCGAAATTCTGTGCATGGATACAACTTTTATAAACGGAACCCCTCGCGCAAGTAGTAGCAAACGGAAGAATATCAAGAGAATTCAAACTAGGAAGGGGTACCAGGCAGGGATGTCCGCTGTCGCAGCTGCTATTCGCCCTAGTGCTGGTACTGCTCGCTGCATGGATCAGGCAGGACGTATCCATTCATGGAATGAGATGGGAGGTGGACTGGGAGGATCGTATCTCGCTATATGCGGACGACGTGCTTGTATATTTAACATCCCCGGCGAGATCTTTAGTGTTCCTACTAGACATTTTTACTGCATACAGGAAAGTATCCGGCTACACTATTAACTGGACAAAATCGCTACTCTATGTATTGCACGGGCCTACACCCAAAATCCCGGCGGGATGCGAACTGCAGATCGTGACCAGAGATTTCAAGTACTTAGCAATATATGTCACCCCATCAGAGACCATACTCATGGAAGAAAATGTAATGAGTCCCCTGGAACGACTCCGAGCGGACGTAAAACACTGGAGATCCCTCCCGCTGACGCTCCTGGGTAAAGCTGCACTATTTCAAATACTAGCCCTTCCGAGATTCCTTATATGCCCTACAAAATACCCCATTTCCTGTCCCCCCTAAGTATTTCAAATCCATTGAAGCAGAAGTAACAACCCTATTGTGGGACGGTAAACCCCCCCCCGGATAGCACAACACCAACTGGTCCGGAGTTGGTATGACAGAGGTATTGCTCTACCGAATGTTAAACTCTACTACTGGGCATCACAACTGATGACAATAAATCAATAGTTGCACGTCCCACAGGACGAACGAGCATACAGGTTGGACCGGAGCCTCCTGCCGGCAGACCGACTAATGAGGGCGCTTTACACCTACGGAAAACAGGAAGGACTTACAGGACCAACGGCACACACGATTAAAATATGGCACGCCGCACCGAGGGCCTTGGGATGGGAGGGAGTGTTGACACAAGCCACTCCCTCTGGGACACGAGAAAACTGGTCATACTGGCGAACACAAAGGGATTCAAAGAATGGGACCTAATTGGTATCTCTAAAATAGGCGACCTATGGGCGAAAGGAGAGATAATATCATTTGAAAACTTGCAAGCGAGGTATAGGATGGCAGACTCGGAACGATTCCGTTACATACAGATACGACACGCATTACAAAGTGCAATTCCCCCAGAGACCAAATTGGTGGAATCCTCCCCTCTGGAGGATAGGCTCCTCACTGACTATATGGAAAAAAAGGCAACCTCCTACACATACAAGAAACTGATCAATAATCAACCAGACCCAATGATAGCCCTAAAGGGAAAATGGGAGACTGAATTGGGAGATATCGAGGAAACTGATTGGATGGACGCCCTAGCATCAGCCCGGAGGCAGCGATCCCATCCCGACTTAAACTCATTCAACTGAAAATATTACACCGAACATATTATCCTCGCACCACGATATTTAAACTGGGACACACACCAGATCACCTTTGCCTCAGAGGGTGTGGAGGTATTGGAACATTTTACCAAGAGTATTAGCAATAATTTCAGAGGTGGGAGGAGCAGAAGTGATATATGGATTGATGTAGCCTGATTACTGTGTTAAGTTAGCATGAGCTTTTTGTGAGTTTAAACGCCATTTTTCCTTTCTGTTGCTTTTTGCACAAGACACACATCTGCTGCTTTAGCTTGGAGCCTAGTAAAATGTTTTCGGTTCATATGAGAATAATATGTTTTTACACTGATATCAGCCTTGCTTGGAGAGCTATGTCTGTACAGGGAGTGCTGAAACCTTCAAGGATATCTCAACACAGTAAATGTTATGAGCACTGATCTTCGCTCGTCCCTAGACATAACATACATGCAGCTGCAGGCAAGTTCTGGCTTTAGGCGCGTTTTATATTGCTTTGCACAGGAGCATAACACACACTTGATGGTGCTTCGCATGCAGAGAGCTGGTTGCTGACGATGTGATCCCTTACCACTAGGATCTTGAGGTTTGGGGCCGCTCTGCTAAAACCCACAAGAGACCTTCTTAGATATAATATAATATACTAGCTAGGGAGGGTTATAATAAGGTTTTGTTAAACCCTATTCATTTTAGCATAATACTATGCTTGCACCGTTTGTGTTATATGGACTAGTGACTCTGCTGATTACTTTTTTTTCTTATAATATGTTTGCTTGTATTAGCTAAGATACTGTGCTTGATAGCACTGTATTAGTGAATAAACATTTCAAATATGCATGTGTCCTCTTTTACTCCTTGTTCTGGATTGAAATTATTGTATAACGAAAGAGTGTTCATGTGTTCCAATGAGACACTGTAGCTAGTCTGGTAGGGGATTTTTGGGTACTAAGGTGAGTTTTGGGACATCCTAATTCACTGAGGTGCCAAGCCTCTATGCACAGTTCTCTCTGAGCACGGAATCCCTGCGACATGGCGCCCAATGGTTGGTGGTCTTATAGCGTGATACTTGAGTAGTACATCTTTCAGTCCTTAACACCTTCACTATTGTTTCCGGTTAACGGTGGTGTCGGACAAACCTACCTGTATTAGTATAGGTCTTTTGAAGCTTGAATCTTTCTAAACGGTTTCCTTGAATTACTACCCAGTTATGCTACAGGGTTGACTTTGTACCTTTTTCTTTCTGTGTCGCTATGGCCGCGGTGGACATTCCGCAGCATAGTCGTATTGCGATGCGCAATCATTTGCAAAATTATAATGTTCCCGTGGATGGCATGGCAGTAATTATGGTGGTGAGTGCAGAGGTGGCTTACCCTTACAAAATCTTTTATTCGTGGGTGACCTTCCCGGCGGTGGACGGAACTTCAGGTGCGTTCCATACGTACAATCCCACTGCTGTGCCAAATGAGTATACTCCGTATAGGGCACAAGAAATTCCTATTGATACTTGGCAGCACCACGTTTGGTTTAATGGCGCCCTACCCCATTCATTATTAGCCCCGAGGGTAGGTCCTTTGTCCATTCCAGGCGCAACTTGGCCTGTCTTGGCTGGATTTACACCTCATCCTCAGCACGGGGCATGTCCCGTGGCTGAGATCAGACGGCTACATGTAGTCGCAATTAGGGTGATTAGTTCGTTAGTGCAATACATCACCCGCAATCACCCGGGCAGGGCCCGGATGGTGCGGCGCTTCCTGCCGGACAGGGCGGTATGAAACTCAGTCCCCTTATGGTCAAAGCTGTGATGGGCAGGCGTCCCCAGGAACAGGATGATTTTCCTTTCTGGCTTGCCGAGAAGTTTGACCAGCTGGAAGCAGTATTTCCTAACACGTCTCCTGGTGAGAAACACAGGATTCTGACAATTAGCTTGCCAAAGGATTTGACCCCCGAAATAGGTGACTGTGAGACCTGGGGTAAAACATTTGCAGCGGTCTACGCGAGGTGTTACGGCACTCCGTCTATGACTGTCCTGCCGATGGTTCTTAAACGTGTTCAGGATGACCACGGACCGGAGGCTGCGGTTGAATTGGGTATGCGCCTCTGTGGCTCCTTTGATGCGGTTTCCGATCTCATACTTGCTAATGTCAAGGGGGATGCGGTGACCTTTCAGGTTGCCAATGCTTTGCAGGCGGTTCCCGATGACGATAAACCCCGACAGTTGGCGAAAATTATTGTGGCGGCTTATAAAACAGTGGGCCGCAATAGTAGGGGCCTCAAGCCTTTTTCTACTAAAGAGAAAAAACAACCCCAAGGGCAGAAGTCGGAAAGCGACGACCAGCCCAAGTCCAAAAAACAAAATTGGCCTAAAAAACAGAAACAGGGAAAACAACAGCAACAGCAGAAACAGGAGTCTCGTCCTGTGTCTCCAATGCCTGCGCTCACAGAACGTGTTTATGACTTGCGCGATCGCGCGATGATAAAGTCACCTGATCGTTTTCAGGTTCCTGACCAACGCTCTCCTCGTTCTTTTCAGGAAACATCTGCCATTTCGACCGGTGGTGGAGGAGGAGGCAGGGGTCGGGGTGGCCAACAAGGACGTGACCAGCCCCGCCCAAAAGACGGCAAGGGCAAACAGGACGATTCTTCACCGAAGAGACCTCAGTTTCAGAAGAAGAAAGTCGCTGCATTAACAGCACACAGATATGCCACGTATAGTGAAAACCCAGCTTCGGAATCAGACATGGGCTCTGACCTTGCTGGACGGCGCAGCGGAGATTACCATAGTGCGAGAGGCCCTGCGTCCACTACTAAAGGTGACAGCGACTGACCGTTATGTTGTTGTTGAGACACTAACACTAGAGTAGCTCCCCCTGACAGGATCTATGAAATTGTCTTATTCATTGAGGGTGACATTCAACGCACTTTAGAAGGGGGATTTTGGGAGAACCTTACGACTACCTATGACATTTTGTTAGCGGAGGCTTACTGGCCCCCACCTTTTGTGCTCGCAGCTCCGAGAGGGGAGGAGGTAATCCTCCCTAGTTTCGCGCACACAGTCTCGAAGGAGTATGCGCTGAATTTTGGGGAAGAGTGGGCTAAGGCTCTTGCACCGGCTCTGTATCGTACACACTGTGGGTGGGATAAATTTTCCCCACAACACGAAATTCCTTTACGGTCTATGCCACAGCCTCAACCTCAATATCCCATAAAGCGTGAAGCAAAGGCTTCCGTTGCGGAAATCCTTGAACAATTAGAATATCAGGGTGTTATTGAAACTTGTGTGTCACCTATGAATAACCCTCTTTTTACTGTAACCAAGCCTGACGGTTCATATCGTTTGGTATTGGATTATCGGCATTTAAACTCGCATTGCCGTACTTGTGCAGTACAGAATACTCACGTCTCTGCTTTAGTGGATAGTCTCGTGCATAAGCGGTTTAAAACCACGCTTGACATTTCCAACGGTTTTTATGCCCACCATTTGGATGGTCTTAGTTCCCAATGGACCTCCTTTACTTGCGGCGGTGTCAAAAAACATTTCAAACGTTTACCGATGGGCTACAAGAATAGTCCTGGAGTGTTTGCTGCCCGCATAGTCTCTCTTAGAGCGGGTTGACCCAGATGCTTGTTCATATGTGGATGACATTTATTTCACGGATGACGAACTGTGGGAGCATCTGTGTCGCGTTGACCGCTTAATTTGTAGCTTTTCAGACTTCGGTTACAAATTTAACTTTGCAAAATCGTACATTGCGGAGTACACAGTGTTGTTCCTGGGCTACGAGCTCAACAATGAAGGTCGAGGATTGGCTCCTCACTTCTTGGTGGAATGCGCACAATTGCGAGCTCCGACAACTCTGAAAAAATTAAAGTCTTTGCTGGGATTTTTAAATTTCGGGCGGACTTACATACCTGAATATGCCCAGCGTACCAAGCCTTTGTATGCTTTGATACAACCAAATTTTACAAAATCAAACTGGCTGCCTGAGCACTCAGCTATACTGCAATCTTTGCAGGCTGATCTGCTCGCTTCTAAATACTTATTGACTCGTGATAATCACACCAACCTGGTGATAAGAATCATCCCTGGGACGGTGGGTTTCACTTACCTTACTTTTAATGAGGGAGATACAGTACCTATTGCTTACAAGTCACATTTGTACACTTCGGCTGAAATGCGATTTTCCACTGTGGAGAAAGTTTTGACGGCTGTGCAGATGGCGATTCTTAAGGAACGTGCTCTGTCACAGGGAAAACGCATGTTGGTAGCTACCCCGTGTCCTGCTTTGGAGGCAGTTACGAAAGCCAGTGTACCGAATTCTAAAGCTTTGCACCCTCGGTGGATACAATGGACTGCGTCATGGACGTCTCCGGATGTCACGTTCGTTTTTGACGCCTCCTTACGGTCGCAGGAGTTTTTGCAATATGAGTTTGTTCATCCTGCACCTTTGGCTATGCGGCCTTTGGAGGATTTCCATTGCATCATATACACTGATGGTTGGGCGCAGGTTGCGCATGGTTATAAACACGCCTACGTTTCCGCATGCGCCATTGAGGTAGGTGCCATGGTGAACGATGAGTTCAAGTCCAGAGTCGTGCACACGCAGACTCTAGGGGACTGCACCGCACAATTAGCAGAGCTCCGTGCTCTGATGCTTGCATTGGAGTACCGTGATCCTAGTGTGACAACACTAATCATAAGTGATTCTTACTACTGTGTCGAGTCTTACAATGAAAATTTGTTCTTTTGGATTAAGAATGATTTTCGTGATTCCAAGGGTAGCACAATAAAACATAAAATGATCTGGGTCCGAGTGGCTGAGCTTAAAGAGCAGTTGCCACTCGTGTTTGTAATTCATACTCTCGGTCACCAGCGCGTGGGAGTTCACGCTGCTGGCAACACGCTTGCTGATGAAGCAGCGAAATCAGCGGTATCGACATATTTGGTTGCAGCAGTCAGACGGTCCAAGAGTAAGATTGATAATGATATCTTGGCGGCTGTTGCTGCCACTGAGAAGGGGGACAAATATCCTACGGGGTTCCCTTTGAAGTACATATACCACTTAAGTCCAGATAAGGTTTCTTATGTGAAAATTCCGGAAGTTGGGGAGAGGTTGATTCCGAACTCTGATCGCAGGCATACACTGATCACAGCGGCCCATGAAGGGGTTGCGTCTGCGCATGCGGGCGTTTCTGCTACTGTGTCTCAGTTACAACAATGTTTTTGGTGGCGGGGACTGTACAAACAGATGCGTGACTATGTCCTTCAATGTGACATTTGCCAGCAGATTAAGCCTTCAACTGCTAAGCGTCCACCCCAAACACAGTTGTTCATTTCTAATAAACCGTTTGGTTGTGTTTATTTAGATCACTGTGGTCCTTTTTCTTCTGATACTGCATACAAGTACATCTTGGTAGCAGTTGATTCATGCACACACTTTGTTTGGGTCTGGCATCATCGCAGCGCTGATTCACGGACTGTCATCAGGGATGTGCGTGTCTTTGTAGGGATTTTTGCCTGTGGTACCTTCCATTCGGATCAGGGTCCTGCTTTCGCCTCTAAGGCGTATAGGGATGCCATGGCTTTGATGGGGGTCCAAGTCAAGTTTTTGTCTTTATACCGGCCTGAGGGTAATAGTGTTGTGGAACGAATGAACCGTGACTTAAAGCAATCACCGACAGTTCGAGTTATAGGCACTGGCAGAAACTGGTTGACCCATCTTAATAGCGTGCAGCGTGCCCTTAATAATCTCCCTAGAAGGTCTCTGGGTGGGCGGACCCCATACGAAATGCTCTTTTTTATCAAGATGTATGTCCCGGACCTTGACCGTCTAGACGCGGTCGGTTCGGCTGTCTCCTTTGACGTAGATGAACATTGCAATGTTTTACAGACTCTACAAGAGACCAGAGACAGTCTCGCAAAAGAACACTTGCCCTCCACCTCGGATGATGCCTTGCGGATCCCGGTAGTTGGCTGGCTACCCCAAGTTGGAGAACTAGTTCGGGAGAAGATCAATAACAAAAAAGAATTTGGTCCCTCAACCCATGCTCCGGTTCCCGTGCTTGGAGTGAAGGGCACAAGAACAGTCATTTTACCACCACTTCCAGGTCGTAAAGAAAACAGGTATATCTCCATTGATAATGTCAAACTACACAGAGTGGCCGATTCTTCTTAGCATGACACCGGCAGTCTCATGTCCTTCGATGGTGAGAAATTCTGTTTTGGCCACTGCTTCGGATTGTACACCGGAGGTGGTCCCCGAGATGCCTGCAGTTTCCAGTCCTTTATTGAGTGCTTTGCCTGGTGCTCACCTTGATGATACAGATTACACCTACCCAACTGAGTTATCGATGCCTGATTTGCAAGCTCGTTTAGCCACAGAATCCAGATTTTCATTTGACACTGTTTCACGTACATCAGAGAAGCCCACAAGGCTGAGAGCCTATACAACTTTGTTTAAAAAACATTTTTTGATACCCCCTTGGACTTACATTTGGCTGGGGCTTTTTGCTCTCTATATTTTTATGTCAATTGGTTTTGTGTTTTATTTTTTCCGATTTGTCAATGAACATTATGTCGAGGAGAGAACATGCATTAAACATCTGAATGGAACTTTAGCTCCCCACTCATCACATTCAGCACACAGGTTGAAGAGAGACTTGGCCTTTGTTAACATCACCGCGTGTTTGAAATCAAAGGAGAGAGCAAGGGATATTGTCACTAGAAAGTGAACAGAGATACCTCCTATTCCCCTGATAGGATTACTTATGCAAACAAAAAGAGGAGTATCCCCTACGTCGTGTTTTTTGAAGAAAAACAGCCGGAGGGTGAGTTGTTTGGCAAAAAAAGGAAGGAGTCAACCTTTTTGTTTAGAAACCCCTCACTCACCACCTAGTGGTGACTTGCTTCATCATCGGGGTCCACCCCGGCGACCTAGCGTCACCAGGATGTGCTTCGACACCTGATTACAGTGGAGCAGGTTGTGACTGTATGTGCAAAAAAGTGTAAAAATTGTCCTGGTTTAACTTAAAATCAAATTTTTATTTTAAAGTAATCAGAACAATGTTAAAAATTATTGGCGAGATACAGGTAGGTGAGTTACGGCCCAGGTATCTCTATATGTGTCTGTGTGGTTTGGTCGACATGTTTCTACCATTAGGGCAGTAGCCCGGTATTCTTCAGGACCAAAAACAGGTGGACGGGAGGTGTGTGCCCCCTAAAAGGCACACCCTATCCTGATCCCCTGTATACCAACTGGAAAAATGACCAGTGGTAGATGAGCTCATTCAAAATAATGAGAGCTGCCTGGTTACAAAAAGGAAAAAGAGACTTGATAATAGCCTCTAAATTGCTTCAACGGGCAGGGGGTAGGTAGTTCTTCTAACCGACATAACTTATTAGTTTGCGGGCGAAGTTACAGGCCATTCACCTACTGCTATCCTCCTCTGCACGGCTAGAGCCGTGCAGAGGAGGATAGCAGTAGGTGAATGGCCTGTAACTTCGCCCGCAAACTAATAAGTTATCAAGTCTCTTTTTCCTTTTTGTAACCAGGCAGCTCTCATTATTTTGAATGAGCAACCCACACAGACACATATAGAGATACCTGGGCCGTGATGATGAAGCAAGTCACCATCAAAAAACACGACGTAGCGGATACTCCTCTTTTTGTTTGCATAAAACATCACCGCGTGGCCTGTCCTGGATGGAATAGTCTGGGATGCAGTTAAATTTCAAATCCATGGCCCGACTGAAGTTTTTAATGTTCCTATTGTACTTAGAGTTAATATGGGGGATGTGGTTCAACAAAATATACGTTCTGATGATTGGGAAGTTCGGGCCGTAGAGGCTTTGTTTGCTGATTTGAAATATTATGCTGCCTTTGATGCTGAAGATTTATATTTAGAATCTGCTAATTATGGTGATTTGTTTTGTTACCAACATTTTGGCAATCACTACTTGCACAAAACGAATTCTAAGAGGGGTACTGTGAATTATACCCAGTGGGAACATTGCCCAGCTCCTTTAAGAGGCAGCTCAGATACATTTTTGAAAAAGTATACATATTTTACTGATTTTAATCAGTCTAATCCCGCGTCATTTTATTTTAAAATGACAGACAAATCCAATTCCAAAGTTAGACTTACCGATACTAAGTTACTGTATTCGAAGTCCTTTCTAGACCAACTGGCTGTTGGTGGCTACGAGGTGTGGAAGGAAATTATTGACCTTAAATCAGTTTGGGGTTCTAAAAGTTGGCAGGTACAAGGCACTGAGGCTTTGCACCGTGCATGTCTCATCCTAAATCATATGTTGTTTTTTAATTCTACTATCTCACAGACAACATGCTTTGGATTGGCTACTTCTAAAAAATGTAATTCTCCTTCCTTCTCGAATTTGGAGGAATATTCAGGTTGGGAAAATTCGACTAAATTTTCAATTAAAGAATTGCAAGCCCATTTGCTGAATTCATCATTTAACATTTCCAGTTTGGTACCCAAGGGTTGGTTAATGTGGCACCGAAGTGCAGACTCGTGCCAGCATCGTTTTTTGGGCCTAGCTGAAGGTTTTACACAAGTCAGTGTAGATCCCCGTTTTGAGAGTGACCATTCTGTTACCACTTATTCTGTAGGCAAATTATGTCAGAATTGGCTCAAGCACTCTACATTGGAGTCAATTAAATTGCATTTATCTAAACTGACCGACGAGGTTGACTTGAATGATTTCATAAAGGGCCCGGTGAACGGTCGATCTAAAAGATGGATCTATACCATTTATAATGAACTCTGGAAAACATCACAGATTGAAGCGGCTACCCGCCTAAGGGCTATTGACCAAGCTAATTTAGAAAAAGTGCTCGCAGTAGCGGACAACAGCATTAATACCCTTTCCTCCCGAATTTACACATTAGATAATATTGCTTCTGTTGTTGAAATTGTACATGATGAGGTGTCTGGTTTGTACCATGGTCAAAATCAATTGCGTTCTGTTATGCAATTTGCGTGGACCTTACAGACGCTGAAAAATGGTAAAGTGACTTGGACCTGTGTTAATGTCACATCTCTGTTTGCACCTTTTAATTTGACTGAATAACAACGTTTGCTTCCCATGAGAGATGCTTCTTTTTCAATATTACACATTGAACGCTTAGAGTCTTTACCCTTTTCGGTGGCAGAGGCCACGGCTGCAACGTGGCTAATCCACGGATTGATTACTTTACCTTTCGCGCTTTTCCAGTTTTCAAATTGCATGAAGTATTTTGCCATAGGCAGATACGATCGGCTCGGTACCTCCTACTTACATGAAGCCTGGTCGCTCCCTTTTACTTATAGATGCCTTAAGGACGGAAAAGAGGTTTATCTGAATGGAGATGAGTGTACAGAAACACCAGATCACTCGTTGATGTGTAGACACATCCAATTGCATGGTTCATGTAACCAGAACCGCCCTAATTTAGCATGTGTTTTAAAAGGTACATATAGTCCCGGCTTTTACCTTATTAGTTAACAGGAGTTATTTATTTTTAAACAATGAGGATTGTTGTGGTTTATTAAAAGGCATAGCTTACGTTGTAACAGTGAGTAAGCGTCTCGTTTGCTGTAAGAATGTGCTTTATCCACCCCCGCATGGGGACCTGGATGTTTCCATCTGGCAGAGAATTCCGGCCTTGAAGTCAGAGTTCAATAAGATGAGCAGAATAAGAGCCTTAATGTCACAAAAAGAAGTTGCCCTGACATCTGCTCGCGAAACATTTGTCCTTCACGTAGCTAACACCCGCACAGAAGTGCATGCCTTATTAAATACTGACCTTCCTTTACATTTTGGTGAGCTGATTCACACAATCTTTAACGCATCCTCCACTTCAGGGCTGGCTCATTTTTTTAAAGTAATAAGCGGTGGCTTAGTGACTTCTGTCCAGAAAATATTTGGAGTCATTCCTGCTTTCCTTCACTCGATATTCTGCGGTCTGTTTGGTGGACTTCCTGTTTTGCTGGCACTGGCTGCTGGTTTTTTGTTACTATTTTGTTTATTGCAAAATGGATGTCCGTCCTGTCTACGCAAATGAGTAGGATGTCAGAACTGTTTCACTTAGGCTTACCAGTTCTTGCACGGGAACAGAGATGCTTGTACCCAAATCCCTCTCAGCAATGTCAGCAGGTCTTTTATCAGAACCTGCTTACATTACCTCGGGGGAAGGGGGAATTGGATAAAATAACAAAAGAGAAGAGAAGAGACTGGTCCTGTAAGAGTCCTTTGTTCTGCTACCTTCTGTCGCGGTCTTGCGCTAAGAAACCTAGAAACAAATACACATTATCACAATTCTGGCCCCCTTCAATCTATTTCTGTTCTACGCTGTTATCTTTCTTACCCACCCTTATGCTTCTGGACTTAGCTCCACTTCTGTTATTAAATTGTGATTCTATTCTCCTCTAGTTAGTCGTCACTAAGTATAAAAGATAAAAGAATAACCATTTTATTTATTTCCTAAACTTGACTTTGGCTATGCTTATTGTCTTTCTAAAGAGTAAGTGCACTTACGTCACTAATTAGTGGAGTTCTTCTATATCGGGGGTCTGTTATCCTTGTATCCTGCTTGCACCTTCTCAACTTATTTAACCCAGTTAATTATGTCTTTGCAGGTCGACTGGATAACCTCTTTTCTCAACTTCAGGTGAGTAATCACCGTATTTACATTTCATAAAATTCCTTCACTCAGTGTTTAACATTCTGTCCGAGTTATAATCTTGTCTGCTTTCTGTGTCTTTCAGGTTCGTGGGAATTCAGTGAACATTTCAGATCTGGTAAGTGATTAATTACATTACAAGCTCAATAACAGTCTGTTTTTTACGTCTTGGCAACTCTGTAACTGTCTATTTACACGTTTATTATTTTACTTAGCTTAATGCGTTTCAGCTGTTCACTCGCTGGTGAAAACCTCTCAGCATTCAAATGTCACTGCTTCAATTCGAGTAGATTACTCGAACCACTTGGCTCTGGTCTTCCGAAATGTCAAACACACTCTCCTTTCTCCTGTTTACTTCATAGGGGCGTCTGGCGTTCAGGAATTAACATTTAAACTTGAACTCGGCAACTCGCGCTTGACTAGATGCGCCGAGTGCCTTAGAATTCTTGTCCTGAAATAGATTAAATCTATTCTATGCTTTCCGTAACTGAATTTCTTCTCTTAATCTAAACTAAGCGCTTCCTCAAAAAACGAACTGCTCCGGGCTGAATCTGTGGTAAAGTGCGCATTCCGTTATGCACTTGCGCTGCTCCTTGGGTTCACTGCAGCTGTGACCCGAGGGACTAGAACGTCTACTCATCCTCTGCTGTGGCCCCTGCAGCGGCCATCTTGTTCCTCCAAATCTGCACCTTCTTTGTCTAGGCGTGTCTGGCAGAGACTCCTTGTCCAGCTCGCCTCATTTTTGCGTCACTAAGGATAGAACCCAGGGTTTGGGTCCTGACACAGGAGCACTTAGCACTGTTTCGCAACAGGATGCTTGAATACTATGGTGTGCTGCCACTTACCACTTTGAGTGCGTCATATGGATTATCGTTTCGATTTTCCTATTTCACCTGTGTCCAGCCTGTATTTCATTGCTTGAGCTGTGATTTCATGTGGGCCCTGGATTTGTGTCTCTGCAATTTGGTGTCTCCTGAAGTGGATTGTGATCATCTCATGAGTCCCTTAGTTGCTCTTGCTTTGTTCTGACGGAGGGATTATGGCCTTTGCAGCGATGCATGGAGTTCTGGGTCGTTGGAATATATTCGCAGCGGCGCAAGATTTCTTGGCACACAGCTTCATTGAGAACCCACTGAGTTGTCCTCTGATGGTACTAGAGGCTCCGGTAATTGAAGAGCATGTATGTTCTTTCTCCCTATTAAACTGGATGGCTGAGTTGTTTTCGGATGATAAAAGTGACTTCCTTTTGGAAGCGGTTGCTGCTTATTTCGCTTACTCAGTTTTAGGGTGACTCCTATTGAAGCCATTGATGTCATGATTTTTTTCTTCTCTCAAAATTTTTGCGGATTTTTATGGACATTATTTAAAGAGACCTATTGGCTTTACTAACAGTGGACATTACAATGCCATGCTGGTGAGAGTTTGGATTTTTAAGCGGACAACATATTTTTCCTCACCTACTCGATGTTGAACTGAGCTTTTTATTGAACTCTGCTTTCAACAATTGAGTCCCTTTTCTTATCTTATCTTATCTTATCTTAGCTTATCTTATCTTATCTTATCTGATACGTGCTCGGATAAAGGGAGGGTGATATATGGATTGATGCAGCCTGATTACTGTGTTAAGTTAGCATGAACTTTTTGTGAGATTAAACACCATTTTTCCTTTCTGCTGATTTTTGCACACGACACACATCTGCTGCTTTAGCTTTGAGCCTAGTAAAAAAAATTCGGTTCATACGAGAATAATATGTTGTTACACTGATATCAGCCTTGCTTGGAGAGCTGTGTCTGTACAGTGAGTGCTGAAACCTTCAAGGATATCTCAACACAGTAGTTGTTATGAGCACTGATCTGCGCACATCCCTAGACATAACATACATGCAGCTGCAGCCAAGTTCTGGCTTTAGGCGCGCTTTATATTGCTTTGCACAAGAGCATAACACACACTTGATGGTGATTCGCATGCAGAGAGCTGGTTGCTGATGATGTGATCCCTTACCACTTGGATCTTGAGGTATGGGGCCACTCTGCTAAAACCCACAAGAGACCTTCTTAGATATAATATAATATACTAGCAAGGGAGAGTGAGAATTAGGTTTTGTTAAACCCTATTCATTTTAGCATAATACTATGCTTGCACCGTTTGTGTTCTATGGACTAGTGACTATGCCGATTACTTTGTTTCTTATAATATGTTTGCTTGTATTAGCTAAGATACTGCGCTTGAGAGCACTGCATTAGTGAATAAACATTTCAAATACGCACGTGTCCTCTTTTACTCCTTGTTCTGGATTGAAATGATTGTTTAACGAAAGAGTGTTCATGTGTTTCACGTTACCTGAGGTGTACTAAGTTCATGTTCTGGTTTGTTTAAGCATTGGGAGTTTATGATGACCAATGAGACACTGTAGCTAGTCTGGTAGGGGATTTTTGGGTACTAAGGTGAGTTTTGGGACATCCTAATTCACTGAGGTTCCAAGTCTCTATGCACAGTTCTGCCTGAGCACGGAATCCCTGCGACAGAAGTTCCCTGGGATCCGAGGTGTTGCCTCCTCAATATCTGGTAGCCCACCGACTTAAACCTAGCCTTACAGAAGTGGGCTACATTGGGGGCGACAATCGCGAAGCGAAACATAGCAAAATACTGGGGCTCCGCGATAACACCTACACGTACACAATGGGAACGAGACATGGATATTGCGATGGTGGCTGAGAGGGCGGTTTACACGCACAGGGGCTGTCCCAAGAAATGGACCAGAATATGGGGTAAATGGAACGAATTCCGTGGGAACATATGTGAACCTCCTTTACAGATCCCCTCCCCAGAAGTCAGTCCCTAACTACCCATGTACACCAAAGGGCTCGACATGCAATAGCACGGCATGACAGTTACACACGTACAGCTGATGTGTGATGATACCACTGGCTAGCCTTTATTGTAACTGAAGTAGTTCCTAAATAATCATGACATGTACCTATGTACTGTACTCTGCTTATTGGGCTTTATGTCACCAATGCTAAAATCAACTGATTAGCTGTACGATTTTACTGCCTGTATGAAACTGTCTTGACAGACTAAAGGTTTTTGAAAATGTAAAAAAAAACCCAAAAAAAACCACTTCTTAACCCACCCATGGAGGCGGCGTGTTCATACTAACGAGAGGTTGGTCGACACTGGGATTGTGATCAAAACTGGAAGAGATGGCGGGCTCTGATGGTGGAGGGGCACACCACAGACGGACGGCCCTGGGAGAGGAAGGAGACAAGGAGGCCCCATTTAAATTCGAAATTCTTATCATTATCCCTGAAAATATCAGCCAAGCAGTCTCCAAAGACGAGAGTGCCATAGGGATATAGCTGGAGCCTCCCTTCTCTTCCAGGCGGCTGCCAAGGTGACCTTAGCTGCCCCACACGCACCACTCTTAAAGTATGGGACTCAATTTCGGGCGACGACAGGTGGACTTCTTTTCCATCCCCATTCACTCCAATCCATTTCAATCCAGCTTTCCCCCCGGCCCAACATGAGGGACCCTTTGATGCCTGGAGAAGGGGAGGCTGCTTAGCTATAATTCAAATTCAAATTCAAAATTAGCTTTATTCGGTGTTTTGACAAAAAACCATAAAAGCATACAAGATACGAAATAGAAACATCAGCAGACTAAATAACTTTCCTCGTTAAAAAACTTCTTACAAGATACATGTCATGAATACAAAACAAGTGAGAATCATTAAAATGCATACAAAATTCTAAAATTCATTAAGGACTCATGGAGTTCATACAGTGTCCTGTGTTGCGTATTATTTGATGTAATGAGGTACAAAGCAATACAATATTTTTTGTTTTATCCATACAGTCCTAATCATTACCCATGGTCCCTCTGCACTTTACAATGAAGGTCAAAAATGTTATTGCTGTCACTATGGTGATTTCATCTTGCATCATGTACAATCTGACCAGTGCAGTTTTACAGGTTCACAATCCCCATGTTTTTAACAATGGTAACAGGTATCTTTTTCTCCCCCATTGATAAAATTTGCAGAAGAAAATGCAATGTATGTTTGACTGCTTAGACAGGTCGTCACATGGACATTTTGCCAAGTTAGCAGACCAATCGTTCGGGGCAGGAAATGATATTAACCTATAGAATGACTCCGTCCTCATTCGAGTCAGGAGCATTCTATGATAGCAAGAATAGATTGGGGCTAGGTAAGCATGAAGGCCTGTACCATCTAGGATATTACGATGGGCTACTATTGTAGACTTATGCCCATCTAAGTACCATCTCCGTTCCTCCAGTAGATCAAGACATGCCACTTTTAGGGCTTTTTTTGCTATTTGTGAGCATGATATGGGATTCAGGTAGAGATCTGGTTTGCCAATGGAAAACAAAAACTTTTTCACATAAGCCAACCATGGATGATTACTGGAAGCGAGATGATTCAAGCAGTCTTGGATTACTTCCCTGTTGAAACTTGTATCATCGCATGTCCAGATCTTGAACCACAACATCACTGGAGCTATTTTTATCAGGTCGGTGATATGGACTCTATTCAATTCGTTGTGGCAGATTGTGGTAGACGTGGAGCGGGGGACTGATAATAGATATCTCAGGAAAGCATTTTCCACTGTTTGTATTTGTGTACAGTCTGCCAGACCCCAGATGCCCGCCCCGTAAACAGCCGTGGAGACACATTTCGCGGCATAAATCTTAAGTAGTATGTCTACAGGTTTCCTACCCAGTCTTTTCGCAAATTGTTTGAGGGCACCTATCGTGCGAGAAAAGGCCAGATTCCGAGAGGTTATTGCTGTTGACCATGTGCCCCTGTTGTTAAATATGATACCTAGATAGGAAAAGGTTTTGGTCATAGCAATCTTAGTATTATTAACGAAGGTTTTACACTCTGGTATAATTTTCCTAGTTGTACATGACATTGTGAATGTTTTTCCCTAGTTTATTTTTAATCCTCTCATGGTCATGAAGGTTGAGAATCCTGTCAGCGCTTTCTGAAGGCCCAGCTGGGTACGAGCCATGATCACGGCATCATCAGCATATAGTAATAGTGGTACTGAGATGCCGTTTATTTTAGGGTAGTCCACTTCAAAATCTTTTTAAAAGTCTGCTATCTCATTAATATATAGATTAAAAAGGAATGGTGCAAGGATGCAGCCCTGTCGGACCCCCTTTGCTATAGGGAATTTCCTGGTTCGCTCACCATTTTTTCCATATCTGACTGTGGCGCCCGCGTCTCTATACAGTTCCTGAATAAAGAGTAGAATATTTTTATCTATCCCCAGTTTGACCAGGGTTTTCCATAACATGTTATGGTCCAGACAATCAAAAGCCGAGGTTAGGTCGACGAATGTTAAAAACAAATTCCCTTTTTCCCTTCCAATATATTTACTAGTTATTAAGGCCAGGTTTAAACCCTGCTCTACGGTACCTAGACCAGTTTTAAAGCCGTACTGAAATTTTGATAATATCCCTTTGCTCTTAGACCAGGTTTGCAGTTTGGTTAACAATACTCTGCCTGAAACTTTCATCAGGGTGTCTAGCAAGGAAATAGGGCGGTAGCATTTTGGGTCCTGTCTATCCCCTTTTTTAAATATTGGAATTACTATGGCTTCGTGCCATGTATCAGGAAAACCCCTCTTGCTATACGCGTTTAATACATTTGCTAATAGAGGAGCCCAAAGATCTACATTTTCTTTAAATATATCGATGGGAACTCCATCTGGGCCAGGGGCCTTTAAATTAGCACTCTGTGAAATTGCTAGCTCGAGCTCTAAGGGGGTAAAAGCTATATTTAAAGGGAAGGTCTCTTGCATTACTGCCTGTTCCACCTGGCTATTACTAAAGTCATATTGTGGGGACATAATTGTTTGATCTTTTTTGTATAGGGAGGTAAAATAATCAACCCAGACATCTTCCGTTATGGCTATCTCCATCGAATCAGCCTTGCTGTCCGTGGAAAAAAAGGGGGCATTGATTTCTTTCCAGAAAGAAATATTATCCCTTAGGGCACTTGCCTTTAGTAGGGCTTCCCAGGCCTGATTTTTCAATTCATCCTGTCTCTCGCGTAGGGTCTGTTTATAGGCTCGCCTGGCATCTTTAATCAAACTGGTGTCTTTAGGGACTGACTTTAATGCCTGTAATAGGTCTTTATGGGCTTTAGAACAGGCGGAATTAAACCAGCCGTATAGTCTCTTTGCTGCCCCTATTTTTAGTTTTTTGGTTAGCTTATCATGTATTGTGGCAGTTATTCTTCCATAAGCCTCTACAATTAGCTGGGGGTTAGAGTTAAATTCTAGGCAGGTCGAGAATTGTTCCAGTTCTTTCTGGACTAACTCCTTCACGAATTTTGTGGAATCGATTTTTGCCCATTTTATGGCATATCCATTCTTTCTTGCCAGTGACACTGAGTGACCATGAAGAATACTAGGTATGCTTGTTACAGGACTCTCGGGCTTCTTGACGGCGATAGTGGTGCTAATCGGAAAATGATCACTTATTGCCAGGTCTTCCGTGTTAAACTCCTCCAGACAGCCCTGGTTCCTATTAGACACTAGGATATAGTCAATTACAGTGCCCAACCCTCGACCAAAGAAGGTTGTCTGAAAAGCTACAGAAGGCTCACATAATTCATTGGCAAACCCCAAGTCCCAATCATGCAGTAGTTGGTTTAACATGTTACCCATAATCGAATGTTCAAAGTGTGTAGTAGGGTCCCCTCTTAAGGTGTAAATGCCACAGTTTTTTGTGGCACTGTAGGGACACAGATGACAATTATAATCACCTACTATTAGAGTACAATCTGCATCTTGCCCACCTCTTGTGAGCATTGTAACAAGCTCAGCTATTAAAGCTTTAGGATCTACTTTTGGCACGTTGATATACAAGTTAATCACAAAAATGGACCACCCCTTTGCTTTGACCATAAGTCCTTGCATTGATCTGGCCACCCCTACTGTAGATCCACCTGCCATGTATGGGGTCAGTTTTGTGTTGCACAAATTCGAGGCAAAGATACTCAAACCCCCCGACCCTCTACCTCGATTACCCTGTATCGACGGGACGTAGAAGGTGCTAAAGCCCTCAATGTGGGTCTCCTCCTGGTCCCAGCATTCTTGTAAGCATATTATGTCCTGCTTACCCATAAAGGATAGAAATGATTGGGCCCTTGATTTATTGTTTAGCCCTGCGATATTCCAGGAAGTTATTTTTAGGCTAAATTTTTGTTGATTGGCTTCTAATGCCCGTGACTGTTTAGTTGGCCTCTCCGTACCCTCTGCACTATGTTCTACCTCCCTTATGTTTTGTGTGGTATCCCGCGGGCTTGTGGGTGTGACCCCACCATTGAGTTTCAGTTGGGCTACGGGGCCTTCCCTTTTTGGGGTCTCATTTAGTTGATGTGGTGGATGCTGAGGTGTTAGCGATATTTCCCCTATTGGGAGATTGGATATGTTCCTTGATGGCCCAGTACTAGTGTTGAGAGTCTGGTGATCCTTTATACTGAACTCGTCTGAGATGCCTACATTATTTCCTATCTGATTTATTGCCCTTATTGGTCAATCAACCATGTCTAGGCATTCAAACCTGTTCCTTGTGGGGGCCCCTCTCCAGTAATCGGGATTTATGTTTTCTCTTCTTGGTGGCCAGGGACGATTATCCCACCCTCTGTTCCAGTGATTGCTAGTATTCCCATTTCTGTTTCTGTTGTAGTGCCCCACCTGTGTCCAGGGCCAATCCTGAACTTCATCCCAACTGTTCGGGTCACCGTAATTAAAAGTGTTTAGAGGTGGGTAAAAGAAGGAGAGGCGCTGAACGTCAACCCCCCCCCCCCCTTTTCTCCAGGGCTGGCCATGAGGAGATGTAATCAGCTGTGGCAGGGTCCTCGCAGTTAAGTAAAATACAATTGCCCTGCAGGCTTTTTTTAGTATCGCCAATCCAGAACACTCTTCTCATTGAGATGATTCTGCTATGGTTAGATGGATGAAGAGGTCTGTTTTGGCTCAACCACTGCAATACCTTGTTACGCAAGGACCAGGGGGGTTCGTCTGTACCATCTGCCAGCTCGGTGACCCCGGTAAGTATGACAGTGTATGGGGTCGCCTCAGGTGGGAGATGTATCGGACGCCTATACCTATGGCCTTTCCTCCCATTGGCCTGTGGCTGGGGTGGTTGGGCTTTTTGTGAGGTCTGTGGGGTATCCTTCTGCTTCACTACTTGGCTATTTGACTCGACGGGAGCCGCGGTTTTTTGGGGGTTATCAATGGGGCCTTTTTGTTTTCCACTCCCTTCTGTTGGGGCAGGTTTTGAAGTAATTTGTTTGTTTTTTGGGGCTTCGGTGTTTACAACTCTTTCGAGCGACGAGGGCTTGGGTCGGGTGGCTGGTAAGGACAGGGGTTGAGCCAGGTTGTTTGTGTCTTTCCCATTCCCCAGAGCCTTGGCTGGTGTTCCTAATGATTTTTGCTTGAAGGCTGGGGTATTTAATTTAGCTAGTTGCTTCTCAATGGTCATGATGCTTTTTTCCAAAGGTTGCAGATGGCGTTTTAGCAACATACCCATGCTTTTTGTGATGAAATCATGTAGTGTTACACATGCAGTACATGGTTTCTGTATGCCACCCCCGAGGGCTTGATTCTCTGTCAGCTCTCGGTGAACAACGTCCTGCGAGATTGCTATACAATCAGTGTTACTATTAGTAAAGTTCGATTGATCTGACAGGACTATATCAGTAGTTGGTTTGAGTGAGGTAGTCGTGTTATGCAAAGCTGGTGTGGTCTCATGTGGGGTCAGGTCAGTGTTTTGCCTCTTTGCTGTAGCACCCTCCCGCTCGCCCGTGGGGTTGGGGTCTACATTGTCCACATGATCATAGGGGAAAAGTAGATTTGGTGTTTTTTCCAGGTCCTCGCTGGAGTTGGACCCCAGTGAGAGCTGGGTGGCAGATAGATCTACAGTGTTTGGAACCGTATGTATTAATACATTCGTAGTGTCCGGTTCCTTAAGCAGTGGAATAATAGGGCCCTGTTGTGTAGGGGTTTGTGCAGAAGCCAGGAGCCCCATAGAGGATCTTCTTGCAATCTCCAGTTCATGGGATACCCTCCGTTCTAAGATGTGTATGCTTTTATCTATTACCTCATGGGTCTTGGTAATGAATAAGTCTAGGGGACCAGTAATGTCGGTTAAGCTAGAGGTCTTTTTACTTCTCGTACGCTTATTCATTGTTGCACCAAGTATGTCAGAGTTATTAATAAGAACAGGACAGATACTTGGTAGAAAACCAACAAAGGTCACAATTAAAGGTAGCGGTATGAGAATGAAAATGTTAATACCGTGGCCCAGTCCAGTCCTGCACAGTCTGGAACGG
The DNA here is from genome assembly GCF_964263255.1 of Lissotriton vulgaris. Classification (NCBI taxonomy): domain Eukaryota; kingdom Metazoa; phylum Chordata; class Amphibia; order Caudata; family Salamandridae; genus Lissotriton; species Lissotriton vulgaris. The sequence continues at coordinate 65,739,728 of NC_141685.1, read as the reverse complement.
GCTGAAACGGGCCCGCCCTTGGCCCGGGCTTCGCCCCGCGCTGCGGGAGGGGCTGAACTTGTTCTTATGTTGTGCGGTGATGAGGGGACGTGGCCACCGGGGGAAGAGGCACCAGCTGTGAGAGCTAGAGGCTGCTGGTCCTCGCAGTCCCCCGGTGTGGTCAGCAGTAGTTTTCTTTCTCCTTAGTCCAGCGCACGCTGGGAGCGTGCAGAGTTACCGCCGAATGCGGAACTGCTCCCACCAGCAGCGCGACCTGGGAGAAGAGCCCCTGTTGACTGTAAACCCTCCGTGGGCGAACGGTGACTTTCCTTGCGTTAAAATCCGGGAACTGAGAGCAGGTGAGCGGCACCCGCGGAGCGGGTGTCGCGAAAGGTAAATAGACAGCGATGAGGGGGCGTGGCCACCGGGGGAAGAGGCACCAGCTGTGAGAGCTAGAGGCTGCTGGTCCTCGCAGTCCCCCGGTGTGGTCAGCAGTAGTTTTCTTTCTCCTTAGTCCAGCGCACGCTGGGAGCGTGCAGAGTTACCGCCGAATGCGGAACTGCTCCCACCAGCAGCGCGACCTGGGAGAAGAGCCCCTGTTGACTGTAAACCCTCCGTGGGCGAACGGTGACTTTCCTTGCGTTAAAATCCGGGAACTGAGAGCAGGTGAGCGGCACCCGTGGAGCGGGTGTCGCGAAAGGTAAATAGACAGCGATGAGGGGGCGTGGCCACCGGGGGAAGAGGCACCAGCTGTGAGAGCTAGAGGCTGCTGGTCCTCGCAGTCCCCCGGTGTGGTCAGCAGTAGTTTTCTTTCTCCTTAGTCCAGCGCACGCTGGGAGCGTGCAGAGTTACCGCCGAATGCGGAACTGCTCCCACCAGCAGCGCGACCTGGGAGAAGAGCCCCTGTTGACTGTAAACCCTCCGTGGGCGAACGGTGACTTTCCTTGCGTTAAAATCCGGGAACTGAGAGCAGGTGAGCTATAATACATTTGTTCCACAATTTTGATCTCCTTACTTTTGATCAATGTCAAAGGGCCATGTCTAGGCATTCGAACCTGTTCCTTGTGGGGGCCCCTCTCCAGTAATCGGGATTTATGTTTTCTCTTCTTGGTGGCCAGGGACGATTATCCCACCCTCTGTTCCAGTGATTGCTAGTATTCCCATTTCTGTTTCTGTTGTAGTGCCCCACCTGTGTCCAGGGCCAATCCTGAACTTCATCCCAACTGTTCGGGTCACCGTAATTAAAAGTGTTTAGAGGTGGGTAAAAGAAGGAGAGGCGCTGAACGTCAACCCCCCCCCCCTTTTCTCCAGGGCTGGCCATGAGGAGATGTAATCAGCTGTGGCAGGGTCCTCGCAGTTAAGTACAATACAATCGCCCTGCAGGCTTTTTTTAGTATCGCCAATCCAGAACACTCTTCTCATTGAGATGATTCTGCTATGGTTAGATGGATGAAGAGGTCTGTTTTGGCTCAACCACTGCAATACCTTGTTACGCAAGGACCAGGGGGGTTCGTCTGTACCATCTGCCAGCTCGGTGACCCCGGTAAGTATGACAGTGTATGGGGTCGCCTCAGGTGGGAGCTGTATCGGACGCCTATACCTATGGCCTTTCCTCCCATTGGCCTGTGGCTGGGGTGGTTGGGCTTTTTGTGAGGTCTGTGGGGTATCCTTCTGCTTCACTACTTGGCTTTTTGACTCGACGGGAGCCGGGGTTTTATGGGGGTTATCAATGGGGCCTTTTTGTTTTCCACTCCCTTCTGTTGGGGCAGGTTTTGAAGTAATTTGTTTGTTTTTTGGGGCTTCGGTGTTTACAACTCTTTCGAGCGACGAGGGCTTGGGTCGGGTGGCTGGTAAGGACAGGGGTTGAGCCAGGTTGTTTGTGTCTTTCCCATTCCCCAGAGCCTTGGCTGGTGTTCCTAATGATTTTTGCTTGAAGGCTGGGGTATTTAATTTAGCTAGTTGCTTCTCAATGGTCATGATGCTTTTTTCCAAAGGTTGCAGATGGCGTTTTAGCAACATACCCATGCTTTTTGTGATGAAATCATGTAGTGTTACACATGCAGTACATGGTTTCTGTATGCCACCCCCGAGGGCTTGATTCTCTGTCAGCTCTCGGTGAACAACTTCCTGCGAGATTGCTATACAATCAGTGTTACTATTAGTAAAGTTCGATTGATCTGACAGGACTATATCAGTAGTTGGTTTGAGTGAGGTAGTCGTGTTATGCAAAGCTGGTGTGGTCTCATGTGGGGTCAGGTCAGTGTTTTGCCTCTTTGCTGTAGCACCCTCCCGCTCGCCCGTGGGGTTGGGGTCTACATTGTCCACATGATCATAGGGGAAAAGTAGATTTGGTGTTTTTTCCAGGTCCTCGCTGGAGTTGGACCCCAGTGAGAGCTGGGTGGCGGATAGATCTACAGTGTTTGGAACCGTATGTATTAATACATTCGTAGTGTCCGGTTCCTTAAGCAGTGGAATAATAGGGCCCTGTTGTGTAGGGGTTTGTGCAGAAGCCAGGAGCCCCATAGAGGATCTTCTTGCAATCTCCAGTTCATGGGATACCCTCCGTTCTAAGATGTGTATGCTTTTATCTATTACCTCATGGGTCTTGGTAATGAATAAGTCTAGGGGACCAGTAATGTCGGTTAAGCTAGAGGTCTTTTTACTTCTCGTACGCTTATTCATTGTTGCACCAAGTATGTCAGAGTTATTAATAAGAACAGGACAGATACTTGGTAGAAAACCAACAAAGGTCACAATTAAAGGTAGCGGTATGAGAATGAAAATGTTAATACCGTGGCCCAGTCCAGTCCTGCACAGTCTGGAACGGGCTGAAACGGGCCAGCCCTTGGCCCGGGCTTCGCCCCGCGCTGCGGGAGGGGCTGAACTTGTTCTTATGTTGTGCAGTGATGAGGGGGCGTGGCCACCGGGGGAAGAGGCACCAGCTGTGAGAGCTAGAGGCTGCTGGTCCTCGCAGTCCCCCGGTGTGGTCAGCAGTAGTTTTCTTTCTCCTTAGTCCAGCGCACGCTGGGAGCGTGCAGAGTTACCGCCGAATGCGGAACTGCTCCCACCAGCAGCGCGACCTGGGAGAAGAGCCCCTGTTGACTGTAAACCCTCCGTGGGCGAACGGTGACTTTCCTTGCGTTAAAATCCGGGAACTGAGAGCAGGTGAGCGGCACCCGCGGAGCGGTGTCGCGAAAGGTAAATAGACAGCGATGAGGGGGCGTGGCCACCGGGGGAAGAGGCACCAGCTGTGAGAGCTAGAGGCTGCTGGTCCTCGCAGTCCCCCGGTGTGGTCAGCAGTAGTTTTCTTTCTCCTTAGTCCAGCGCACGCTGGGAGCGTGCAGAGTTACCGCCGAATGCGGAACTGCTCCCACCAGCAGCGCGACCTGGGAGAAGAGCCCCTGTTGACTGTAAACCCTCCGTGGGCGAACGGTGACTTTCCTTGCGTTAAAATCCGGGAACTGAGAGCAGGTGAGCGGCACCCGTGGAGCGGGTGTCGCGAAAGGTAAATAGACAGCGATGAGGGGGCGTGGCCACCGGGGGAAGAGGCACCAGCTGTGAGAGCTAGAGGCTGCTGGTCCTCGCAGTCCCCCGGTGTGGTCAGCAGTAGTTTTCTTTCTCCTTAGTCCAGCGCATGCTGGGAGCGTGCAGAGTTACCGCCGAATGCGGAACTGCTCCCACCAGCAGCACGACCTGGGAGAAGAGCCCCTGTTGACTGTAAACCCTCCGTGGGCGAACGGTGACTTTCCTTGCGTTAAAATCCGGGAACTGAGAGCAGGTGAGCGGCACCCGCGGAGCGGGTGTCGCGAAAGGTAAATAGACAGCGATGAGGGGGCGTGGCCACCGGGGGAAGAGGCACCAGCTGTGAGAGCTAGAGGCTGCTGGTCCTCGCAGTCCCCCGGTGTGGTCAGCAGTAGTTTTCTTTCTCCTTAGTCCAGCGCACGCTGGGAGCGTGCAGAGTTACCGCCGAATGCGGAACTGCTCCCACCAGCAGCGCGACCTGGGAGAAGAGCCCCTGTTGACTGTAAACCCTCCGTGGGCGAACGGTGACTTTCCTTGCGTTAAAATCCGGGAACTGAGAGCAGGTGAGCGGCACCCGCGGAGCGGGTGTCGCGAAAGGTAAATAGACAGTGATGAGGGGGCGTGGCCACCGGGGGAAGAGGCACCAGCTGTGAGAGCTAGAGGCTGCTGGTCCTCGCAGTCCCCCGGTGTGGTCAGCAGTAGTTTTCTTTCTCCTTAGTCCAGCGCACGCTGGGAGCGTGCAGAGTTACCGCCGAATGCGGAACTGCTCCCACCAGCAGCGCGACCTGGGAGAAGAGCCCCTGTTGACTGTAAACCCTCCGTAGGCGAACGGTGACTTTCCTTGCGTTAAAATCCGGGAACTGAGAGCAGGTGAGCTATAATACATTTGTTCCACAATTTTGATCTCCTTACTTTTGATCAATGTCAAAGGGACTTTGTATTGAAAAACACGGAAAGATATCAGTATATCCAATTAATGCACTGGGCCCTCACACATCAGATACGGGAGGCTGCTACTCGACCTCTCACAAAATTTGAGGCCTTTCTCACCAAGACTGCTAACATGAAAGGGATGATCTCATTTATCTATAGCTTCCTCCTTAAAAGGATAAGTTACTTACCTGTAATCCTAGTTCTCTTCCAGGGGTATCCTCATCAAAGTCATAAGCACTGAATATTCCCGCCCAAGTGCGGGATCAAAGGGTGCTCGCATAGCTCACATTTACTAGTTACAGCTTTAGGTAGATGCATATGGTCAAGGTTTTGTCAAAACAAGAACAGCTCTTAGAGTAAGAGAAGAATCAGGCTCAAGACAGCACAGTGGACAGTAGGATGTTGTGCCATACATCAAATCCTATTGTTCACAGAGGTGCCTGGTTTAATTCACTACTAACTCTTTTTTCAGGAGGATTCCCCTCGCTGTTGTCTCAAGGCCTGATTATGGGGGCCTTTTATGCGATGATTGTGTTTGGCGCCCTTGTGGAGTAAAGGGGCTCTATCTGGGCGTTGTAGGCCCTGCATCATGTATCGACCCTCACCCCATAATAGGTCCCTGCCTAATCTAAAATGGCATTATAAACCACTCAACTCAGCCGTCTTAGACAGATGGGTTGAGAGCCTGCACACGCCTTTTGTAAGCAGATTGTGTTTGGGGCCCTTGTGGCGTAAAGGGGCTCTATCTGGGCCTTGTAGGCCCTGCATCATGTATCGACCCTCTCCACATATAATGTCCCTGCCCAAACTAAAATAGTGGCGCCTCTAAAACTCTAGAAATCTAGATATTGGCATAGGACATAGCATGTCCTTCTTATGGACATGAAAGAAGGACTATCATGTTCAATAGCGTTTAAGTATTTCCAAGGTGGCGGCCATCTTAGAATGATGTTGTTTACTAATTCTGCTTAGATTTCCAGACTGGCGCGGTCTATCGTATTCCCAAGTGCATCCTTGGCCACTGTTCATCCAATGCCCCATCCCTCTAATCCGATTCTATCTTCCTAATTGCATAATCTAGTTTGACCTAATGTATTTTAACTTCTCTTTTTAGGTTGAACCTGTAGCAGCGCATGCGCTACTTGCTCGACTTTTAGTAAGGGGCTTTCAGAAGCTTACCAAAGCTCATCACACGCTTGTACTTGTGTTTTGTTTTTAGTTACAGGCTATTGGGATTTGCGTGCGTCTTTCTAAGAATGACGAAAAAACAACCACTGGGTCTGGGCTCACAACAGCAAGGCTTAGCCACTAGCTAATATTAAACAAAAAGAATTGCCAATACTGTACTATGATTTACCTCTTTAGTCAACTGAAAACATACGAGTTAAACAATATGCTTTGTTTACAAACTTTTGTTAGATTGAATCCTTTTTATTATTTTGCAAAATTTCTTTACTTCATGATTTTGGTTATCTTTTTACCATGTTGCACAATTTACAAGACCTTCTGTACACAACTCATATAATCACATAAAAAAATTACATTTTCAAACATTGACTTATGTACACTTTCCAATCATTCATTCAAACATACCCTCTCATACATCCACAGACAACAAAACATTCATCTAATTACATTGGAATTTACAATATTCACAGAATGCCATAGAAAAATCCTTTTGATCAAACAATTGTTTTTGAGCAATTCACAATAACTCCTTATGATTCAATGGCTCTAACAGTCTACGCGTTTCAAACTCGACCTGGGTTTTGGAGTTCTCATCAGGACAAAAAAGCTCTGTCAATCAGAACTTGTGAGGTTGCTTTCAGTCAACCCGGCGCAAAATCAATTTGTGTTATTAAGCTTGTAGGACTTTAACATTGGACTGCCTGGCTTGTTTATGTTATCCAGGCTGCTGTGTACAGGACACTCGTCATGGGCGAAATCTGTTCGGTTTAGACAGATGAACGCCAAGTATCGGAATCCGGTTCTCTTGTTCTCGTGTCTCTCAGTCACAAACGCGGTATGCGGGTGCTTCCGGGTCCGCGTTTGTCCCTGAGAGACACGAGAACAAGAGAACCGTTGCTATTTGCCTCTTTCATCCCATTATCTCAGAACGCAATGATGCCTTGCATAAGGGACAGTATAAGTAAGGCTTTAGCTAAGAAAATGAATCTTCAGACATTCGAAGACCTATACCCTGGAGATTAATTCAGACCTCCCCTGTGGCACCCGAGGGTCAACTGGTCCAGTTTACTGAGATCTTTTTGTATCATAGAATACGCACGGCATCTAGTGCCCTTTGTGAGAAATTCCTGAGGGCGCCACCGACCCTGCCTGCATTAGAAAATCTGCTGAAATTGCCGTCTCCCCATACACTTATTACACACCTCTATGTCCGCATGCAAGACACTGCTCTTATAGTAACGCCAAACTCTTTTAAGCATTGGAACAACAAACTAGAAACGCCACTGACTGAAGCCCAGTGGGACTATTGCTGTGGCAGCTGTTGGAGCTTTCCCCGAATTATGAATTGAGGCTGATCCACTTTAAATATTTGCATAGATACTGCAGGATCCCAGTGGGCATTCACCAGATGGGCATTCGCGATGAGGATACCTGTTGGAGATGTGGCTGTGCTTCAGCTACGTTCTTACATGTTGCATGGCAATGTTCCAAGATAGCCGACTACTGGGTGCAGATTTTCGAGTCGGTGAACAGCATATTGGGGGTGTCGCTGGCCCCGTCTCCCATCCTTAGCCTATTAGGGTACGTAAAGGACACTCCGCCAAAGTTGCGTTAACTGCACGCACTCCTCCTACTGTTTGCTAAGAGACAGGTTGTAATTAATTGGGGCAGACAGCGAGTGCCTTCCCTTAAAGATTGGGTTAGAGACGTCACATATGGGCACGCACAATTGAGCACATTTTGGGAATTGATGCCACCCTCATCCAGACCCCGCAATATATGGGAGCCGTTCTTAAGGTGGAATGCTGGCTTACAAATAACGACTGAAGTGACAGACGCGGAGGGCACGCAAACTGCTCCCCAGACGTGATATATCCACATCCCACACCCAATTTCAATGCTAGAGCACATGAAGAGATAGCTCCGGCCAGAGGACACAATGTACAACTGTAGCAAAGGCCATCTTTGGGAAGATATGTTTAACATCATTACATTTGTGTTAATAATTGTTGAAATGTGTGCAATATTCCTAGCTTGATTATTATCATGCCTGAGATTTGTTGTAGGTGGGAACGATGTGAGCTATTATTAGCATTGTGTACTGAAATGACAGACTGTATACTCTCCTTTTCAATCCATTTCGTAATGGCTTGTTGGAATGTAACGGAATTGTGTTCAAAATGGCAATAAATAAAAAAAAACTGTGTTAATAGGTCCAAGCTGTGGCAGTTGATGTCCTCCATTGGCATTGACAGTAACATCATTTTATTTCTGAGGGATCTTCACCGTGATTCAACTGTGGTTGTCCTCTATTCAAAGGACCTGAAAGTGTCCAGTCAGCTTGACATCAAGAGAGGGGTGCTTCAGGGGTGCATTTTACCGCCCTTTCTTTTTAACCTATATATTAATTCCTTAGAGAAGGCCCTTTTGGCCACAAATGCTGATTGTCCCCAGGTAGGCAAGCTTAGCCTGCCAGTCCTCCTATACACGAACAACGCAGTCCTCTTGGCGAAGACAGCTAGGGGCCTACAACTTCCTCTGAATTATTTTGCCCTTTTTATGGAGGACTTGGACCTTTTGTTTCATCATGCCAAGTCGTTCATTATGCAGGTGGGACCTCGTACAGCTAAGCAGTTCACTTTTAAACTCTGACTTCATCAATACCGAAGACCAATGTTTTCTCCTATTTGGGAGTTGTGTTTGACGATTCCTTGAGTTGTTGCCCTTTGCTTACTTGGAAGAAAGGGGATCTAGTGAAAGCTTTTGCAGCTGTTTTTAACTCTGCCAGCAGAGTGGGAGGCAATAGGGGCTCTTTTGAAGACAAATGAAGACAAATATATCTAAAAAGGTTAGTTATGGGAGTGAGATTTTGGGCCACATTGGGGTAGGAGCAGTGCAGAATGCTGAAAACTCTTTCCTCCGAATGGCCCTTTCTGTCCCACAAAGTACTTCATTTTATGTCATGCACGAAGAGTTCGGAATGCCTTTCCTCTCAGATGTACTGGCTTTCCGTCCCCTGGCTTTGTGGCTTAATATTTGGGCTAAGCAAGAAAAAACACTTAGCAGAGACATCCTACAGGAATGCCTTTCACTTGACCGTATCTTACGCATCCGATGGCTCCAGTATATAAGAGTTGGCCTCTCCAGGGTAGGTAGCTTTTGGCCGCCGTAAGTGTGGCAGGGTGAGTCCCTTGCTCACTTTGCCACTGGATTCAAGCAAGCCGGGCTGAAGACGGCTGGAATGCCAGAAACCGGTCCTCGGAAGCTTGTTTCCGGTCCAGGGAAGACATGGTTTGGCAGTTCGGGCTGGGCTGTTCCCATGAGGCACAGGGTCAGACTGATTTGCATATAGCCATGTCTGAACTGGGGTGGCAGAGTGGGCTAAAGAACGGTGATGGATTAAACCCAGATCTTTTGACTGGGTGTGAGTGTTTGATTGATTCAGATGCTCCGTCCATCACCACCCCCTTTTGTACCGCTTTTGGGCGCCATAAGTGTGGCAGGGTATGCTCAGACGTGAGTCCCTTGCTCACTTTGCCACTGGATTCAAGCAAGCCGGGCTGAAGACGGCTGGAATGCCAGAAACCGGTCCTCGGAAGCTTGTTTCCGGCCCAGGGAAGACTTGGCTTGGCCGTTCGGGCTGGACTGTTCCCATGAGGCACAGGGTCAGACTGATTTGCATATAGCCATGTCTGAACTGGGGTGGCAGCGTGGGCTAAAGAACGGTGATGGATTTAACCCAGATCTTTTAACTGGGTGTGAGTGTTTGATTGATTCAGATGCTCCGTCCATCACCACCCCCTTTTGTACCACTTTTGGCCGCCATAAGTGTGGCAGGGTATGCTCAGACGTGAGTCCCTTGCTCACTTTGCCACTGGATTCAAGCAAGCCGGGCTGAAGACGGCTGAAATGCCAGAAACCGGTCCTCAGAAGCTTGTTTCCGGTCCAGGGAAGACATGGCTTGGCAGTTCGGGCTGGACTGTTCCCATGAGGCACAGGGTCAGACTGATTCGCATATAGCCATGTCTGAAATGGAGTGGCAGAGTGGGCTAAAGAACAGTGATGGATTAAACCCAGATCTTCTGACTGGGTGTGAGTGTTTGATTGATTCAGATGCTCCGTCCATCACCACCCCCTTTTGTACCGCTTTTGGCCGCCATAAGTGTGGCAGGGTATGCTCAGACGTGAGTGCCTTGCTCACTTTGCCACTGGATTCAAGCAAGCCGGGCTGAAGACGGCTTGAATGCCAGAAACCGGTCCTCAGAAGCTTGTTTACGGTCCAGGGAAGACAAGGCTTCGCAGTTCGGGCTGGACTGTTCCCATGAGGCACAGGGTCAGACTGATTTGCATATAGCCATGTCTGAACTGGGGTGGCAGATTGGGCTAAAGAACGGTGATGGATTAAACCCAGATCTTTTGACTGGGTGTGTTTGATTGATTCAGATGCTCCGTCCATCACCATCCCCTTTTGTACCGCTTTAGGAACTATTCGCTAACCCTGAGTGCAGATATAAGAGGGACCTTTCTCTGGTCAAAGAGTGTTTTTTAATAATGAGCCACTTTGATAGAGAGGGAAATGAGCGGTGTAAGCCTAGTGTTGTAATACTTTATTCGATAAAAGATTTATCACAAAAGTAGATACAATTTCCATCATAAAAGGAATAATATTCTTGTGTACCAAATACAACCAATAAACAATGCAATAAAAAACCAATATATACAAAATAAAAAATAAAAAGGTGAATGGCCATAAAATACTGTGACCTTATGTCTTATACAACCAATTAAAAAGGCCAATGGCCCTAATGTGCTGTGGGATTCATGTCTTATTCAACCAATTTCATTAGTCTGCAGATTTTCTACCTCATTTTAGATTGTAACACTTTCGAGCGTATCTGCCATGCCTTCCCCGGATACTTTGCAGCTTGCAAACAATCGTCAGAGATGTTGTGTCTGTTAGGATGCGCAAGGCCATCGTATACTGCCTAACTCCTAACTCCCTGCATACTGTTTTAACCACCTTTTCCTAGCCCCCCTGTAGGCGCTACAGGCGAACAGGAAGTGCGCTAAGGACTCAGTGGGGCTTGCACAACCTGGACAGGTCGCTTGATGGGACAAGGAATTTCTCCAGATCCTAGTAAATTCATTCAATGGGAGTGTCCCATACCTCAGCTTTAAAAAAGAGAGTTCTATCACTGGGTATTTTAATAAAATCTAAAAAAGGTTCAAGCTTCCTGGCCGGTTTATGCTCCAGAAAATGGTTGGTTAAGGTCCCCCACTTAGTGTCTTTTAGTTCCTCAGCCTGCACCCACTCCCATTAGATTTTCTTAACTGTTTGTTTGTTTCGGGGGGTTTGGGGGGCGGAATGGGCTGACCACGATTCACCCAACCCTATGTTTATGACCAACTGTTTTAGTTTGTTCAGCCACACGATATTCTTTGAGCTGTTCAAACTAATAAGTTCGTCAAACACTGCTGCATAGATTGCCAATTCCGGTGTTCTTCTCAAGCGTACCCAGTATAGTAATGGGGGCAGGCAAACTATGTCTTTAATAGAACGTTGACCCAGGTCATGAAAAAGAGGTTTTAGGGGGTTTAAGAGTGGGAGCCCAACTAGGTCTCTCATGAACTTATTTTCGGCTTTAACTAGCTCCGCTGTGTTATCGAACCCCCACAATTCTGACCCATAGACTGCAGAAGCCAGTGCCTTCCCTTCATACACGGCTAGAGCCGGGGCTATAGGTCTACTAATAGAGGCCAGATGATCTCTTAAGATGGCTCCCGAAACTCTGTTATGATTTAGGAGCATTTTTGCCACATGGGAGTCCCATTTCATTCTGCTGTTGACCCCGACCCCCAGGTACTCAAAAGCATCCACCACCACTAGCGGAGATCCATTGAGGGCAACATTAATCTTCCTAGATTTTTTAGACCGGGACAATACCATCAGTTTTGTTTTAGTAGTATTGATAGTTAGACCTCGTTCTTCACAAAACTGACTAAACCTATCTAGTAGTTTCTGCAGACCAGAGGGGATTTTGGACATCAGGAGGGTATCATCTGCGAAGAGGAGGGTTGGTGTTTTCTAACCCGCCAAGGTGGGGGCATCAGCTGGGTCCTCTCTCAAATGGTCTGCCACACCATTTACAAAGAGAGAGAACATCGTTGGGGGCCATCACACAACCCTGGCAGACCCCCCCTATTTACTGGTACCCTCCTGGTCAGTTGACCCTGGCATCCTCATCTGATTCTTGCATAGTTACCCTCATGTAGTCTTTTTATAAGCTCCAGGAGATATCGTGGAAAACTCATATCCGGCAGCACCTGCCAAAGTTTGGCGCGAGGGACCAGATCGAAGGCGGTTTTCAGGTCAATAAAGGCTAAGTACAAACAGCCTTTCGCGATGGACACAGATTACACCGCAAAGAATCTGAAAACCTGGTCCATCGTACTCACTTTCTGCCTGAATCCCGCCTGTAGGTGCGTCAGGATATTTCCCTCCGGCCATGACCCAATTCTGGAGATGATGACCCTGCCAACTACCTTCTGTACCACGTCGATTAAACTAATCGGCCTGTAGTTGGCAGGGTCCTCTCTAGCGCCCTTCTTGTATATTGTTACCACTTCTGCCCCTTTCCACGATTCAGGGACTGAATGGCCCTGAACCAGCAAATTCATCAGGAGGACAAATAAATTAGTCCACCACGTGAGATCATGTAGTAATAAATCACCTGGGAGCCCATCCGGACCTGCGCCCTTCCCGGGGGTTATGTTCTTAATGGCAGATTGAACCTCTTGGAATGTAAAGGGCTCTACTGGTTCAAGGCTCTCATGGTCTGATTCTAGTTTCAAGTGCCCACCTTGTATTTGGTCAGATTCAACGTCACCACAATATAAGCTTGAGAAGTGGGAGTGCCATTGCTGCTCAGTTATGTGGTTTGGGAGAGGGTCTGCTCCCCTTCTGTTTAGTTTTTTTTTTTTTTTTTTAAATTTTTGAAAACCTTCATTTAGCACTGTTCATAAGACAAATACGGGCCTACAACCATCCGGCCGGCCTCGACACTTCTTAAGCTTGGTAGCAAATTATACGTCCACTCGGTAGCACGTCAGCACGTAGGAGCATACAACATGTGTTACAGTAAATCCACGTGCACCAAGTGTCAGGAGATAGTAAGGTTAATTTTAAAATAATTTTTTATATAAGGAGATACAGAAGCTAGAACAGATCAGTGTACAGAACATCCATCTAAGTAATAAGCGGGCAACGTCCATCAGGAGATTCCACAAACAGTAAACATACCTAAAATGGCGGCACAGAGCTAGAATCACAGGATGATGCAACATAACGAGTTGTGCCCCCTAGCCGCTACCCTCCTAACACCAGACCCACCCACTGACCCATGAAAAAGCACATAGGAAGAAGAACAGAAAAAGAGAAAAAGAAGGCCCATAGAAACAAAAAACGAACCGAGGAAGACCCCCCACCCTACACGCATGCCGAGGCTATGGCCTACCCCCCCCTAGCAGTGTGTCTGTCGCCCCAAAAAGAGAACCCGAAATGTAGAAACAAGTAAAGAGAGAAAAGAAAAAGTCCATAAAGTCACGGTTGAACATAGGGAGAGAGAGAAGAATACACTAATCTACTACTCCCTGGAAAAGGAAAAGCGGGGAGGAGCCCACCCAACAACAGAACTCCCGGTCTCCCTCGCCGTCAGTGCCTCCTGCGCCATGCACAACACAAATCAAAAAACTGTAAGCCCGGTAGACCAAAGTCAGTGACACCCAGAACCTCAGTCCAGCACAAGTCCGCCCCCCAGCAGCAGAAATAGACATCGGGAGACATCGACAGTGACATGAAGCAGAAAAAACAGGACATTAAAGACAACTCAGCCACCGTTGCAGAATGTGTTTCAGTCCGGGTCCCCGCCAGCCGATCCAGCAAAAGCGACGAAAGGCAAACCATCAACCCTGTCCGGACCGGCAGAATTTCTCCAGGCCTGTCCATTGCTGCGAGCCACCTTCAACCAGGACAAAGAAGCAAGATGGCCGCTTACGAGGAAGGGGAACGATGAAGACTCCTTTTGCCGCAGGGTCACTAACACAGCAGTAACGTAACACAGGGGCTCCAGTGATAGATGCAGCGAGGGGGACATGTGACAGGGAAGTTGAGCAGCCGGGCCACGATAGAAAGCGTGTAGGCAAAGTCATAGCTTCCGAAATAGAGGGAGCCTCTGCAACTGTAGCATCGTCGATGGACAAACACACTACATTGTAGCCAGGAGAACGCATCTCCTCCTTCCCCTTAGTCAGCAGCATTGTATCCCCTCCAGGATGAAACAGGGGCAGCGGGGGACCATCCAGCCGGGATCGCCCCGTGTCAGACATTTCCTCATCAATTTTCCGCACCAGTGCCCGGGCAGAGCTTCGCATTGCCGCTTTCAAATCCACGAGGGCGGCCAGGATATCGCCGCAGGTCAGGTCTCTCCGTGTTGAAAGCCGGTCCGCACTATCCCGCTGCACCCTCAGTGCGGTCCTCGGCACAGGGGCACACGGGCCCACAGTCACTGTAGACATGGGACCAGCCAGCGTCTCGTCAGGAGGGACAGGCGCCATTTCCACCCCACCGGCAAGCAATCAGTGGTGAAACGGGGGCGACCGCGATAACCAAAGGAGCAATGATTCGGCCGCCGGGGAAACTCCGTTTACAACTCGGGGGCGGCGCAGCGTGAGAGCCCTCCTCGTCTTCTGCGAGCACCGGCCGTCCACAGCATGAAAGGCGCACCAAAATGGAGTCCGCCCGTCTCTCGTCGGAGTGGCAGAGGAGCGCTGCTCGTGAGGGGCTCCAGCGTCGTCTACGCCACCAGCAGCACGAGAGAGATTCCGACCCGGATGAAAGGGTCCGACCCCGGTCGCCCGGGCAGCGCTCTACTCCCTCGCGGTCGTCAGCTTTTCCCCAGCTCGTCTCCCCGTCCACGTCCCTCGGCGTCCAGCGGCGGCCATCTGCACAGGGTCCAGGGGAAGCGCCGGAGGTCGGCGAAAACACCGAGTCTACCGCCAAATCAGCCGGCAAAGGTACCAGGAGAACGCCAGCAACTTCAGTGCTAGCATGTCACGGCTGTAGGACGGCGCAGGTCAGGATAAGTGAGCAGGAGTACGAAAAAAGCCAGACGGCTTGCGGAGCCGGGAGCTCAAGCGTCCGTCCCGTCCGCCATCTTGGCTCCTCCCCCTCTGTTTAGTTTATTGATCAATTCCCAAAATAAGGTTGAGTCTTTTAGAAAGGGCGCCATTTTGAGTTCCTGCCAGTGTTCTTCCTCCCAATCCCGCTTTGCAGATTCTAAGGTTTTATTGTACTCCTTTCTAGCCAATCTAGCGGCTACCTGGTCCTTTTTACGGAGGGCTACGGAGATGGCCTCTCTTTTTCCTACATGCTGCTGTATACCATAAGTTGCCAAATTTAAGTGCTCTACTTTTATGTCCACTAAAATCATTAACCATAAAATAAGTACCCAGATATACTATAAAATTCCCATAGGATTCACTCAATTGAAAACCCTGCTCGTTATCCTGGGAAGTAATGAGCAATAGGAGTTCCGCACTTTTTTGTTCTACTAGATCACCTATGCTAGTTGGGACATTCTCCTGGCATGCCACCTTATGCCATTTTAGTTTGCGATTGGAGTTAGATGGCACTACTTATTTTGTTGATAATAGCGGTACATTTAATGTCCTCCTATTACATTCCCATCTAATTTTCATGCAGAGGGGATTATGGTCACTATCCTCTGTTTGTTTAACTTCCATGTCGACTACATTCCCCCATAGTTGTGTATCCAACAAAATATAGTCAATTCGCAAGGGGCCACTAAGTCTATTAAAAGTCATAGCCCCATGTGGGTCAGAAATCGTTCTACCATTCAATGCACGTAAGTTGTATTCCATTGTTAGGGCATTGATTTGTATCGCCCTAGCTGACCATTTTTTAATTGGCCTCAAGCTCAATGTGGGGATGGAATGTCTTGTGTCTTCTTCATTATTTCCCAAAAGGTCTTCTTCGCTTAAAGGTTCATACGTACAGTTCAGGTCTCCTCCCACAATAATATTAGAGAGAGGGGGAATACCTTCCAAGGCTATTTCAAGTAGTGATACTGTATGCGAAATTTGAGCCCCTGGTGTTCCTCTAGCATATATATTAAACAACTCCACTCTGCTATCATTCAAGGGACCTTTAAGTGATAGGTGTAGAATATCCTCTGAAGCTGAATTATGGACGGTGATGTCCCAATTCAGGGCCACCTTGACCCAAACGTGAAGCCCCCCCGATGGGCGACCCTTTCCCGAGCTTGTCGCCGGTGCAAAATAGGTGGAATACCGAGACTTGTATAGGGGGATCGTGCTCCAAGTCTCCTGGAACAAGCAGACCTCAAAATTATTGATGAAATCATTCCATTCTGGCATTACCAGTTTCTTTTTCGAGGCCTGCAATGTTCCATGAGAGGAATCGAATCATCCCTGGGTTTCCTTCACCCTCTTTGTATGAATCTACAATTTCCAGACCCGACATTTCCCTGCCCAACGAACTAGCCGTTGGGCTGGTTACGCAAGGCGTGTTCCTAACGTCATCTGCGTTAGGTGTTATTACCGGGTAAGACCTACAATTAGCATTGGATAGTCAATCTATATGATTTAAATCTGAATCCTCCTTACCCCTGCTATGGACCAAAGGGGGAGATGTCTAATCTGTATGCTGGAGTGCTTAGGCGGGCACGTCCGAAACTCTAAAGCCACTAGGTTTTCTGCGAAAACTGCATTACATAGTTGGATTTCAATGCAATCTGTGTGGGAGCTGAACAGGGATAATCTATTGACGCTAATCATGTCCTCCCTGATGATGGATCTGCACCCCCTTACATGGCGGAGCCAGTGAATTGTTTTGTTGTGAATAGATTCACTAGTTTCATGGCCGGAGTTCCTGTTGAGTTTTGGGACTCCGGTCATGTAAACTGTTGCAGTGGAGTTTCTAGGAATTTTGCCTTTTGATGAAGTGTTTGAGGGGTCAACCTTGTGTTTTCCATTTTTGCCCTCACGAGTACCATTGGAAGTTAAATTACTCGAGTGAGCAACCCTAATTCCACCTGCTATTCCCCGTACTTTCATCATTTCAGCGTAAGGCCGAAGGCTATGCTGGCAAGTGGACAGATCCCTACCATCTGATTTTTGATCCTGGGATCCTTTTTTTTTAGGCCCACCTTCTATCGCTGGATTCGAGAGTAAGGGTTCTCTTACATTAATTAGTGCTGGTACTATAGCGGGTTTTGGGGTTTGGGGGGGAATTGATGCTGTAGGTATTTCCTTTCAGAGCTGACTCCAACAATTTGTTAATCGCAATCATTTCCCTCTCCACGTTCTCTAGTCTCTTGTGGAGTGCCCTGTTGGAATGTGCACAACTCACACATCGCCCAGCATCTACACCACATGGCTCTGGGGCCCTAGGAGCCTTGATGGTTACCGGTGTTGTGGTATCATTTAGGTCCCCAGCTTCTTCTTCTAAGACTGGAAATCTATTAGAACAGTTGATGCCTATTTCATATGCATTTTCCTTTGGCATACCATAATTCAATAATTTCCAGCATCTTACTCGACGGATTAGCCCCCTTTGGTACCTCTGCTAAGTCTACCGTAGAGGGCCCTTCTAATGAATTATGAACTTCACACGTCGTGATAGTTTATGGGGGGTTTTTGGCAAAAGTTGCAGGGATCACTTTCCCTCGCTGCTGTTTTAACACCTCAGAGAGGGGATCCGGGGTTTCCACCCGATAATTACTGGAATTTCCTGCCAAGACCTCCTCACATTCACTGACAATGGTTTCAATTCTTGTCAAAGTACAATTAGAGGCTGCATGCAAAGCACTTTTTGCCTTTTTCCCCTTTTTTGGTTGTGACAATTGAGCTCCCCCCCTCCAAAGACTTTCTTTTGCCCATTATTAATCAAATAAATTTGAACGGGCACTCTCAAGCGCTTTTATACGCAAACGATGGTTCTTTGCGCACTGTTCGACGTAGTCGGAGGATAAACACACCTTTTGTTGTTTAAAGTAACCCCCTCAATGACCCCACAGTACCTTTTAGTCCTTATAGACCTTGTAGTGGGGTCCGTAAAATCCAGAGTTAGGGGGTAGCCCTGCCCTGCGGGAGGGCCGGGCCGAATTTCAAGGCCCCCGGCGCCCTCTTGATGACAGCAGCGCGCACCTCGCGCAGCCCCCTTGGAGGTGTAGTCACGGGGGCTGCGGGCGCGGGAGTGCAGGGTCCGTGGCAGGAAACAAACAAGGGCAGCAAAGAAGCCGGGTGGACTCCCGGAGCCGTTCCCCTCACGGCAACACCGGGAGAGCAGGAGGTGACTGGCAAGCTGGTACTGCTAACAAGCGCGTCCCGCGCTGCGGGAGGGCCGGGACGAATTTCAAGGCACCCGGCTCCCTCTTGATGACGACAGCAGCGCGCGCCTCACGCAGCCCCCTGGGAGGTGTAGTCACGGGGGCTGCGGGCGCGGGAGTGCAGGGTCCGTGGCAGGAAACAAACAAGGGCAGCTAAGTAGCCGGGTGGACTCCCGGAGCCGTACCCCTCACGGCAACACCGGGAGAGCAGGAGGTGACTGGCAAGCTGGTACTGCTAACAAGCGCGTAAGCCGAGTGTGTAAGTACACCGTGTTAAAAACTGTACCAACCAGCAAACCTTATCTTCTAGGGCTTAAAAGCATCCATAGTCATTTTCTATTGACCAGGTTTCGGCTCAACCTCATCCATTACCTCATGGCACACCCTCGCGGATTCCACAGAGGCCAGTGCCTCCTGCCCTGTGGCTGCAACAGTGAGTCTCCTCAAGACATGATGCACTTTATAATGTTTTGTAGTTTTTATGCTGTCCCTAGAAAGTTATTTATTATTCCCATTCTCAAAAAAGCGGGTTTAAGGCGTGTGAGACCAGCTCTTATCTTTTTACAACTCCTCTCTGACACTGTTTCGCATACGCTTTACTTTTTACGGGTCGCTGTTAGACTCCGGTCAAGCTGCGATTAACTTCTGTGCTGTAATTCATGAATTTTTGTTTTATGTTTTGATTAACTTGGACATATTTTATTTGTCAATCTGCAATTTGGAAGATGTTTTATCATTTTTTGTATGACTTTTATGGTTTTCCTTTGTAAAACCGAATAAAGTTTGTTGATAATAATCACTAGGGGATTCATTTACAGGGTAGCATGGTATCCCTCACAATAACTCCAGGAGTCACAGTCCACACAATGTACATGCTTATTTCCCCCTACTTCCAACCTTACATATACCCCTAATCACCTGCCCAAACCTTCCCCTGATGATGCCAATGTGGTCCTCCGTCAACCCACAGACCACATTTTTGGCCTCTTTGAAACTGCCCATACAATAAAAATGCTGCATTTGTAAATACATATCAACTACCATTTGTTGTGTTTGAAGCATTTTATTGAATAATAAAACCTAATAAACATAATCTGATTATTAAAGCAAAACAGAACATCAGTTGCCATACTCAAAAGAGACAAAAATTGTACATAAAAATCAACATACTGTAACACTGCAAAGTTATGTAGAGCACAATTCCTAATTTTGGGCAATCTTTAAAGTGTGGTAAATTTTAATTACCTATACGGAATTTATGCGGTAAAGTTCAATAAGAATAACTCAGTCAAAATGAAGAGGCAGAATCCGTGGTATCTGAGGTTTAAAGTGGGGTTTTATTCCTTAAAAAGGAATTGGTTCGAACCAATGGTAGCATGACCCATCGCCACGAGGGTTCAGGGTGGGAATTGCAATGGACATGTACAATGTTTTATTAACAAGAAATCGTATATATAGTCATTACATACAGTAACATTGAATGCAGAAGGCGTAACAGCTGAGAGAAACGAGATAAGAGCAGAAATACGTAACAGGAGGCGTGCACTAGGGTGTACACGGAGGTGTGTGCTAGAAACATCACATAGAGGTGTCATAAGTGGGTGGATCCCTAGAAGGATCCTGCAGAGTCAGCAAGAACATGTGGCAGAGATGCGCGCGCAGCAGCATGACGTATGATTGACGTGGAACTGGAGGGTGAAGGGGACTTGACATTTAGCCCTACATGTGGAGACAGAAGTCTGGAGTGTCAGAACAACCTAATCCCAAATCATATCTAATATCTTGTGTTTGAGGAACTGTATTATCTAGAAGGAAAGGTCTCTTGGGCAGAGGCTATTCTATACTGACTGCTAGTGCGTGTATATGCAACTGCATGTCTACGTGTAAAGCAGGGGGCCATGGGCCTACCATGGTAACGGAGGCTATGAATTACTTGCATGGAGACAGAAAGGCCGGGCCCTTTGCTCTGCATCTGGGAAGGATGTTTACCTAAACTACTAGACAGGAATGTATTTTTCGAGGAGCGGAGCAGATAACTTGAAGGCTGAATACAGTCTTGGCAGGCCGGCAGGCTGAGCCAGGCACCGCTAGCCGCGCAGGGAGTGAGTGAAAGGTCATAGATACAGATGCAGGTTCAGGCTGCAGCTTCCAGAGGCAGAAGGCAGGAGAAAGCTTGAATGGCAGAAAACAAGGCCCAACTCGCCAGGGCCAGAAAAACGTGAAAGTGCACCATGTAAAGACGTTGGCAAGGCACACTTAGGAACTGAATATCGGACCCATTCATGGTGGATCTGAAAGAGGACATGTTAACGTTGGACGCAAATGTATTTGCGTCTTCATAGCTGGTTGTGGAGGGAACTTACATGTACTAGAAGCAGGTACATGGAGCCGTTGGGGTCTACGATAGGGGACACAATTGACCAAATATTCATATTACCTCATTCCCTCCTTGTCCCCTACGGACCCTTCATGATATATCAATCCTCATTAATCTATCAATTTGTTCATGTAACATCATTTGCTCTTCTTTCTTCTTATGGCGTTTTGAATGAGGACTTGAATGAGGAATACATGATGTGGCGCACAAGCCGCAAATCGCTGGCCCACATTGCAGACATAGGCAACAACTGAATACTATGAGAAGGCCAATACCAAGGAAGGATAGGACTTTCCATCCCCAGGCTGACAACGTTGTCCAGAACCAACCGGACCAAGTCCAGGTGCCTGGGTTCTGGTGTATCAGACTTGCAATTTTATGAAGGCGAGTTATGGCTCTATATACTGATGGCGCGTTTTCTGGAATGAAAAGACAGCAGCTCGACCCGATGACCTTACAGGCTCCGCCCCTATCGGCCAGGATGACGTCAAGGACGAGACGATTTTGAAGAACAACAATCCGCATAGCAGACTGCTCCTCTGTTAAGTTACCTAGGGCAGAAGTAGTTTCATTCACTACAGCTTCAAGAGTTCTAGTTAATTTTCGTATCAGTTTACTATTAAAGACAGCACCTAAGTAGGGAAAGAAACCTTTATTGAAGTCTGTATATTGTTCCCATGCCGTTTCAGTATAGTCGACAATCGGGAGATCTCTCTGTGGTCTATTGTGTACTAGATGGGTTTTTCTATGATAATCAGGAGGGGCTAGGAAAACAGGTTGCAGAAGGAATGCAATGTAACAGGTGCCATCCCAATATAGAGGTAAGCGTATATATGCGGTATGACCACAAATGAAGTAGGAATGACGTGAAGCTTTAAAGGTAGACTTGCCCTTATCACTGAATTCGATCACAGTAGTACATCTACTATGACCCAGATGTACTGAACCATTTTTCCTGACACATAATTCACCTTTGACTGGAAGTACGGACATGGCGGGCAAGACTGGTACTGTTTCGGATTCAACACTGAGAATCATGAGGTTAAGTGTAAAGTTACCTAATCCATATACTTCATTTTCTAGATCAGTTCCTGTCCTTTTGGGGAGACCCTCCTTGTCAGGGAAACAGACTTTATGCAAAACGACGTTCAGGTTTCCCTATACCCAGTTACCCTGGTAAACTACGGAGTCTGAATTCAAGGAATTAATCAAACTAAACCATGCCCCACAGGACCCATTATGTGTGAACGGGTACGGAAAAAGAGGCAGAAGTCCTTTGTATTTCTGATAGGGAGGGAGTCGACCACATATCCAACAATTAGTAGCATTGCTGGTCTGATGGGAATGATGTAACATACTAATGAATGTATTGTTGCGCAACGCAAGTCTGTAAGATAACTCATGTGGGGGCAGTTCACTAAAAGAATGCTCGGCAGTGACGTTGAAGGGAGAAATTTCACGCTTGAATATAGGATAGTATATGTGTAGAAGCACACTTGCAGCAATAATCATAAGGCTCAGAAAAAACATAATCAATAAAGTCACAATACAGTGGCTGCGGAGAGATTTGCAATATTCACGTTTCTTGAGCTGTTTCTGTCTATCTCTCTCTCTGTTGGGGTCTAGGGGATACATGTCAGAAAACACGTCTAACCGATTCACCTAGGGGAGGACTTAAACAATTAAACTGTCTGACTTGCTAGACCTCAATTTTTCTTTATACTCCTGCTGTGGAGTCTTCTCTATCAGGGGAAGTTTAGAGTCACTAGAATCTGGACAGTCCTTAGAGGGGGAGGGTGAGTCAGTCTTTGGCAATGCACGAAATTTCTTCACGTGACTTGAGTGCAGCCACCCTTTGCGGCCCTCGACCTTGATTGCAGTCCTCGTGGTGAGAAGTACCAACTTCGGCGCCTGCCACCTGGGCTCCAGCGGACTTTTCCTGTCGAAATTTCTTACAAGGACGATATCTCCTGGAACAACGTCATGCGGTTTCACCTCGGTGTTGTCGGGAAAGGCTGCAGCGACCTGTGAACGACATGATTGTAGTGCAGACATCAAGGAGGCAAGGTAATCTGTCAACATATTACAATCGACATCGGTAATCTTTCTTGGCAAAGGCGTCCCCCACATATTCGGTGGTCTACCAAAGACCACCTCATACGGGGATAGCCCTGTTCTGGAATGTGCGACCATTCTCATATAAAAAAGGGCGACTGGCAAAGCTACGATCCAGTCGACACCCTTCTCCTTACAGATTTTCGCAAGACGAGTTTTCAGGGTCTGATTGTGTCTCTCTACGAGACCTGCTGCTTCAGGATGTCGGACACAGTGGAACTTCCACTGGTAGCCTAGCAGGAGTGATACCTGCTTCATAAGCTCGGACGAGAATGGCTGACCGTTGTCTGAGTACACAACACGGGGCAAACCATATCGAGGGAAGAATTCACAAACCAGCTGCTTGGCAGTGGTCGGAGCAGTGTAATCTGGGACTGGATATGCTTCTGTCCAACGGGAAAGTGCACATACAACTACGAGGACATATTTGAAACCTCGACAACGTTCCATCTGAATATAATCCATCTGGAGGACTTCAAAAGGGTGATCGGGAGGATGAAAACCACCTTGCTCTACGGGAACGCCTTTACCTGGGTTGAACTGACAACAAATCATGCAAGTACGCACTTTCTGTTTGGCTGCTGCTCGTAAGTGTTTATTGAACCAGAGATGTTGAATACTGTCTAACATGGCTTTTTCTCCTAAATGTGCTGGACTGTGTACGGTATTAATGATAACTTGAACCATAGAGTCGGGGAGAAACCATGTAGATTTTCCCTTCGTCATCCATCCTTGATCTGTCTGGGTCCCTCCTAGTTCAATCCATTTCTTGATTTCATCTGGTGTAGCATGTGTCTGTATGTCAATTACATCTAGGGCGGGATCCTTAACTGTCATGCAATGTGTCGGTGTCGCGACTATTGTCTTTGTCAGGTCAGTGGTGTGAATCTGATTCTGAGCTGTATGTTTTGCGGTTCGATCTGCCAGGTCATTACCCTGGGAAATAGTATCTGTAACTTTTGTATGTGCCTTACACTTCATGATGGATATCGCTGTAGGCAGATGTATTGCATCTAATAGAGTTTGAATGAGGGGACCGTGTTGAATTTTGGCACCGTGAGAAGTCAAAAAACCTCTCTCTCGCCAGAGGACACCGAAGTCGTGAACAACTCCGAATGCATAACGGGAATCTGTGTATATGTTAACTCTCTTGTTCTTGGCTTGAATACAGGCTTGTGTCAGAGCGATGAGCTCTGCTGCTTGTGCTGAAAGGGTGTCAATACAATTTGTTTCTATGACTTCAGTTTCTGTTGTGACTGCGTAGGCGGCCACTAATTCTCCTGTACTTGTTCTCATGCATGAACCATCCACATAAAGTGTCAGGTCTGGATCTGGTAATGGAGTGTCTGTCAAGTCTTGTCTGGGATTCGTCGTGATAGTAATGACTTCAATGCAATCATGTGCCAATGGGTCTGTTTCAGTTAATGGCAAAAGTGTAGCAGGATTCAATGTATTACAACGTCTAATCTCTATGTGTGGCTGAAATAATGTCAATTCATAACCTGTCAATCTTGCTATAGTCAAGTGTTGAGTCTGTGTTCGATTTAAAAGAACTTCCACGGAGTGTGGAACTTGTACTGTCAATGGATGTCCTAACACTATTGAATCGCTTTGTCTGATTGCTAGAGCTGTTGCTGCAACTGATTTCAAGCACGCAGGCAGAGCCTGGGCTACTGGATCCAATGTACTAGAGAAGTAAGCACACGGTTTGTGTGAACCTGCTTGATCCTGCGTGAGTACCGACAATGCAGTACCTTCACGTTCTGTGACAAAAAGTGTAAAAGGCTTACTGTAGCATGGTGTTGCTAAAACTGGTGCTTGACATAAGGCTTTCTTTAAGTCGTCAAAAGCTTGTGTATGTTCCTGAGTCCAAGGGAGGACAGTCGAAGACGCTGCCTCCTGAGTTGTTAACTGAATGAGTGGCTTTGCTAGAAATGCATACTGAGGGATCCATTGTCTGCAGTAAGAAGTGAGGCCTATAAAAGCCCGCACCTCCTTTTGTGTCCTGGGTGGTAACATACCTGCAATTAACTGGATGCGATCGGGCGTTAGCTGTCTCCCCCATTTGGACAGCAAGTGACCTAAGTAAACAACTTGCTGAACACAGAATTGCAGCTTCGAAGGGGATACCTTGTGCCCCTTGTCAGCCAGGAAATGTAAAACCGTCAGTGACGCTAGTTCACATTCAGGTTCGCTTCGAGCGGTGATCAGCAGATCATCGACATACTGTAGTAGGGCAGTGTTTTCAGGCATGTGTATACTGTCGAGTTGTCTTTTCAGTGCTTGGCTATAGATGCTGGGGCTTTCTGTGAATCCTTGAGGTGCGTGTGCAAATTTGAAGCTTCGTCCATTTAAAC
The DNA here is from genome assembly GCF_964263255.1 of Lissotriton vulgaris. NCBI lineage: Eukaryota > Metazoa > Chordata > Amphibia > Caudata > Salamandridae > Lissotriton > Lissotriton vulgaris. Next base: position 65,714,829 of record NC_141685.1, on the reverse strand, counting down.
AGAATCCGAAAAGGTATTGGCTTTCCAGATCAATTGGGACACTAAAGAAGGCGTTCTTAAGATCAATAACGGTAAAGAACGTTGCTTCAGAATCAATGGCTGCCAATAGAGATGAGATATCTGGGACCACAGGGTACTGCGGTACAATACATTTATTCAATTCGCGCAAGTCAATAACTAATCGGTAAACTGGTGGTGCATTGGGATCTGTTCGTTTAAGAATTGGAATGATAGGAGAATTACATAAATTCGAGTTGGTTTCTACAACCACTCCTTGTGCAATGAGCTCTTCAATGATTTTCAGTAAAGCCACTACAGCATCGGGGGGTAACTTGTATTGTCGAATTCGTGGTAAAACAACACCTGGCTTGAGTGTGACTCGATACGATGTAATGTGCATACAACCTACATCAGTGGGGCCTTGCGCCCATAAATGTGCAGGTACATTCTGTAATCGGGGATCAATATCTCTCAACACATAGTGACCTTTAAAGTCACGTAGAAACAACCGTACTCCTTCCGGAGAACAGCAAATAACAGCTCCTAGAGCTTTCAGAGTCTTGATACCTAACAAGTTTTCTGGACATGACTTTGTGAGCAGTAAATCTGTAGTACGTGTTAATGGACCAACTGCAAGGGGGAGTGGTTGCGATACTTCATTAATAATAGGCTTTCCTGAAAAACCAAGGGAAACATTCTGTGAGCCTGAGAGGGGTGCCCCTGGGACCTCGTCATGACTTATTGTCGTTCGGCTTGCCTCTGTATCAATTAAAAACTTTCTGTCTTTCCCTAATACTTGACTGTGTACATAAGGACCCTCTTGATCTACAGGAACCTCAATGAGAGGCAAGCCAACTTCCCTCTCTAGGCTGTTTCATGTGTATCGCTGATAATCGGGATAATCAGTCTGGGCATACTGGTACATTTGCTGTGATGCATGTTGAGTTGCAGCAATCGGTTGGGGTTGTGGCACCGCTACTGTCTGTTGTGAGGCTTGCATAGGCTGGATATTCTGTGGTACTTGTTGTTGGACCTGGTCCTGTCTAGGAGGACGCGGTCTCTCTTTAGTTTTTCCAGTAAGTATATTATGTTTCAAAACTGCACAATCGTTTATGTAGTGACCTGGCTGTTTGCAATAGTTGCATGTCCCTTTAACAGGAGCTGTTGAATTACTTGACTGTGTAGTGCCCTTTTTCTGACCGTCAGCTGGAACTGACTGAGCAACTAACATTTTCATTTTCGTGTCTTTCATGCGTCTCTGTTCGTGTTCGTGTTCCTCTCTAATTCTATTCTGGTGGTACTGTAACATTTGTAACATTTGTGAAGGTGTATTTGCTTGCCATGTGCTCTCGACTTTCTGTACACGATTCTTAACTTGGGGCAGGGAATTTTCTACTAGCTTCGTTACGAAAAGATGTGGATATGACTCGCGACTTGCTTTCAGGCCACTATTAATACCAAAACATTTCTCGAATCGGGAATAAAAATCGCTAGTGTCTTCATCGGGTTTCTGTTTACAGGCTGAGATTGCATCCCAGTCCTCCTTTTTAGTTGCTAATAAACGTGGCAGTACTTGCACTAACAATCCTGGTAATGCTTTAGATTTGTCCCCAAGCCCTGTTCCTGGGGTACGAGTCTTTTCTTCGTCTTCTAATGCAGCCCAATCTATCTTTTGGTCTCCTACCTCCCAATCCTTTTCTTTGAGTTTCTCGTAAATACCGGCAGGCATTAACACTTTCAATATTTTCATAATGTCGGGGTAGGTGTAATCCCCCATGAGTAACATGTCTTTGATTTCGCGGTGGAAACCTGCTGGGTCTTTATCGTGACTGGGCACTAATTTCTTCATTTCTAACAGTTCCATTTTCGTTATGGGCGTGTACACAAACACGCGTCTAAAGGAATTATCAGCATTCTGGACTGGATGCACTTCTCGCAAGGGGTTCTGTCTGTCTAAGTAATACATTTTTCTGTCTACGGGTGGAGCTGGAACAAACCGGGTATTCAGGAAAGTATTATACCTGTGTCGATGTTCTAGAATTACTTTAATCAAGTCAGTACCTAGACCTCTCCATTGTGGCGAGAGTAGTTCTATCAATATATCAGGTAAGGGACCTGGATCAGAATGTTGGCCTTTGAATAATGTAATGAGATGCTGAACCATATATATGCCAGCTAATTTCTGTTCATCAGGGCAAAGGTTTAAAAAGGTCTGCACTAAACCATCATCACTATATTTATCAGGATCGTCAGTCCATTGTACGGCTGACCTAGCCAGTTCTTGTTCATCCATGGAATTGAGTACATGGTACCCCATTCGTTCCTGAAGTATTCTATCAGCGGCCTGAAATAGATGTTCGGGGGTCTTTGGATTTGACATGGCAGCTTGAAAGATTCTTTTAGTTTCCGGACGTACCGGACGCATTGAATTATTATAGGGTCTTCCCTTACCTACATATGCTATCATTTCTCTAGCTGGTAATTGTGTTTGTCCTGTTGCCGTCTCTAGTGTCTCCTCCTCCCCTGAGGATTCGACCTTGTCTGAATCTATTTCTGGTTCTTGCTGTCTTCTTTCATGTATTTTAATTACTGCATTTCTGATTCTTTGGTACATGTTTTTTATACAACTCTGTTTATCATGGTTCCCATCTGCTATATTCTGACCCCATCTATTAAGTGCTCTCATTTCTTCCGGGTCTACACCCGGCCTATCTTGTTCTCTTATTAGGCAGTTTATGAAAAACCGTAATATCTTGGCTTGAGTGTCAACTTTCTGGTGAGCCATGGCCTCGCCAATACTTTCAGGGCCTTCCCCTGTTTGAACAAAATGATATATTCTGTCTAGATGATCAACCATTCCTGGTAGTAACAGTAAAAAGTTGGTAACCCGTCTTAGTCGTACTGATGCGAGCATCAATCTGTCGTCATTTTTACCGGGTACTGGATCATATCTACAGTCCGAGAGACGTTCTTTAAGTATGTCATAATCGGCTGATTTAGGTGTACGTTGTTGCGCTAGATCCCTATAAGTCAATCGGAGTGCTGGTGGCGGTGTTTGAAAACCTGTTGCACCTCCCGAGGTGCCAGGACCAAAAGGATTGAATGGGTTAGTGATCGGAAGAATAGGTGCAGGAAAGGTTGGAGGAACAGGTTCAGGGGGTGGAACGGGAGAAGGAGTTCGCTGCGGAGGTGGGAGTAGATGATTTCGGCGTGGAGTACCATCAGCGGGTAGTGGTTGAGCATGTGGATTTGTATATGCGGGAGCTACGTCGTCTAGATAGGAAGAAAGGAATATGTCCTTTGTGGTCTTGTAATGTACTTTAGTCGGGAGCAAGGGAGGGGGCAGATCCTTCGGTATTTCCGGAGTGGACTTAGGTAAACCCTCGGCCAGCAAAGGATACAAACCATTCATAAGAGTGTTTTGTTGTCGGTCTACTTGTTCTGCTTTTACTCGTATCCCCTCCTCAACTAATACGTTTTCTTGAACTTTGTCTGAATCTTCTTTATGTTTCTCTGCTTTTCTGAGTGCTTTCTCTGTGCGTCTGTGCGATTCTTTACGCCATAGTTCAATGGCATCTTTCTGTGACTGTCTGGCTTTCTTTTTCCATAATGCTTCCTCTACTCTCATGATGCACTCGGCATCCCATGTCCCTGCAGCGGGCCATCTTTGATTCTCTGCTAAATCTTTAGTATAGTCTACCCACAAATCGAGATACAATACAGCATCTAGGCCGTGTTTGTGGTACATAAAATGCCCTGGAGTGTCCCTAGGCGGAACGGGCACTGCTTCTTCTAGAATCCCTTTTCTAGTTCATACTTTTTGTCTTAGTTTGGAGAACAGCGGCATGTTTAAGTCGTGCTACTCTGGGCTTGATACTTACTCGGATTTGGACACAACTAATACAGCAAACACAATAATGTAGATCGAACAATCACTCATACCACGACATTAAAACATACTAAAACATTTCAGAACAAACAATAACAATTAGAATAAAACTAGTTAATTGCATACTGGATATACTGCTAAACAGTACAGATACACCGCTAAAACAGTGCAGACCGGGTCTGCGTACCCAAACCCGTCTTGACCGGCACAAATTAATGCGCTCGTCTAGATGCGTCCCCAGCAACGGTACTCACCGGGAAGCACGGAACAGAAGGCCTCGGAAACTCGACACTGGACTGGACTCGACTGGACTCGACTCGTGACGTAAGCACTTCGGAACTTCGGAACTGGTGGGCCTCCGGATACCTCGGACTTTGCTCTCTCAGCTAGGCTCTGGTCGGGATCCTCCGCACTCCTCACCGCCTCGTCTGGGTGTCGATCGCAGCCTCAGTCACCTCCGTTGGCCTGAGGGAGATACAGGAAATCCTGCGGGTACGCGTAGTTGTCCGTCAGCGCTGTGGCAGGGGACCGGGCCTGCAACGCACCGCCGGCGCGTGAGGTGGGGGAGGGGTCCCTATTCGGGCGCCAAATTATGTGGTAAATTTTAATTACCTATACGGAATTTATGCGGTAAAGTTCAATAAGAATAACTCAGTCAAAATGAAGAGGCAGAATCCGTGGTATCTGAGGTTTAAAGTGGGGTTTTATTCCTTAAAAAGGAATTGGTTCGAACCAATGGTAGCATGACCCATCGCCACGAGGGTTCAGGGTGGGAATTGCAATGGACATGTACAATGTTTTATTAACAAGAAATCGTATATATAGTCATTTCATACAGTAACATTGAATGCAGAAGGCGTAACAGCTGAGAGAAACGAGATAAGAGCAGAAATACGTAACAGGAGGCGTGCACTAGGGCGTACACGGAGGTGTGTGCTAGAAACGTCACATAGAGGTGTCATAAGTGGGTGGATCCCTAGAAGGATCCTGCAGAGTCAGCAAGAACATGTGGCAGAGATGCGCGCGCAGCAGCATGACGTATGATTGACGTGGAACTGGAGGGTGAAGGGGACTTGACATTTAGCCCTACATGTGGAGACAGAAGTCTGGAGTGTCAGAACAACCTAATCCCAAATCATATCTAATATCTTGTGTTTGAGGAACTGTATTATCTAGAAGGAAAGGTCTCTTGGGCAGAGGCTATTCTATACTGACTGCTAGTGCGTGTATATGCAACTGCGTGTCTACGTGTAAAGCAGGGGGCCATGGGCCTACCATGGTAACGGAGGCTATGAATTACTTGCATGGAGACAGAAAGGCCGGGCCCTTTGCTCTGCAGCTGGGAAGTATGTTTACCTAAACTACTAGACAGGAATGTATTTTTCGAGGAGCGGAGCAGATAACTTGAAGGCTGAATACAGTCTTGGCAGGCCGGCAGGCTGAGCCAGGCACCGCTAGCCGCGCAGGGAGTGAGTGAAAGGTCATAGATACAGATGCAGGTTCAGGCTGCAGCTTCCAGAGGCAGAAGGCAGGAGAAAGCTTGAATGGCAGAAAACAAGGCCCAACTCGCCAGGGCCAGAAAAACGTGAAAGTGCACCATGTAAAGACGTTGGCAAGGCACACTTAGGAACTGAATATCGGACCCATTCATGGTGGATCTGAAAGAGGACATGTTAACGTTGGACGCAAATGTATTTGCGTCTTCATAGCTGGTTGTGGAGGGAACTTACATGTACTAGAAGCAGGTACATGGAGCCGTTGGGGTCTACGATAGGGGACACAATTGACCAAAAATTCATATTACCTCAAAAGTTCAACGATAAGACACATTCATAAAGAACAGGAAAGGAAAGAAAGAAGGTGGGATACAGTAATTTCATTAATGTAATGCTTCCTACATATAGAAAAACAAAATTTATTATTTTCCTTAAGCAATAATGTCTGCACACTAAAATACTAAGAGAAATATATTGAACAATGAACATTTCTGGGCATACTGGTACATCCTTGAGGTGCGTGTGCAAATTTGAAGCTTCGTCCATTTAAACAGAATCCGAAAAGGTATTGGCTTTCCAGATCAATTGGGACACTAAAGAAGGCGTTCTTAAGATCAATAACGGTAAAGAACGTTGCTTCAGAATCAATGGCTGCCAATAGAGATGAGATATCTGGGACCACAGGGTACTGCGGTACAATACATTTATTCAATTCGCGCAAGTCAATAACTAATCGGTAAACTGGTGGTGCATTGGGATCTGTTCGTTTAAGAATTGGAATGATAGGAGAATTACATAAATTCGAGTTGGTTTCTACAACCACTCCTTGTGCAATGAGCTCTTCAATGATTTTCAGTAAAGCCACTACAGCATCGGGGGGTAACTTGTATTGTCGAATTCGTGGTAAAACAACACCTGGCTTGAGTGTGACTCGATACGGTGTAATGTGCATACAACCTACATCAGTGGGGCCTTGCGCCCATAAATGTGCAGGTACATTCTGTAATCGGGGATCAATATCTCTCAACACATAGTGACCTTTAAAGTCACGTAGAAACAACCGTACTCCTTCCGGAGAACAGCAAATAACAGCTCCTAGAGCTTTCAGAGTCTTGATACCTAACAAGTTTTCTGGACATGACTTTGTGAGCAGTAAATCTGTAGTACGTGTTAATGGACCAACTGCAAGGGGGAGTGGTTGCGATACTTCATTAATAATAGGCTTTCCTGAAAAACCAAGGGAAACATTCTGTGAGCCTGAGAGGGGTGCCCCTGGGACCTCGTCATGACTTATTGTCGTTCGGCTTGCCTCTGTATCAATTAAAAACTTTCTGTCTTTCCCTAATACTTGACTGTGTACATAAGGACCCTCTTGATCTACAGGAACCTCAATGAGAGGCAAGCCAACTTCCCTCTCTAGGCTGTTTCATGTGTATCGCTGATAATCGGGATAATCAGTCTGGGCATACTGGTACATTTGCTGTGATGCATGTTGAGTTGCAGCAATCGGTTGGGGTTGTGGCACCGCTACTGTCTGTTGTGAGGCTTGCATAGGCTGGATATTCTGTGGTACTTGTTGTTGGACCTGGTCCTGTCTAGGAGGACGCGGTCTCTCTTTAGTTTTTCCAGTAAGTATATTATGTTTCAAAACTGCACAATCGTTTATGTAGTGACCTGGCTGTTTGCAATAGTTGCATGTCCCTTTAACAGGAGCTGTTGAATTACTTGACTGTGTAGTGCCCTTTTTCTGACCGTCAGCTGGAACTGACTGAGCAACTAACATTTTCATTTTCGTGTCTTTCATGCGTCTCTGTTCGTGTTCGTGTTCCTCTCTAATTCTATTCTGGTGGTACTGTAACATTTGTAACATTTGTGAAGGTGTATTTGCTTGCCATGTGCTCTCGACTTTCTGTACACGATTCTTAACTTGGGGCAGGGAATTTTCTACTAGCTTCGTTACGAAAAGATGTGGATATGACTCGCGACTTGCTTTCAGGCCACTATTAATACCAAAACATTTCTCGAATCGGGAATAAAAATCGCTAGTGTCTTCATCGGGTTTCTGTTTACAGGCTGAGATTGCATCCCAGTCCTCCTTTTTAGTTGCTAATAAACGTGGCAGTACTTGCACTAACAATCCTGGTAATGCTTTAGATTTGTCCCCAAGCCCTGTTCCTGGGGTACGAGTCTTTTCTTCGTCTTCTAATGCAGCCCAATCTATCTTTTGGTCTCCTACCTCCCAATCCTTTTCTTTGAGTTTCTCGTAAATACCGGCAGGCATTAACACTTTCAATATTTTCATAATGTCGGGGTAGGTGTAATCCCCCATGAGTAACATGTCTTTGATTTCGCGGTGGAAACCTGCTGGGTCTTTATCGTGACTGGGCACTAATTTCTTCATTTCTAACAGTTCCATTTTCGTTATGGGCGTGTACACAAACACGCGTCTAAAGGAATTATCAGCATTCTGGACTGGATGCACTTCTCGCAAGGGGTTCTGTCTGTCTAAGTAATACATTTTTCTGTCTACGGGTGGAGCTGGAACAAACCGGGTATTCAGGAAAGTATTATACCTGTGTCGATGTTCTAGAATTACTTTAATCAAGTCAGTACCTAGACCTCTCCATTGTGGCGAGAGTAGTTCTATCAATATATCAGGTAAGGGACCTGGATCAGAATGTTGGCCTTTGAATAATGTAATGAGATGCTGAACCATATATATGCCAGCTAATTTCTGTTCATCAGGGCAAAGGTTTAAAAAGGTCTGCACTAAACCATCATCACTATATTTATCAGGATCGTCAGTCCATTGTACGGCTGACCTAGCCAGTTCTTGTTCATCCATGGAATTGAGTACATGGTACCCCATTCGTTCCTGAAGTATTCTATCAGCGGCCTGAAATAGATGTTCGGGGGTCTTTGGATTTGACATGGCAGCTTGAAAGATTCTTTTAGTTTCCGGACGTACCGGACGCATTGAATTATTATAGGGTCTTCCCTTACCTACATATGCTATCATTTCTCTAGCTGGTAATTGTGTTTGTCCTGTTGCCGTCTCTAGTGTCTCCTCCTCCCCTGAGGATTCGACCTTGTCTGAATCTATTTCTGGTTCTTGCTGTCTTCTTTCATGTATTTTAATTACTGCATTTCTGATTCTTTGGTACATGTTTTTTATACAACTCTGTTTATCATGGTTCCCATCTGCTATATTCTGACCCCATCTATTAAGTGCTCTCATTTCTTCCGGGTCTACACCCGGCCTATCTTGTTCTCTTATTAGGCAGTTTATGAAAAACCGTAATATCTTGGCTTGAGTGTCAACTTTCTGGTGAGCCATGGCCTCGCCAATACTTTCAGGGCCTTCCCCTGTTTGAACAAAATGATATATTCTGTCTAGATGATCAACCATTCCTGGTAGTAACAGTAAAAAGTTGGTAACCCGTCTTAGTCGTACTGATGCGAGCATCAATCTGTCGTCATTTTTACCGGGTACTGGATCATATCTACAGTCCGAGAGACGTTCTTTAAGTATGTCATAATCGGCTGATTTAGGTGTACGTTGTTGCGCTAGATCCCTATAAGTCAATCGGAGTGCTGGTGGCGGTGTTTGAAAACCTGTTGCACCTCCCGAGGTGCCAGGACCAAAAGGATTGAATGGGTTAGTGATCGGAAGAATAGGTGCAGGAAAGGTTGGAGGAACAGGTTCAGGGGGTGGAACGGGAGAAGGAGTTCGCTGCGGAGGTGGGAGTAGATGATTTCGGCGTGGAGTACCATCAGCGGGTAGTGGTTGAGCATGTGGATTTGTATATGCGGGAGCTACGTCGTCTAGATAGGAAGAAAGGAATATGTCCTTTGTGGTCTTGTAATGTACTTTAGTCGGGAGCAAGGGAGGGGGCAGATCCTTCGGTATTTCCGGAGTGGACTTAGGTAAACCCTCGGCCAGCAAAGGATACAAACCATTCATAAGAGTGTTTTGTTGTCGGTCTACTTGTTCTGCTTTTACTCGTATCCCCTCCTCAACTAATACGTTTTCTTGAACTTTGTCTGAATCTTCTTTATGTTTCTCTGCTTTTCTGAGTGCTTTCTCTGTGCGTCTGTGCGATTCTTTACGCCATAGTTCAATGGCATCTTTCTGTGACTGTCTGGCTTTCTTTTTCCATAATGCTTCCTCTACTCTCATGATGCACTCGGCATCCCATGTCCCTGCAGCGGGCCATCTTTGATTCTCTGCTAAATCTTTAGTATAGTCTACCCACAAATCGAGATACAATACAGCATCTAGGCCGTGTTTGTGGTACATAAAATGCCCTGGAGTGTCCCTAGGCGGAACGGGCACTGCTTCTTCTAGAATCCCTTTTCTAGTTCATACTTTTTGTCTTAGTTTGGAGAACAGCGGCATGTTTAAGTCGTGCTACTCTGGGCTTGATACTTACTCGGATTTGGACACAACTAATACAGCAAACACAATAATGTAGATCGAACAATCACTCATACCACGACATTAAAACATACTAAAACATTTCAGAACAAACAATAACAATTAGAATAAAACTAGTTAATTGCATACTGGATATACTGCTAAACAGTACAGATACACCGCTAAAACAGTGCAGACCGGGTCTGCGTACCCAAACCCGTCTTGACCGGCACAAATTAATGCGCTCGTCTAGATGCGTCCCCAGCAACGGTACTCACCGGGAAGCACGGAACAGAAGGCCTCGGAAACTCGACACTGGACTGGACTCGACTGGACTCGACTCGTGACGTAAGCACTTCGGAACTTCGGAACTGGTGGGCCTCCGGATACCTCGGACTTTGCTCTCTCAGCTAGGCTCTGGTCGGGATCCTCCGCACTCCTCACCGCCTCGTCTGGGTGTCGATCGCAGCCTCAGTCACCTCCGTTGGCCTGAGGGAGATACAGGAAATCCTGCGGGTACGCGTAGTTGTCCGTCAGCGCTGTGGCAGGGGACCGGGCCTGCAACGCACCGCCGGCGCGTGAGGTGGGGGAGGGGTCCCTATTCGGGCGCCAAATTATGTGGTAAATTTTAATTACCTATACGGAATTTATGCGGTAAAGTTCAATAAGAATAACTCAGTCAAAATGAAGAGGCAGAATCCGTGGTATCTGAGGTTTAAAGTGGGGTTTTATTCCTTAAAAAGGAATTGGTTCGAACCAATGGTAGCATGACCCATCGCCACGAGGGTTCAGGGTGGGAATTGCAATGGACATGTACAATGTTTTATTAACAAGAAATCGTATATATAGTCATTTCATACAGTAACATTGAATGCAGAAGGCGTAACAGCTGAGAGAAACGAGATAAGAGCAGAAATACGTAACAGGAGGCGTGCACTAGGGCGTACACGGAGGTGTGTGCTAGAAACGTCACATAGAGGTGTCATAAGTGGGTGGATCCCTAGAAGGATCCTGCAGAGTCAGCAAGAACATGTGGCAGAGATGCGCGCGCAGCAGCATGACGTATGATTGACGTGGAACTGGAGGGTGAAGGGGACTTGACATTTAGCCCTACATGTGGAGACAGAAGTCTGGAGTGTCAGAACAACCTAATCCCAAATCATATCTAATATCTTGTGTTTGAGGAACTGTATTATCTAGAAGGAAAGGTCTCTTGGGCAGAGGCTATTCTATACTGACTGCTAGTGCGTGTATATGCAACTGCGTGTCTACGTGTAAAGCAGGGGGCCATGGGCCTACCATGGTAACGGAGGCTATGAATTACTTGCATGGAGACAGAAAGGCCGGGCCCTTTGCTCTGCAGCTGGGAAGTATGTTTACCTAAACTACTAGACAGGAATGTATTTTTCGAGGAGCGGAGCAGATAACTTGAAGGCTGAATACAGTCTTGGCAGGCCGGCAGGCTGAGCCAGGCACCGCTAGCCGCGCAGGGAGTGAGTGAAAGGTCATAGATACAGATGCAGGTTCAGGCTGCAGCTTCCAGAGGCAGAAGGCAGGAGAAAGCTTGAATGGCAGAAAACAAGGCCCAACTCGCCAGGGCCAGAAAAACGTGAAAGTGCACCATGTAAAGACGTTGGCAAGGCACACTTAGGAACTGAATATCGGACCCATTCATGGTGGATCTGAAAGAGGACATGTTAACGTTGGACGCAAATGTATTTGCGTCTTCATAGCTGGTTGTGGAGGGAACTTACATGTACTAGAAGCAGGTACATGGAGCCGTTGGGGTCTACGATAGGGGACACAATTGACCAAAAATTCATATTACCTCAAAAGTTCAACGATAAGACACATTCATAAAGAACAGGAAAGGAAAGAAAGAAGGTGGGATACAGTAATTTCATTAATGTAATGCTTCCTACATATAGAAAAACAAAATTTATTATTTTCCTTAAGCAATAATGTCTGCACACTAAAATACTAAGAGAAATATATTGAACAATGAACATTTCATGT